>NC_091145.1:33096537-33420703 GCF_041381155.1 Argopecten irradians | reverse complement strand
ATAAACATGACAAACAAAGTAAATTTCAGAGATAATTTTATTTAATCAGATCAGAACTTTAAATATATATTCAATTTTGCTAAAAGTTAATATATAGCGTAATAACATAAAGAATTTGTACACGGCCACATGTGTGAACTCGGTGACCGTTATTGTGCAGCGAGGCGAAGCTGACGCACGCTTACACACTTTAGTTTGCCGAAGTTGTGGAACACCGATTTTCAAGTAGCTCAATGTGTTTGAATTGTCGTCTGACTTGACGGTATTACATGCTTGGGAGCCATGTGATTATATAATCTACGCTTAGATCCATATTGCCATCGATAGATAAAACAAATTCACTTGTGTTCGATGGATACAATGTATTTGTGGTGACGCGGAACTGTCAACACGTGGATTATTAGCGGTGCATGTTTTATAATACACATGATTAGATACTCAAAGAACAAAGACAAGAGGATATGTTTATAACTGACCTCTATCACAGGGTCTCACACCCGTCTACCCCAAAGACTCGATCGAAGGACGAACATAGGCACAGAGGTAATGTTTACATTTGACACCCATCATTTTTAACAAAAATGAAAGCACGTCGCCCCGGTCGGGATATTTTTCCGTTTCTTTATACAATTGTTAATTTAAAAATTGTTTGAATCATATATAAATATAAAACATGTATATATTGTTTACATTTTTCCAAAATTCTATGAAAAACAACAATATACACGTAATGTTGCGTCAAAATGTAAACAAAGCCATGTGTTTCTTTTTAAAAAAAAGTAGTCCTTTTACGTTGCACAGAACATTTCCTTACGCAAGTTCAAAGTTCAATGTTACCATGCAGTTATGGTAAACAAAATCGGCTAGTATTAAAGTATAGTGACCAAGCCTAGTAAAGTTCCTTCATAGGATGATAACGTATTTTTAACCCATTGGGAAATGAAAAATAATTAAGATAATAAAAAGCATCGGGTTGTTCAATTTATTATACAATCCTTCATTTTACTTATGCATGACTATTTATAAGATACATATATTTTGTATATCCTTATACATATTGACGTAATAACTATTTATTGATATATTATTTACTTTGTATTACTCTTCTATTTAAAATGCTTTGTATATATGTGTTTATTGTTCATGCTTTTGTTTCATGTCCGGTATTTATTCGTGGAATGGCATAACGTCACATGTCAGATTTAAAAAAATTTAATATGATAGTTCACACTATGACAAATTTACATGTATTAAACAATGGTTTTCATTCTATTGACCGTTTAAATAAACTATGATCTGGACGTCATTCAGTCCACAACAATGCATACCCCCTGATAACATTAGTGGTCAAGGACAAACAGGGATTCATGGCGTATGTGGCATATATCTGTGGCCTCAGATACGGTACTGTTTCAGGACTTAAGATACGGTACTGTTTCAGGACCTCAGATACGGTACTGCTTAGGGCCTCAGATACGGTACTGTTTCAGGGCCTCAGATACGGTACTGTTTCAGGGCCTCGGATACGGCACTGTTTCAGGGCCTTAGATACAGTACTGCTTCAGGGCCTCAGATACGGTACTGTTTCAGACAGGGCCTCAGAAACGGTACTGTTTCATGCCTCAAATATAAACAGTACTGTTTAAGTGACTCAGATACAGTACTGCTTCAGGGCCTCAGATAAAGTACTGGTTCAGACAGGGCTTCAGATACGGTACTGTTTCATGCCTCAAATATAAACGGTACTGTTTCAGTGCCTCAGATACGGTACTGTTTCATGGCCTTTGATACGGTACTGTTTCAGGGACCCAGATACGGTACTGTTTCATGGCCTCATATACGGTACTGTTTCATGAACTCTGATACGGTACTGTTTCAGAGCCTCAGATACGGTACTGTTTCATGGCCTCAGATATGGTACTATTTCATGCCTCAGATACGGTACTGTTTCGAGGCCTCAGATACGGTACTGTTTCATAGCCTCAAATACGGTACTGTTTCAGACAGGGCCTCAGATACGGTACTGCTTCAGGGCTTCAAATACGTTACTGTTTCAATGCCTCAGATACGGTACTGTTTCAAGGCCTCAGATGCGGTACTGCTTCAGGGCCTCAGATACGGTACTGCTTCAGGGCCTCAGATACGGTACTGCTTCAGGGCCTCAGATACGTTACTATTTCAGGGCCTCAGATATGGTACTTCTTCAGGGCCTCAGATAGGGTACTGCATCAGGGCCTCAGATACGGTACTGTTTCAGGGCCTCAGATACGGTACTGTTTCAGGGCTTCAGATATGGTACTGTTTCAGACAGGGCCTCATATACGGTACTGTTTCATGCCTCAAATATATACGGTACTGTTTCAGTGCCTCAGATACGGCACTGTTTCACGGCCTCAGATACGGTACTTCTTCAGGGCCTCAGATACGGTACTGTTTCAGGGCCTCAGATAGGGTACTGTTTCAGAGCCTCAGATACGGTACTGCTTCAGAGCCTCAGATACGGTACTGCTTCAGGGCCTCAGATACGGTACTGTTTCATGGCCTCTGATACGGTACTGTCTCAGGGCCTCAGCTACGGTACTGCTTAAGGGCCTCAGATACGGTACTATTTCATGCCTCAGTTACGGTACTGTTTCGAGTTCTCAGATACGGTACTGTTTCAGGGCCTCAGATACGGTACTGTTTCAGACAGGGCCTCAGATACGGTACTGCTTCAGGGCCTCAGATACGGCACTGTTTCAGGACCTAAGATACGGTACTGTTTCAGGACCTCAGATACGGTACTGCTTAGGGCCTCAGATACGGTACTGTTTCAGGGCCTCAGATACGGTACTGTTTCAGGGCCTCAGATACGGTACTGCTTCAGGACCTCAGATACGGTACTGCTTCAGGGCCTCAGATACGGTACTGCTTCAGACAGGGCCTCAGAAACGGTACTGTTTCATGCCTCAAATATAAACAGTACTGTTTAAGTGACTCAGATACAGTACTGCTTCAGGGCCTCAGATAAAGTACTGGTTCAGACAGGGCTTCAGATACGGTACTGTTTCATGCCTCAAATATAAACGGTACTGTTTCAGTGCCTCAGATACGGTACTGTTTCAGGGCCTCAGATACGGTACTGCTTCAGGGCCTCAGATACGGTACTGCTTCAGGGCCTCAGATACGGTACTGCTTCAGGGCCTCAGATATGGTACTTCTTCAGGGCCTCAGATAGGGTACTGCATCAGGGCCTCAGATACGGTACTGTTTCAGGGCCTCAAATACGGTACTGTTTCAGGGCTTCAGATATGGTACTGTTTCAGACAGGGCCTCATATACGGTACTGTTTCATGCCTCAAATATATACGGTACTGTTTCAGTGCCTCAGATACGGCACTGTTTCACGGCCTCAGATACGGTACTTCTTCAGGGCCTCAGATACGGTACTGTTTCAGGGCCTCAGATACGTTACTATTTCAGGGCCTCAGATACGTTACTATTTCAGGACCTCAGATACGGTACTACTTCAGGGCCTCAGATACGGTACTGTTTCAGAGCCTCAGATACGGTACTGCTTCAGCGCCTCAGATACGGCACTGTTTCAGGGCTTCAGATACGGTACTGTTTCAGGGCCTAACATTTGAAAATCAATATAATATTTTTTTTTGAGTTTGGGAGAATGCCGACCCGAACATCTCCAGTTAATACCGTCCTATCATTTGTCTATGAGCATGTCTGTTTTATATCCAATGGATGATAGATAGTACTACACGCCCAATGCTTCACAGCTATGATCAATGAAAAAGAATAAAGATTAAAATAATCATATTATAGTAAAAATAAAAATATCCAGGCACGTACTGTATCACCGGGACTCCACAATAAAAAGTTACCTGTAGATACATGTATGTTAGTGGGGCACACATCGGCTGACTTGTGTCTTAGATAATCAGCCACAAACAGCACAAAATGCAGCCATTTTATACAACTGTAAAAAATTGTATTCCACCATGCAATCTTTGGTCTGTCAAGTGTTTCTGATAAGGAAGGTTGAGTGGAACCCGGAACATTTCAAACGTAGGCGATATTAATGTCGGCACCTCCTGGCACAGTCTTGTTCTCCATCAGAACCTGTTTTTGTTATCCACTGGAATTCTTTACCGATAAAAAAGCAGTTGTGTCCAGAAAGACCAGTGGTGTCCGCAGAGATCAGTGGCGTCCAAACAGATCAGTGGTGTCCATACAAATCAGTGGTGTCCATATAGATCAGTGGCTATTATGGACTGATGAAGGAAATACATTATTGTACCTTTTCAAAGAGAGAACAATAATTGATACACAGGTATACCACTTCACTTTGGTCGATTTCATAGATTTGACTGTAAACAACTGACAAGGAACTCTTCTGGGTAGAAGGTAGAAAACGTTGATTTAGTCACGTGACCGCGAAAAATTTAGGGCACATTTTCCGTCATGGCAGTGACACTTATAGGCAGAGAATACCAATGTCCGAGAAAAGGTCACTGTCGGTAATACTTGCTCGATAATGGAACTAAGATATAATGTTATGTTTTGTTTTTCTTATTTGTTATTGATTTTTGGAAAAAAAACCCAGGTAAGCTATGAAATATTTGTGAGTGAGACGTCAGATACCGGTGATTTCCAACTGCTAGGCGACAGCTCCATTTGATGCTGTAATTTACATATCATTTCCTTGTGAAGTGTCTAAATTCAATTTTCGTGCATATTTAGATTATATTTAATACAATTTGTTTTGATAATTAATTCTAAGTGTTCTGTCATGATATGTAATTTTCCACCAGTGTTCAATCATTACATATGCCGCCATTTTGTTTCAAATGTGTCCTAAATAAAGTCATGTGGTGATGAAAGTCACATGACTATACTGACTTAATGTTGTATCCCGGAAACGGCGTATTGATTCAATTTATGATTAGTGCCTGGTTAGATCAACAAACTGGAGGGAGATTTAACGCATTGGTTCCCTACATCTGTAAATCAAGGTGTTGTTAGATATCTAGGCACACATTTTTCATCTTCTTGTCCTTATCATAACCGTATTACTTACAAATAAAAAGAAAACAAAAAAAGACCGACCATTTGCCTTGTGTGAATACAATATATGGTATAATATCTTATTTACATATACGTGAATCTACTTTATTTCTAGAATATTCAACAGAGATACAAATAGTTCCATTATTTCTCAGACTAATGCAGTTAAAACTTTATCATCATCACATTGTTCCTTATATGTCATGGGCTAGGCGGGTCCCACATGAACTCCCCTCCCCTCCAAACCTCCGAACCAATATTTTTCTGAACTCTTATTGCCCATTGATCACAAATTAAAATGTTAATATTGCATAAGTTGGGATGAACTTCCGGTTATGACTTCATCATGATAAATTGAAACTAGTCATATCATTGACATTTTTCAGCCGAAGTAGACAACTGAGAAATCAAAATGACCACAATAAAACAACAAATACATATCAGGACCAAATAATCCTATTTATCCTGCAACTGCCCCAGACACTGACGGATAACTACTGCTTGATAAACTTGTGCTTTATCCGTCAATACGAAATGCTTTATCCATCAATACGATCACGTGAATTTGTTCCACATCTGACGGAACATTTTCTAACTTGACCCCGAACTTTAACCTTACGGTGAATGAAACGCCATTCAGTCCCGCTAAAAAGTGACGTCACATTCACCGGAATTACTTCATTTTTACGATATCGCAAATCTCGAATGGCGGTGTCGTCTTTTTCTTGGCTCATGGTAACAAAAAACTCTACAAGAAACCTTTTTCGTCTCAACTTGGCAAGAAATGTTTTCAGTAACAGGATAGTGGAGTCCTGAAATTCTCTCCCTGTTGATGTGGCCAATGCTGAGAACCTGAATATTTTCAAAAACAGACTAAACAAGCACTGGAAAAACCACGCCACGAAATTTTTACCATCAACCTAGGAAAGACAGTATATTATACATAAACCTAGGACATACTATTAAGGATTTTAAGCAATCACTTTAAATATTTTACCATTATTGTAAATATCACTTTACATCTCTACAAGCCTTTTGTGGCTTCTCAATAATGTTGAACTGATGAGAAACTGATGAGAATAAAGGTATGTACTGTAAAGTAACTCTTTGATGGGTAATTATTGTATTTTCAATGTTTTCACATTGTTTCAGGGATATTACACACTGAATAGAAATACTACTACTGTTTGCAAATGCGCTTATATATTTCCCACGGCAGTTAAAAGGACGATACTTTCATTCGGTTTAGTGAAAGCGTACTTTCATTCGGTTTAGTGAAAGCGTCTCGCTTCGAGCGAAACCATGTAAACAACTGGCAATTTGCTTTCGTTTTGAATGTCAAAATGGTTGCAGGATAAACAAAATACACAGCTAGTATCTTACAATACAAGGTTTATTTTGATGCTCGACACGCAAAACCGAGCTGACTCGGCAAAGCCTCGTCATCTCGGCTTTCCTATTGTAAGATACTAACCATGCATTCTCTAAGATACTAACCATGCATTCTCTAAATATGTAGTGATTTTTGCGCAGGAAACGAAAAAGTCGGATTTTTAGCTCAAAAATGGTAATTTTTTAGCATTTTTTTTTCATATTTAGCTTGATGCAGGAAAAATATTTCCCAACAGCAAACTACTATTTCTAATAAGTTTTTTGACCACTTATTAATCCGTTTAAACAACAACAAACCAATGTTAACATTGTAAAAGTTCCGGTTATGATGTCATCAAAATGTCCGCTATCTCGAATTTCACAAAAAAAAAAAAAAAAAAAAATGAAAAAAATATCCATAACATTGACATTTTTCAACCGAAGTAGACAAATGAGGTATCAAAATGACAACAACAAATACATATCGGGACAAAATTATCCAATTTATGTAGTGATTTGTACTCAGGAAATAAAAATAAGATTTTAAGCTCACAAATGGTAATATTTCAAAACAAAAATATATAGAAATGTAAAAGAGAATTAATGCTACACCTTGATGTCATTAGTAAGGTTTACAAAACATCACCGGTTACGTATTATAGGCATACGCTATTTTTTCGAGCTCCAAACCGCTGACACTACAGTTTCCTGGTTTATTATACATGTACTTTCCTAAAAAGAACATTGACTGTTGACGATTTATAAGTAGAAAAACAGTTATTTTTTGAAGTTGACAGATTATCTAGGCGGGACAAGTCACAGTTTCCTAACATAATCCATTTTCATGTTTGAAATTTTGTAGATTAGCAGCGTCTCAAAAATAACACCTAATGATAGCGTAACAAATGTAACCTAAGCTAAGCCTGTGTTTCCGTTAATATCATTAATTGATATCATCCATTTGGAACGGATTTGTATAGGCGTTGCCTGCTATCCAATGCAATTGCTAATGCATTGCACTTTATTATATTTATGATCTATATTAAAATTATGTTTATATTTATTGTATAACCAATAAAATATTTTTGAAATAATATCATTAACTGTTTCAAAAACGAAATCAGAAATGACTTTCATCTTCGAAGGAGTTCACAAAGGTCACAGAATTTGTTATTGGTTAAGTTGTAAGAATGTCTATGTTTGTTTAAAGCACTTAATACCATCCTTATTCTTGTGTGATTGATTTACCTTTCGCGTGTCCATATGTATATAAATAGATTTTTTGTGGAGTGGATAGATTTGACTGTGCTAGAGAGAAGGACGTAAGTGAAGAGCTATTTTGGCAGGATAGAGAGAATAGTATTAGAATTTCTAAAGTTGTAGTTTTGTGTTCTATGAGTCTGATTTGGACAGATAGTTTTCAAATATGGTGGACACAGATCATGCTTAATTTTAAATAACATTTTAAGTCTGCAATTAGAGTCCATTAGAGGCCAGAGTTCATATCATGAACAACAGGTTCAGGAATGCGGATCTCCTTAAGATTCTAACATATCATATATATATACTTCTCCGGCATAATTGAAATTACACCAGATCCACATTTTTTTGAATGGTGGAATTGGTTCTCCTTAGCACATAGCTCCATAATTCATATGAAGTAACGTTTATCAATATTGTGGAACCTCGTACGACCGTAAATGGCACATCAAAGCCATTAATGAGGTCAGAAATGTTAAATGTTTTTCATTGGTTTGACTTTTCCCACTCCCTTTAAGGTACTACTTGTATCACATGTGGTGTATGCATAAAGAGACCATTGGAGACTCTCCAGAAAAAAAATTCTCTTCAGTGCAATCAAGACATGGGAAAGAGTGGAACTTCAATGCAGACCTCATTTATGAGCTCAAAGAATCCACTTGTGCCATCTATGGTCACTGAGGGTTCACATTTGAATGAGGAAGTGTGGTTTATACGAATTAAGGGGAACCAACTCAACCCTTCGCATAATGTGAATTTGTATCTTGTCCATCATGCTGGGGAAGTCTGGAACATCATATACAATAATTGAATCACTAGGTTGGAAACATGAAGAGCTCCCACATCACTGAACCCGATGTTCCTGATGTTAACTCTGGCCATGGACGGTTGACAAGTTAAAACCAGGGTTCTAAACCAGGGTTCTAACTTGACAAGTTAGAACCTGTAATGTAATGTCACCTCAACTCATCAGCTCATCGACATGAACGAGGACACTGTGGCGAGAAAGCACGAACAATGATAATGATTATCAATGTTATATTCAGGAAATTCTAAGACATTATATTTCGAAAACAATAATAACCATATGCCAAATATACGCACCCGGAGATGTTTTGTAAACCAAATGAAGGTATAACAATGTTTTTGTTGTTGTTTTTGATAATTGGCAAGAGATCAAATAATTGATTACGAATAAAAAATTGTTGTTTGGAGACATTTTTACTGCGTCAAGCCAAGTATGAAAAAATTGCTGAAATATCACCATTTTTGAGCTTAAAATCTTATTTTCTTATTTCCTGCGTACAAATCAATACACATATTGGATAAGTTTAAAAATGTTCCATCAGGTGTGGAACAAATTCACGTGATCGTATTGATGTTTAAAGCATTTCGTATTGACGGATAAAGCACAAGATTATCCGGCAGTAGTTATCCGTCAGTATGTGGGGCAGTTGCAGAATAAATTTGATTATTTGGCCCTGATATGTATTTGTTGTACTATTATGGTCATTTTGATACCTCATTTGTCTACTTCGGTTGAAAAATGTCAATGTTATGAATATTTTTTTCAATTTTTAGTGAAATTCGAGATGGCGACCATCTTGAAGACGTCATTACCGGAACTTATACAATGTTAACATTGGTTTTTTTGCTGTTGTTGTTTAAACTGATTGATACGTGGTCAAAAAACTGATTAGAAATAGTAGTTTGCTGTTGGGAAAGATTTTTGCTGTGTCAAGCCAAATATAAAAAACAAATTGCTAAAAAATTACCATTTATGAGCTTAAAATCCGGTTTTTTCGTTACCTGCGTAAAAATCACTGCATATATTGGATAATTTGGTCTTCATATGTATTTGTTGTTCTATTAGGGTTATTTTGATACCTCAGTTGTCTACTTCGTATGAAAAATGTTAATGTTATGACTATTTTTCAATTTTTAGTTAAATTCGAGATGGCGGTCATCTTGATGACGTCATAACCGGAAGTTCACCCTAACATATGCAATTTTAACATTTTGATTTGTGATCAGTGGGTCATTAGGGTTAAGAAAAATATTCGTTCGGAGGTTTGGGGGGTGCATGTGGGACCCTCCTAGTCCATGGCCTATAAACTTTGATGTCATCATCAGTATAATAAAATCCGTTCTATACTAGAGGTGTACCGATTGGTTCGTACAGCGCCGAAACAGCACGGAGGGACCCCCAACTGAACCAATGGCCATATGGTTTGTGTATCCCCTGAACACAACAGACGGCCAAAGATGACAGAATGTATGTATCTTTATTTTATTCCAACATTTCTCCCAGCTCCCGATGATGTGATTATCTGACCTTTGACCTACATGTCCAAATTGACTCACTGGTGAGTTATATAGTTATGTAGAGTTCATCAGTGCTCCTGTATCGATCTGTTAAATATATGGCCTGCATACTTTAACTGTGGAGGTCTAATTACCGACATAAAATGAGTGGTCGGGATGCACATCCGTCACGTGCCTAAAGGACACACTAAAGGACACGTAGCTTCTACAGGAGCAATTCTCAGCCACATCATTTTCACTTGGTTAATAAAGTATCGATTTTAATGGTATCATCATAAAATAGAAATTTTGTAAAGTCATAAAACTTCATTTCAGGCGTATATTACCGCTGACAGTCTACTTTAATAGTACGACGAATGACGGGCTCGCCAAGATGTCAACTTCATGAAATCCGAGAACGTAACAATAGTTCGCTAATAATAGGATCTTACATGACTGTTCATTTCATATGAGATTTTATGAAACGAATCTAAGAAGTTTTTTAATTTTTTTGCAAGCCTTGGCGACCAAAAATTAAATCTTTAAGACGAGTTTCATAAAATTTCATATGAAATGAACACAAATTTAAGATACTTTTTATCACATAACTACAAATGCCTACGTAACAAAGAGTTTCACTTCAAAATGTATTCTGGAAATCCAGCAAATACCGCCATTTTGTCCCTCCGTCCTCGTAATTCTGATGTCACGTCATTTTTCCTGACGTCATTTTATTGTTTCTGTCTGACGTCACAATGAATTTCTTGCCAATGAAAATCGCTCCAGGTCATATTACACTAGTGACATAAGCAAAAATATTACACGGGCGAAATCACTGGATATCAGGCGGATTATGTGATAAAATATTTTACTACTCATTCCTCACACTCACTCCTCACTCACTCACTCACTCACTCCTCCACCCACTCACACTCACCATCACCACTCCCCCACTCACTTCCACATCTATAACTCACTCCATTACACCACCTCCCACACGCTCCCTCCTCCACTCACTCATTCACACACTCACTCGTCATTCGTCATTCACCCATCCACTTACTCCCTCAACTCATTTATATAGACCTCCCTTAGTAATGCCATGTCACTTGCTCTCTCATCAGGTCACCGTGTCCTCACATGACTCTCGAGTACCACATACATCAAGTCCCTGTGTCCACCATAGCTTCCCATGGTTTATAACATAATATTGATCTGTTTCACAAGATCTCGAGACCCTGTGTCCATATCAGGCTTACCACACATAGCCAGACTGTCGTCACCGCTACTAATCAACAGTATATCCCTATAAACGATCACAACTAAAACACAGTCTAATTAAGCGTTAACGATTTATTTCAACACATACAAAATGTATGTGTGTGTTAAATGACCGAACACAATCAAGTGTTTTCATTCACTGTACCGACCCTGTCCCAGACCATTTCCAATGTCCTTCTTACGCACGAATGACCAGTACACAATACCTTTTTTTCAAAAAAAAGTTTTAGACGATTTAAGTTGAAACAGTTCACCCGTGCCTGTAATAGTAAGGAGCGAGACATAGCTTCACTATTACTATAGCTCAGGGCAGAGATTAATTCAAATAGTCGGCTTGTGTGGTAGATATAGTCCTTGTCGGGACAAGACCGCTTAAAGTTATATATGTGCCGTAACTGGGCGAAAAATGCTATTATCTCTTCAGTAACCTTTTGAAAACCACAAGGTTTGAGCTGTGAAAATCATTCAAATGGGCAGTCAAACATGTATGATGCCTTATAAACATTAGTTATAACACAAAATTTATGCATAGTAAAATTATTTGTTATGCCTTATGTATGTTTAAATGGAAACATCTATGCAGAAATCACTTTACAATTATCAATATATAACACTGTAAAAATTCAAAATGAAATTGTAGACCAAAACTTGACCGTATGCACGACATTTCACTGCGCTGTAGATGTAAATCTGATTTTTGGCAGAACATCATTGTAAGTATTTTCAAAATGGTTGTAATTTGTGATGGTGCATGTAATATTAAGCGAGAATAAAAAATACGGCATATATCTGTTTGGTTGACAAAGATACACAGAATTTACATATATACACGTACATGTAACCTACGATGACACATTTACACAAATAGACCAGGCGTTAAGGAATGGCCAGTTCTTTAATGAATTCATGTATCACAATCACCGTTTAAAATCATAGGATATGCGTGTTGAGATTTTACTACAAAAATGATTAAAAATTGCAAGGGGAATATTTCATATTATCATATTCACCATGTCTTAAATTTATAATCGACTGTATACACAAGTCTTACACCGTATTGGTACAAAGGTAGCCTTCACAGGTGATAATGGCTAGGGAAGAGTTCATTAAGCGGGATGCTACACGCCGTAGGGAGCATCCTGAGCGCCGTTGAGAGGTATTTTCCTTATATTTTATGATGAATTTTTAACATTGAAGATTTAACTTCCGAAAATCACGTGGTCGACTGGTTAATCCTCACAGTTTAGGTTCATTAGTTCCCATGGAACCCATTATCACATCCCGATATCTCTGATATAGTCGGTCCAGTTCTGGCGTCATCTCTCAATCCGATCCGCGGGGGTCGGGGATTTCCTGTGTATGGGACATATCATCACCTTTAATATCACTCATCATCCCCAGGATTTATCACAGATATCTAAATATAATTATTTTATACCGACTCGTAGTAAACGGATTCCTGGTTTATAATAGACCCTTATCAAAGCTTTGAGGAAAGAGGAATAGGTCTATAACATTCTTTTTAAACAATGCCAACAATCGAGGATGAAAAATTGCATTGTCTGGAAAAAGAGCAAGAGGCCAAACGGGTCACCTGTTCCTAGGGCTTTTTATTTGAACTTAATCTATTCATTCCTAAAGAAGGATTTTGAAGAATTTTCTACATTTCCCATATTTGGCCCGCCCCTTAGCTTCCTGAATCACCAGATCAACCGTTTATTCAAAATTGGTTCATCTTTACCCAATGAAGCTTCAGATCAAATTAGAACAAAACCGTTCATTCCTATAGAAGAAGATGAATATTAAAGAAAATGTTATATTTCCACTATTGGAACCGCCCCTCATGCCCCTTGGGGGACCAGACCAACCGTGAATTCAAAATTGGTTCCTTATTTCCAATGAAGCTTCAGACCAAATTAGAATAAAAACCCTTCATTCCTACAGAAGAAGAAGGATTTTAAAGAATTTGTTATATTTCCCCTTTTGGGCCCCGCCTCAAGCCCCTAGGAGCAAGGCACATCAGTTTTACAAGATTAGTTCCTATTCACCCAAGGAAGCTTTAGACCAAATTTGGTCAAAATCCATGCAGCCATTTATGACTAGTAGGGATTTTTGAGAAAAGGTGACGGACGACGGACGCCATGACATAAGCTCGCCGACCCTTCAGGCAAGGTGAGCTTAAAATAAAGTGTATTGAAGAGAAGGGAAATCATTAGATATCTAATTATTGCAATACGCGCGGGAAATATGACCGTTATTTTACCGTCAGTGGGACATTGATGTTCTTAGAGTGGGGCGGTGAGGAAAGAGGATGCCACAGCCAGCAATGACGTTAGGGAATAACAGAACATTAATGGCCTTAGAGTGGGTTATGAGGAAAGAGGATGCCACAGCTAGCAATGAGGTTAGGGAATCACAGAACATGTATGTCCTTAGAGTGGGGTGTGAGAAAAGAGAATGGCACAGCTAGCAATGAGGTTAGGGAATCACAGAACATGTATGTCCTTAGAGTGGGGTGTGAGAAAAGAGAATGGCACAGCTAGCAATGAGGTTAGGGAATCACAGAACATGTATGTCCTTAGAGTGGGGTGTGAGAAAAGAGAATGGCACAGCTAGCAATGAGGTTAGGGAATCACAGAACATGTATGTCCTTAGAGTGGGGTGTGAGAAAAGAGGATGGCACAGCTAGCAATGAGGTTAGGGAATCACAGAACATGTATGTCCTTAGAGTGGGGTGTGAGATTAGAGGATGGCACAGCTAGCAATGAGGTTAGGGAATCACAGAACATGTATGTCCTTAGAGTGGGGTGTGAGATTAGAGGATGGCATAGCTAGCAATGAGGTTAGGGAATCACAGAACATGTATGTCCTTAGAGTGGGGTGTGAGAAAAGAGGATGGCATAGCCAGCAATGAAGTAAGAGCATTACAAACATTGATATCCTTAGAGTGAGGGTGTGAGGATGGCACAACCAACAATGTAGAGAACTACATTTTTAAGTATTAACTTTAAGAGCTTTAGGATATTCAAATGCCCATAAATAATATAGACGTTCAATAAACAGAATAGACTGATATAAATATAAAAGTTTCATTAGGAATAAAACAGAGACATTTTGTCACATTGAGATGAATATCCTTGGGGACGTGTAACCCAATGCAATTAGCAATGTGATCAAGAAGCGCACCACAACATACATGGTATTGCTACAGTTCATCCGTAGACTGTTAAAAATACAGGGATCAATGGTATACTGGAAGGATAAAGGAATTATGCTAATCAAAATATCCTTACTCCAAGTTTGCGAACCCTGGCTAATGTTAACAGTTATCTTAAAAAGTGGAAATATTTTAAAAAATCAAAACATATTGTTTGTATCTTTGGATACGCTTATAGGTACTCATATGAAAGATGTATCAGAACTTACATAAACAAGGTGTTTTGGCAATTATCAGGTCTACTATGTAAATGTAGGCTTCAAACTTTCTAATATATGTTTGGTGTGAAGCGTAAGAGTTCCATCTTCCCCTTATATGGAGTATCGGAGGATACACATAGTGAAACTTACTGGAACAAAGAGACAAACTTTGTGAGACGGAAACTGAATGTCAGTGGCGTCAAGTTGTGTAAATGACAAGAAGATAGCTAGGTCTACACCAGATAATTTTACAGGAAGAAGGAACCGTCACCGGTGTTACTCAGTGCACACCGACAGTCATGGTACATTGTATATGGCGTAGGACAGGTCTGAGTGACGGCAGCGTCATATGATAGTGTAATATTGACAATTATGGGAATCATCATCGACTTGACGCGGCCTGACAGGTGAGATAGCATCATCATATGTACATTACAAATATCACCTACTCGCCTGTATCGTCCAACAGTCCGTGCCAAGCCCATGTGATACCTTACAACACGCCAAATCAACACTAGACCTGACGATATGTCATTAATTGATCACAATTAACACATAGCATCACAAAACTTAGTTATGAAGTTCATTTAAGTTTAGACCTAGCTACCATACCAAACACTATTGGATGTGACAAAACCTTTTATTGATGTTAGGGATGGGTCATAACAACAATGTATATCTAGCTATACAGTTCGATGTTTTCTACCTGTTTTCATTCCTATTATAGGCCAGGAAGATAACTTGTATATCAAAGGCACATCTTTTTTTTAAATAATTATTTCTTTTTTCATATAACATTACGAAAACCTTTGCTGACAATGAAGATATTGTCTTGTAGAACAACAAGAGAGCCATTTTGCATTAAAAACAAAACTATTTCATTGATGAATAGTTTTTTATTTGTAAATCTATCGGAAAACAAAACAATTTTATAAATTCTCTGGTACCCCAATTTGTAAATCAATTGAAGAACTATGTTTTAAATCAATTGTATTGTGCAAACATATCGGAGAATCATATTGTTAATTCATTGGAAACGTATTTTGTAAATACATGTATATCAGAAAACTGTGCTGTAAATTTATCGGAGAGCCTTTTGTAAATTCATTCAGCTATAAAAACCCAGTTTATAAACAATACGTAAACAGATATGGCAAAACTATTGGAAACCTTATTTGTAAACCTTTGATTTTCGAAACATTTGTAAATCCTTTGAAAACTATCTATTAAACCCATTGGAAATCTTTGAAAATATATTGGAAACACACTTTGTAAAAATTTTAGAAACAGATTTTGTATCTCCATTTATGAACCATGTTAACCTAGTGGCGACCCTTTTTACAACACTGTAAACCGCGCCAGAGTATATCATTACTAAATATCAACAGATTTTATCATGAACAGTTGTTCGATAACAAAAGAAAATTTTAATTGAGAAGTTTATCACCATTATTTTATAACAACAAACATAAAGATATCGCCTCGTCCATATTTTGTGCTATTTTTCTAGCATCCTAACATTAAATAATGAAAATACCATAAAAATGCTAAATCGTACTTAACTGTACCAAAACAATCTTTATTGTACAGAGAGCAATTGTAATAATATTCTATCACCTTGCCCGTATTGGCCCCAATCATGAAGAGTCGTTATGCGCATGTACTCTTGCCTAATGCGCAGGATCTGTGCGCAGTATGTTGCCTTGTGATGAATGGCTGTCTCGTTTAACTACACGTGCTGTGGATTCCAAACCAAATGAAATGGCAAGCCGCAAAAACTTCAAGGGGCAGACCTTTCTTTTAAAATAAGATGTATACGCGTGCAATCCCCCGTATTATGCGGAATGCTTTTGTGGTGGCGGGGATGTTGGGCTGCTGACAGCAAACTCAATTGGTTAGTAGGTGAATTATGGCCTTTATACCTGCACGTTAGATCATTCCTCTGAGTTTAAGTAAACTCAACGGTATTGTAAGAGGTCTTTTATTTATGAGAGAAAAACCCAGTAAGGTTTATAAACACATTTTCGTAAATTAGCAAATTCCTTATTTAAGCAAAAACCGTAAACTTAAAAATGTGTGGTTGGGGATGAACTGGCTGTTAATACTTCACATGGGCTGCGATTTGAACAGCGATATTACCATTGGTAGTGAGTGGGATGTTTGTGTATGGTTTAGGCAGTGGTAAATCAGCTGTTAGTGTCATTTTAAGTCACTAACAATGTAACTACACCTTGGTCATACACATACCAGTATGATGGCCACTTTATCATTGCTCCGGCCCAGCTAACACATGACGCACACGGAGAAAAAAACGCTCGTTTTATGAGCAAAAAGATTTTATAAAAAAGATTTAGAAACTAAACTTTTTCTACTTGTCCAGAAACTGAACATTTTTCCGGAGGCTTGATGTTTAGAATCTGAGCTTTGCTTTTACTACAGCTTGATTTTACAAACTGGATCATTAGAATTAATCTAGCCTATGTTTACATGGACTGGATGTTTAGAATCTGCATGATTTTACAATGTTTTGATATTTTAGAACCTAGACTATGTTTACGAGGAATGGATGTTTAGAATCTGCATTATTTTACAGTGGCTTGTTATTTAGAACCTAGACTATGTTTACGAGGAATGGATGTTTAGAATCTGCATGATTTTACAGTGGCTTGTTATTTAGAACCTAGACTATGTTAACGAGGAATGGATGTTTAGAATATTTAGAACCTAGACTATGTTAACGAGGAATGGATGTTTAGAATCTGCATGATTTTACTGTGGCTTGTTATTTAGAACCTAGACTATGTTAACGAGGAATGGATGTTTAGAATCTGCATGATTTTACTGTGGCTTGTTATTTAGAACCTAGACTATGTTAACGAGGAATGGATGTTTAGAATCTGCATGATTTTACTGTGGCTTGTTATTTAGAACCTAGACTATGTTAACGAGGAATGGATGTTTAGAATCTGCATGATTTTACTGTGGCTTGTTATTTAGAACCTAGACTATGTTTACGAGGAATGGATGTTTAGAATCTGCATGATTTTACTGTGGCTTGTTATTTAGAACCTAGACTATGTTTACGAGGAATGGATGTTTAGAATCTGCATGATTTTACTGTGGCTTGTTATTTAGAACCTAGACTATGTTAACGAGGAATGGATGTTTAGAATCTGCATGATTTTACTGTGGCTTGTTATTTAGAACCTAGACTATGTTTACGAGGAATGGATGTTTAGAATCTGCATGATTTTACTGTGGCTTGTTATTTGTAACCTAGACTATGTTTACGAGGAATGGATGTTTAGAATCTGCATTATTTTACTGTGGCTTGTTATTTAGAACCTAGACTATGTTTACGAGGAATGGATGTTTAGAATCTGCATGATTTTACTGTGGCTTGTTATTTAGAACCTAGACTATGTTTACGAGGAATGGATGTTTAGAATCTGCATGATTTTACTGTGGCTTGTTATTTAGAACCTAGACTATGTTTACGAGGAATGGATGTTTAGAATCTGCATGATTTTACTGTGGCTTGTTATTTAGAACCTAGACTATGTTTACGAGGAATGGATGTTTAGAATCTGCATTATTTTACTGTGGCTTGTTATTTAGAACCTAGACTATGTTTACGAGGAATGGATGTTTAGAATCTGCATTATTTTACTGTGGCTTGTTATTTAGAACCTAGACTATGTTAACGAGGAATGGAAGTTTAGAATCTGCATGATTTTACTGTGGCTTGTTATTTAGAACCTAGACTATGTTTACGAGGAATGGATGTTTAGAATCTGCATGATTTTACAGTGGCTTGTTATTTAGAACCTAGACTATGTTTACGAGGAATGGATGTTTAGAATCTGCATGATTTTACTGTGGCTTGTTATTTAGAACCTAGACTATGTTTACGAGGAATGGATGTTTATAAGGCTTGTTATTTAGAACCTAGACTTAACGAGGAATGGATGTTTAGAATCTGCATGATTTTACAGTGGCTTGTTATTTAGAACCTAGACTATGTTTACGAGGAATGGATGTTTAGAATCTGCATGATTTTACATGGCTTGTTATTTAGAACCTAGACTATGTTTACGAGGAATGGATGTTTAGAATCTGCATGATTTTACTGTGGCTTGTTATTTAGAACCTAGACTATGTTTACGAGGAATGGATGTTTAGAATCTGCATGATTTTACTGTGGCTTGTTATTTAGAACCTAGACTATGTTAACGAGGAATGGATGTTTAGAATCTGCATGATTTTACTGTGGCTTGTTATTTAGAACCTAGACTATGTTTACGAGGAATGGAAGTTTAGAATCTGCATGATTTTACTGTGGCTTGTTATTTGTAACCTAGACTATGTTTACGAGGAATGGATGTTTAGAATCTGCATGATTTTACTGTGGCTTGTTATTTAGAACCTAGACTATGTTTACGAGGAATGGATGTTTAGAATCTGCATGATTTTACTGTGGCTTGTTATTTAGAACCTAGACTATGTTAACGAGGAATGGATGTTTAGAATCTGCATGATTTTACCGTGGCTTGTTATTTAGAACCTAGACTATGTTTACGAGGAATGGATGTTTAGAATCTGCATGATTTTACTGTGGCTTGTTATTTAGAACCTAGACTATGTTTACGAGGAATGGATGTTTAGAATCTGCATGATTTTACTGTGGCTTGTTATTTAAACCTAGACTATGTTTACGAGGAATGGATGTTTAGAATCTGCATATTTTACTGTGCTTGTTATTTAGAACCTAGACTATGTTTACGAGGAATGGATGTTTAGAATCTGCATTTTTACTGTGGCTTGTTATTTAGAACCTAGACTATGTTTACGAGGAATGGATGTTTAGAATCTGCATGATTTTACAGTGGCTTGTTATTTAGAACCTAGACTATGTTTACGAGGAATGGATGTTTAGAATCTGCATATTTTACGTGGCTTATTAACCTGACTATTTACGAGGAAGATGTTGGTTTTAGCTTGTTATTTAGAACCTAGACTATGTTTACGAGGAATGGATGTTTAGAATCTGCATGATTTTACGTGGCTTGTTTTTTAGAACCTAGACTATGTTTACGAGGAATGGATGGATGTTTAGATTGCATTAACTAGTTTTACGAGATGGATGTTTGACTTGATTTTACGTGCTTGTTTTTAGAACCTAGACTATGTTAACGAGGAATGGATGTTTAGAATCTGCATGATTTTACTGTGGCTTGTTATTTAGAACCTGGATATGTTTACGAGAACTCGCTTTTTACAAAATGACGGTTTTGTGTTTAGAAACTGAACTTTTTATCACTATGATTTGATATTTAGAAACTGAAATTTTCATTTGCCTGACGTTTGGACAATACGAGGACTAAATGGTTAATACTGGACTGTTATTACGAGGTTTGGAGGATAGAAGACCGAAACCTTAGAGGCATACGAATGCTGTGATGTTTGAATGGTTACATAAAGACGGTTTAAGAGAAATCGTAGATGCTTGTTGATGTGGTATATGGGTGGGCTAGACGACTTCAATCGTTGGTCTAGATTTATATCGGCCAACTCGAATTCAAACGATGATCCCCTTCTCTGTGTTAAAACAGATTATAAACCTTATAACGGCTGCGTTTGTTTTATCTCTATTTCTACAATTTCCGTATAGTCATGTCTGGAGTTTCCGTGCATTCATGGTACCTTGTTATTACGTAACATCTACTCTTTTGACAACAATCCGCGAGATCATATCGGCAACCATATTGAACAGTGTCATGTGATCAACCAATGGACCGCCATTAAATCAGCCTCGTTACCAGTCTCGTCGGGGCAAAGGTTAGACAGGAAACCCATAAAGGCTATGTTACGGTAAAACTGACATTGTCTGGCACTCAAAAGTACAGAAAATCACTAGATTGTGACAACGATAAAAGTTTCTTTTAATCTGTAAATCGGTTTGGAGATACCATATTCGATCCGGGGGCGGGACAGTCGAGGTACAGCAAGGAAAAAAAACATGTCTTGTTTTACAGAGTGACAGCGACCTACAGTTAAGACTATTAATTAATAGCAGTTTATCAGGCTTGTGGTTGTGCCACTCATCTTTAGATTATACACTACACTTAGATATTTAAATTGCGCGGAAAAAACGCTAGCCAGTGAGAGAGGATTCCTAGTCTATTTAAGTGGGCAGGTAAGGAGATGGAGAGATAGCAGTAAGAAGGATCTGTACTTTAATCTGCAAAACTATACCAGAAAATAAAATCACGAATAGCGGTTTATAATTCGCAGGCCGGCTTCTATGGTGTGAGCGTTATTCGCTTGTAACCCACATCAGACCTGCCTATCTTCTGACAATTTACAGTACATTTGTTTCATGTTCCCCTTACTCAAGTTTTAAACGCTCTCCCATAATCTACATACACACGATTTGTGCAATGGTTTACTGAGAATCTTCCCACAGAAGCTATCCAGTACATTTGTTTCAAATTTCAACCAATAAAACAGGGCTTTATAAGGGGTATCGGAATCATTCGCACTCGCGCTCCCTCATCAAATGTCACGTGAGGCTGTCAGACGCTTCATATAACCTTTAAAAGACATCCCTCATACCAACTCTAGCTCATTTGTAAAACATGATTTAATAGAAAATGTGACAAAAATCTTTGTACTAACGAGATTGCTATTCTCGCTGGAATCTTCTATCATGTAGATGTCATGTTAACTCTCGTTTTACCCTGACAACAGGGGAAGGCTCACAAAACCCAAAACAAATTTCATCAAATTTCACCGAGAAATTAAAACAACACGCAGTCAGTTGATGCTTCCCTCGATACCAAACCTAGTGACAGAGGTAAATTGTTTCTACAACTCTAATAATGCTTACTCTGATCATCAAACAAAACAAGATAAAACTGCACAGAGGTTCCACTGAACCGGCACTAGTATTCCATGGTGGCACTTTCATTGTGGCACCGCAGTGGCACCAGAGGCCACACGCATATTAACAACACACATTGCCTAACAGTATTATAAATCATAAACAAGCTATGATGAATGCTTGTTAAGTTGCTAACCTGAAAGGTTTCGGGTCAGTTACTATATATCAACACAGCCTGACAGCGGTAGTAATAAGGCGGGCTCTGATTGGCTGACTGCCTGATTGCTGGCTGTAATAGCGGGCCGTCTGACGAGTACTACAGCACACTACCACGAGTCTCCCACACGAGGACAACATGGTGCCTCCCTGATCCTGGACATGAATTCGGACGATGACACTTAAGTGATATTGGATATAATTATATTTCTTATTGGAGTGTTGAATGTTATGGCTCTGGAACGAGGTATATTGCGGACTGCAGGACGGGTACGATCCGGACTTTACCGTGAACTTATTGTCGTAGCAGTTATACTTCAGCGTGAGTATTACTTTCGCTTTCCACTGCTGACAGTTGTCGCGGCAGATAACAAGCTTAGACGGAGAATTTGACAAATGGCATCACGCATGTTCATTAGACTCTAAATAGATCTTATAAACAAAGGCAGTAACATATTCATATGCAAACAAATTATTAAACTTATTTAAACTAATATCGCACGTTAAGTTATTTCCAGTGTATCGAGATAAACATCAAATCGATCAATCATTCTTTATTTACAAAACATGAAATTCAATAAAAACGGTCAACTTTTTAAAGCATTAAACCATTCATCAGTATTTTAATGTAACTTTTACCTGTATAAAACGTGAAATATGCAACAATTATCTGAAAACAATTAACACTAAGTAATCGTTAAATTATTAATGATAAATAAATTCCGAGAAAACCATGGCATTGTTCTGTCAGAAAAACGTTGACGGACTTTCATTTCAGTTATTTCTGGTGGTATATTTATCGGGACGTTTAAGTAGTTTAATATGTTCTATATAAATACTGCTTTGTTGGGCCCTATAACCTGACTCCAGTTGTTTAGATACGACATTCTAGTAAATCTCTCACCTGTTGAGAGGTTGATCTGCCAACTTGTGGAGTGTGAGGGTGACGGGCTTGCCCAAAATATTGACTTTTAAAACGTAATTAGACCTTTATCAGATGTACTGGGATATCTTGAGTAGATCTAGGTGGGCCATGGCAGCCTAAGCTAACTATTTTATCACATGGCATTTATCAGATTGTAATTCCATCAAGCAGACCATTATATACCGACGTTTTAGTACGAGTGTCAACGCCAGTCTCTGCTGGGTGCCAGGTATGCAGTGCGGATTACACACCAAATCTGAATGCAGGCAACAGAACCGGTTCTCTGTCCTACTACTGACATACGTAATGCTGTCAAGTTGAGATGGTGGTCAAAATTCTCGTTAATTGTCTACACTCACTGACCAGTCCGAAATGACGCTGACCATAACCCGTGTCACCACAGGATTTATCTACAGTAGATGCAATAACTCATCCGTTATCTTACCTTACGTCAACCACATGAATGAAAGAGGATTATGCTGGAAGGTAATTGGGCCAATATCTTAGATACCGAAATCTCAAAGTGGACGAGTATCTCGACAAGTGTATTTACTCGGATGGTCAGTAGACATTCAACACGGTGTGTCCAGTATACACCTGGTCAGTTCACATAGCCTTGGATTGACTCAGCAGTAACCATGAAAACAAATAGTTTAGCCATACGTCCATTTCAGATGAAGTTTGGGCACGTGAATGGGAAACTCAGTGGTTCGAAAGTGGAAAAAATGTTTGGCGAGATAAGACGAAATCTATGTAGTAGTATTTTGAAATCCTTCATTTCACATGAAAGTCAAGAGGAATCTCGTTCCTGTATCTTTTCAGGCTCTTGACTTAATGCGAGACGATCTGCCTGGATTATCGCGCAAATCAGAATCATCTGCAATCTTCGCATAATTGTGTAACTGTCGGGAATGTAAAAGCGCAGACAGTCTTATATATCTGACGGGTGTCTGGCTTCGGTCTGTTTCCCAGCAAATAAAACCCCTAATCAGAATAGGGGTCTGGCTGTCCATCTGAATGATGGTACAAAAGGAGTACAACATACACAGGGTTGTTTATGTAATGGAGCCCGTTACACCAAATCTAGTGTTAGAGCATGCAGCACACATGGCGTTCATCAGTCGTTAACGTCATTTTTATACACAGCAAACGCTTACTTCATACAAAAAAGACGTCATATAAGAATACGTCTGCAAATATTTCTCAACTGCAAAGAAAATACCAGTACAACAATTTGTTGTGTTTACTTGAACGAGATAGGAGTTGAACGAAATTGCTTTTTGGACGATGATAGTTTATTAGAGCGTTTGCCTTTATTACAAAACGAGTAGTTATTTCCCCGTTGGTATTTAAAAGTATAACAATACCAGTCATGTCACGTGATCCCTATCAGGAAAAACATTCGCACTTAAATGATGACGTCATCATTGTCATGACAAGACTAACAAGTTCGATTCCTATCTCGCGAAGCTCGATACAAACTGTAATTGCCCAATATAGCATTACACAATCTATTACATAGGAAAAATTAAGTAGACAAACGATCGGAATCGGTAACGCACAAACAATAAAGCTTATCTGTGATCTCCACACTGTACAAAATACACCGACTCACCCTGATCCGGTGACAAGCAGTGTTTTGTATCATATGTAATTCGTTATATTTAAAGAAGCTCATCTTTTTTACTATTTACATACCAACAATTCATTATAAACCACTCTGTGTTGCGCTTGTTGTATAAAGATTAACAGATACCGACCCTTTTAAAAACACCTCTCTCTTAATTCGGCTTGGTGGGAGTTCATTTCCTGGTCCGAAACCAGCTGCACACATTTACATTGAGTGATCCTGATGCTAAAGTGCATTATACAGGCACATTAAGATACCTGTGATAAAACGTGTTGGAATGAAGTATGTGTGTAGATGTCAAACCCAAACCTGTCCATCACAGCACTTTGATGGCTTCCTGACAAAAGTCCATGAATGACACGGTTTATGAGCTGTGATACCCTTCACGTGCCCGACTCTGATTTTTGCTGGTTTATGAAGATGACGGACAGACGTTTGACAAATGAAAGATATGGTCTCGTCAGTCTCATAAATTTTCATATGTAATTGAATTACTTCTACACTAATTCTCAACGCTTAGCATGTCGGGCTTCAAAGAAAGCGCATGCGCAATGGCAGTTTGACGGCTATAATTATAATCAGTGTTTATTCCTTCGCCTGGAAATAAGTTAACATTAACGCCTGATACTGACAGACCCTACTTGATAGTAATTATACTTACATCGCCTGCTAGTTTTATTTATCTCAATACGTATGCGTTTCATATACAGCAAGTCTACGTAAAGACATAACTGCAGTTAAAGTTACATAATTGTACTTTGAAGTCCCCAGATATTATTTTGTAACTCTCAATTAATTCAATAATCAGAAAATCGTAAATGCTCATTACAGCCAGTGGAAATTATCAAACATGACAATAAATATAAGTGACAAAAGAATACTTACATTTTAGTATAGAGGAATGACTATGCTCCAAACGTTTTAAGAGATGAAATATTAATTATTGTGAAGCAGTTGAACGAGTTCATAACTTCAGACATCACGCAGGCATTTGTTAAAGTGAACAGTCGGGCAAGGGTGGCTAAAGTCGGTAAAAATGGTGTGAATGTATCCAGTATAATTTCTTATGAAATAGAAAAATAAAATCTCTAGTCAAAATCTGTCTGCGTACGAAGAAATTAATTTAAAGTATAGCAATCCTAAAACGTCCTCGGGGCTAACTCTGTCCGTGGTTACATTTCCACGCAGCCTCGCTTTCAATGCTTTCAACTTTCTTTATTTCAATGGTCAGAACTGGGAAACGTAAGCAGAACTTGACCGTCGTATTAATATGTGAGAACTTTTGGAAGGCCAATGAACGCATTTGGACTGGTTTTCTTTGCCCGACTATTCACTTTAAATATCAAACCAGCATCTTTTCTCTTCTATAAAAATATCAGATATGAAAAATTAATCCTCTAAGAAAGTCAAACCACATACATATAAAATGTACTGAATTTATCAAAATAAAGTGACAATTTGATTGTAAATATAGTCTCATTGTTTGTCTAAATTCCACGAACTGTTTTATGAAAACCAAATCATCAATAATTCTATGAAAAGTCTTTGGGTAGTAACTAATGGATATTAATTATAGTGATACAATCTTCAGAGCAAACGTTATCAACGCTAGACCAAGTCTATTTTACTCCAATCTCGACAGATATTAGTGTCGTTAAGAATCGCTGATGTACCTACCTTATGCTCACACAACCCTGTATGACTATATATAACTACACACCAACAACATGATGCTCCAGATAGTATTAATATCTTACTATAACAAACATCTAGTTATTGCAAACAAACGTACTTTAGGCGTTTAAATAATCGAAATTGAAAATTGAGAAAAGTTTTATTCAAATTTGAATCATAAAACTATGTCATGTAATGATCTAAAATTATCTGAATTGTATGCGCATATCCAAATCACTTCTCCACAGTATTTACGGAAAGTAAGGGTTAACAGCTGCCCAAGTGGTAATTATCTATTTACTAAGATTAATAGGTAGTGATAATTAATCTGACAGAATAGGTGACATGTGAGTTATTTGGCCTAGTGGACCCTTTATCAGGGCCTAGTTGACCCTTTATTAGAACTATTTGAGCTGTTGTAGAATTTCTTATCAATATTGAAGTTAGCAATTACTTTAACAAACTCCGTCGATTCGTTAAATGGGGATGAGACATATTTATATCGTTTGTCATCTCAGAGTGTATGGATAAATGACCGGCCAATGCACCACAGTGATATAGTTTATGTTTGCCAGACCTTTTCATAAAAAAATATACTGTCTGCATATAAAGCACTTCACATAAATGAGATTTTCGCTGGTATTAGACCACGCCATGCGAGTGTTGACCATCAAATAGAGGGCCTTAAATACTCTATTGATCTTCCCCAACATTTAGAAGTGTGGAAATGCCTTTTGTTTTGAAGTTGAGAGTCTGATAGATCAGTAAGAGTTTGTTAAAACTTAACGTTGCTTTTTATGACAGAACATTACTGTCGTATTTTACCTAAACCAATTTCATGGGCATGCTTACACAAGGAAGCTGGAATGTCAGACGCGGACAGTGCGGAATAAGTATTATTGGGCTCCGTCAGTGTTAACTAGACCTGATGTTTAGTGGGCTAGTAAGTCATGTTAAGGTATTTTAACTGAAATAACAGCGGCGGTGCCGTTTCCCGTAGAAATAACTCAGAAACGAGAGATTGTCTTGGTCTCAAACGGTAATAGACACGATTTACGGACGTCTTTAGTCACGTGAACCAATTTGAAGTCCTGCTTCTGGTTGTGACATCACGCACGTGTGGCAACAAAAGGTTTCCTATGTGTGTAATTTAATTAACAGGGCTAATTTTCACTAATTTACGTTTTCATTGTTGATATTCCTTTTTGTTGTTTGGAAAGTCAGGGTTGACACGATAGAACTCAAATTTATTGTTATGGCGTGAAATGGTGACGTTCAGAAATTGGGCAGTTGCTGATGAAACGGTCTCATTCGATACGATGTGAACGGAAGTAGATTCAATCTCCTATAGTTGATTTATATTTCGAATCCATAGATTTAGAAAATATTTTCTTAAACTACTGTGCAGAACAGGAATGACAGTTGGGGATGTTTAGTGTGAATGATGGGGACCTGGTTTGGCTTTGTGGCTAGCCGAGAAGCAGTTTATGGTGTGGCAGTATTGCTAGCCGAAACTAAGAGGCGTAAGTCATACGTAATCGGATTACCGTAACCAGGCCTTTCACACACGGCTGACAGATAAAACGGGGTGTCTTCGAATTGAAATAATGAACTGATTTAACCTTAAATTATTTTGTGAAGACGTCTGTTTTATGTTTAAATACAATATAAAGCCAGTTTCGTTTATCTGCTTAGTAAGTCGGCCGTGATATTACTTATAAAGTTAATCCCCATGATATCTAACCTATACACATGTACTTAACGTATAGTTCACTGACAGTACAGCGAAAAATACACAAATTACAGTGTATGTTTAATATGAAATATTAAAGCTGGCCATGTCCTTTACAACCTGTAATCATTAGTTTTTAGCCTTGCCTTTGACAAATGGTGTAAGTCGTTTTATCCTACTAGAAGTGGAGACAAGGTTGAAATAAAGCGATGTACAATCAATTTGTATGCATTTATAATGGCATAAATTTATGCCTGATTTTTTGTACTTTGATTAATAGTTTTGAAATAAGCAAATGTTTTTCTACTTACAAATTTACATACTGCGAACAATTAAGATAAACAAGATAGTATAATAAACATATTTGATGATGATGATGATGATGATGATGATGATGATGATGATGATGATGGTAAATTGGAATTTAGAGATTGGGCGCTGAACTTTTAAAACAATGATAATAATAATTTTGAATTAACTATATAACTAAGAATGCAATGCATAATTGCAGTAGTGGACACGCTGAAAGGCGCCATGGTACTTATCTAACTTAGACGTGCTAAACAAAATAAGTATATGTTACCACTTAACTCCACGTAATCCGTTTAATATTCGGATTATAAGCCCTCTTGACTTGGCCGATCGACTCCAGTAGTACTTGAGAGAGGACACTCTAAGCCACCAATGTCGGCTGATCTCGTCAGGGTGGCTAGTAATGGGATATCCCAAATAAAACGTTATTAGTTAGCTTCAATCTCCGAGCTGGTATCTCATAAAGTTTCTACATAACGAGGAAGTGGCGAATACCTTGAGCAAGGGCTAGTGTTGTGTTTTGTGCTTTTTATCTTGTTTTTTTTTCTCTCTCAGGCGATGGCATATTGATTTCTAGAGTAGAGGTTCTTTTATAAGTATTGGTTCACCATTTTTTCATAATCTAAATGTTACATTTTTCCACTAACTTAATCCTTATTACAATTTAGATTGTTTAATAATTTTGTGCAAGCTTCAGTTGTTAACATTTCTGACACCTTTTTACTAACGTAAACCTATTAAATTACGTTTTAGTTGATGTTAAATTGGGTTTAAGCTTCAACAATCATCTTAAAGCCTATCCACTACCTTAAACTTAATTACAATTTAGATTATTTAATACAAAGTTGTGAGTTTTCTATTCTTCTTTATAAATCCTTCACGAACAATTTTCCACAGATTTCTACTATCGGAACATTTATTCATGGACGATTTCATTATTTCGATTTAACCATAGTCCAATATATACAATTGAATCATGCACATTACGTTATTACAACTTAGTAATGCCAACTGTGGGCTGATATTTAATAATGGATTGACTACAATGGATTGGTTATACAGTATCTATATTCATCTATATTCTGTTGTTTATTAATCCATATTCTGTTGTTTATTAATCCATATTCTGTTGTTTATTAATCCATATTTTGTTGTTTATGAATTAAACTAATACATGATATCAGAAAGAACATGTTTCTACTGAATGTCACATTTACTTTATCTGAAAAATATCTGTTTACAAAACCTATGATTTTCCATCGATATTTCCGTACGAGATAATCTTTAATTCTGTTTTTCCGTATAATCGTGTCTTACGAAGAAAATTATATCAAGTTTCTTTTGTCATTGGCTTTCGTTAGTCATTGGAAATATTAATATTTTGTTTCTAAACTCACTTTTACACATTCTTATATACACGCCAGTGATCGATTGTTCCCTGAATTTTGCCCTCGTTTCCAGCTCAGCTTTACAAACCTTTATCTGCCGTCGTGATACTATATGTTTCACTTAGCAATAGTAATTACTCATTACAAATTTCACACCGCCATGATAATTACCATACAGCCTTGATAATATGATCATCACGTAGACTTGTCTATTGGTTTTACTAATAACTAGGATCCCTTTCTCAGGTCTGTATTGTGTACAGAACAGTAAATCAGCCATTGCCACTTCAGGTGTACCTAATGAGAAATGGTTGCCCTGGAATATATACATTCCTAAGTCGACCTGAACGACACAAGTAAAATAAACCTGGCTTTGCCTTATCGTTTGAAATATGTATCGGCCATTCGGATCTGATAAAATATGCCTGATTCACGAATAATCCGATTTCTACAGGTAAATACATTAAGGTCAGTTAGATGGCGATGATAACTGACCAGTCTTGTTAGAGAAAAAAAAAACTTGGATGACCACGGGCCAAGATTTGACAAGTCGGTGTACTTAGTCTTACGGTAAATATGTATAACAAAACGCTGTCCAGAAATGGTTGACTACATGTTACTGGAGGGGGAATGAGTGAAATATCATCAGAAATACTCAAACTAAATGACGATTTCGCGGTAACATTGTTGTGGGTTTATGAAGGTTTTGTATTTTTCTCAGTTCTTATTTTTATTAATATTAAAAGAATAGTAAGTAGAAAAAAGCTAACCATCCATGTTCTATTGACGTTAATTGTGTATTGACTCATCAGTTACACATACAAGACGTCACTACACGACATTCAAATGGTATATCATATAATACAGGCAGTACCATAGACACTACGACATTCAGACGAGTATGACTGCTTGACAAATGACAAATGTTATTGCTAATATCTCTAGATATTTAACATTAAAATGTTGTATTGATTTATTCATAATAGACGTGTTGAAATATTAGGTTTTTTTTTCATAATTTCTACGGATATCAAAGTAAACTAGACATTCAAAACAAAACGAAATTCATCCTCAACATCTTTTAAATTACATAAAGTATAAATTCTTAAACGCTGTGGCATAATTTGTTGACGACCCTTTCTTCATTGAAGCTGAGCTCAAAGATTCGCAATTAGGAAATTTACTTCAGGTCACCTTTCAAAATTGCACATGTAATCTCAAAAAGACATCATGGACTATAGTGAACATACGACTTTCTGTGGTAACATCGTTGTAGAACATCTACAGCCGCCTATGTAAGTAGACCATTACTGTCCGGCCGAACTTGATATTAATGACTGAAGTGATACTTCTGCAATGTTGTCGGCGGAATGGGTCCACGAAAATACATTTATCCGAGATTTTTATCTCTGAAATTCGTCTATCTGATACACAGCTCTCGGAAACGCATTTATCTTTGAAATATATGTTGTGGATTATGACAGTCGGTCAGTGATTAACTTCTGGTCAGTAAAGGGTCAGACCACAAAGGCAATGTCCATTATACCGCTCCTAGGCTCTCATAAAATACAATGACCGGTATATCAAATTGGTCATTTTTTATCAAAACTAAACTGTGTATCCAAACCACTGAGTAGCATTGGAAGGTTGTGATATAGAGGTTAATGAAGATTCAGTGTTAAACTCGAGTTATTTAAATTATATATCTTGAGACTGTAATGTAAACGGACAGGAATTGAAATATGCATTATTATTTATATAGATGTTTTAAAATGTATCTATGTCGAAAATTCAATTGATATGTGCAAAATATAAAGCTTATAGTTTTTAAGCATTGTTAGTTTGATTTGATAGGTAGCGCCCCCAAACTCAATTAAACAAAGTATTCCTGTTGTTTTTTACAGTATCCTATAAATTATAAAGATGAGTAAACAGTACCAATTTATACATATAATGTTTTCTAACGTGGTAGCGGGTAACTTGCTATATTAGGGAGGGGGTCGAATTCGGGGGGGGGGAGGGGGTCAGACCGTTGACATGGAAGATGGATGCTCTTTTATGGTGGGGGGTATACAGACCGTCGACATGGAGATGGAGGGGTATTGTCGGGGAGGAAAACAAGAAACAGGAAGTCGGAACATGTGCACCAATTATATACGATCAAGGTACAGATTAGAGAAAGGCGGAAGACTCCAACCAAAATTATACGTACAACCTAAGCGACCATTTTCCGAATTAAATAATAATTAAATAATTGTATTCGTTAGGTTTGCTCTGGTAAACATTACCATGAAACAGTGAGGGGGTGAATGGGGAGGCACATTTCCGCTTGTACGCCGTCCCGAATCATCTTGTCTTAACTGTGCTTTACTCGTCGTCTTCAAGATGCCTTTATATTTTTAAACATGAAATTGATAATTAAAATCGACAGTTTCAATTTAAATTTCTCACTGAATCATCGTTGAAAATTTCAAAAGTTTTGGGGTGAAATGCAGAGAGTAGTTTTTTGGGCTTGTGTTAAATGCATAAACATGTTCTATGTTTTAGTTATAACCGTTAGAGTTTTTGCTATCGCTGTTTTCCTCAGACTATTCCACACGAACGTTATACGCTTTACCAGACTGTCATGTCTACTTTATACTTCTAAACAGCATGACACCTTCGATGATGGTATAAACACGAAAACTATAAGGCGATTATATGGTGTAAACACTTAAACTATAAGGCGATTATATGGTGTAAACATGTAAACTATAAGGCGATTATATGGTGTAAACACTTAAACTATAAGGCGATTATATGGTGTAAACACTAAACTATAAGGCGATTATATGGTGTAAACATGTAAACTATAAGGCGATTATATGGTGTAAACACGTAAACTATAAGGCGATTATATGGTGTAAACACGTAAACTATAAGGCGATTATATGGTGTAAACACGTAAACTATAAGGCGATTATATGGTGTAAACACGTAAACTATAAGGCGATTATATGGTATAAACACGTAAACTATAAGGCGATTATATGGTGTAAACACTAAACTATAAGGCGATTATATGGTGTAAACATGTAAACTATAAGGCGATTATATGGTGTAAACACTAAACTATAAGGCGATTATATGGTGTAAACATGTAAACTATAAGGCGATTATATGGTGTAAACACGTAAACTATAAGGCGATTATATGGTGTAAACACGTAAACTATAAGGCGATTATATGGTATAAACACGTAAACTATAAGGCGATTATATGGTGTAAACACTAAACTATAAGGCGATTATATGGTGTAAACATGTAAACTATAAGGCGATTATATGGTGTTAACACGTAGACTATAAGGCGATTATATGGTGTAAACACGTAAACTATAAGGCGATTATATGGTGTAAACTATAAGGCGATTATATGGTATAAACACGTAAACTATAAGGCGATTATATGGTGTAAACACGTAAACTATAAGGCGATTATATGGTGTAAACACGTGGTAAGAAACACATTCAACAGGTCATGGAAAGGATGAATAACATAGCGATACTTTCAACGATGAAAACTATTTCATTCAAGCTGTAAGGTACACACATTCAACAATGGAGATTTTGTAGGGCGATTTAGTGTGTAAAATCTTCGTTTTAGTTTAGGTGAACGTCATAGTTATCACTAGCACCTGTTCAAAGTTATACAGCTTCTGTTAGCTAAATATTACCAGTAATAATATTCAACAATGAAATTATCGCTATTTCATCAATACTTTTAGTGATTTGTTAAACGTAAGTATTACATCATTATTTTAATAAATATCGTTTATTGTACTGCTTTGAGGCTTCCTCAGTACTATCACGTCAATTGCAAGTGGACGCTAGTTCAAAAGTTTTTTAATTACTGGTGTAATTGTATCACTTGAATTACTGTTTGAATGATTTATTTTTTTAATGTTTGACAGAGATTAATCACTGATATTTTTCGTAAAGTTTGACCATTTTAATGACTGATGTAAAAGCCATTAAAATCATTTAAATTAATGTCATAGATAAAGTTCTATTACTCTACGGCCTTATGTGAACCTATGTATAAATTTCAATTTTCGTCAATTCCATACTAGATAGCTGCTTAAGTTTCATTGACGTAACAACAACTTTCAATTTCATCCATTTGATAACCTTTAAAAATTCCATCAACATGATAAATGCTGCGTATACGTATCAATTTAATATATGTAAATTTTGTCATCAATTTGATAGTGAAAATTGTCATCAGGTTAATTAAAATTCATTTTTTATCAATTAAATCCGTGTTAAAAACTTTCATCAATTTGATAATTGTTAAAGATGCTCCACCGCCGACAGAGCATAAATGATATTTATCACTTGAACAATAATTGATGTTTAATCGTGTTTATATGTGTCTAATTTACACAAAAAATAATATGAAATAGTTTATTTTGCATTTAGTGCATGCGCAATCAGTACTTCATTCCATATATAATATAGTGCCATGGAATTTTTTCGGGATGCAATTAATTATTTCTTGTAATTTTAACTTGAAGTTAAAGTGGAAGCTCAAACTTTCCAATGGTGGTAATGGTGTAAAGTAATTAAGTAACTTTTGTAACTGAAGAAAAATACTAAATCGTCTGCTCCTGTTTTTGATAGTGAAATATACCATTTGTCAGCGGTGGAGCATCTTTAACATGTTCGTCAATTGGATAAGTGTAAAAACTTTAATATATTAATTTGATACGTGTTTAAACTTTCTTCAATTGGATACTTGTAAAAAACTTTAATTAATTTGAAAAGTGCTATTTTTTCTTATAAATTTGATACGTGCTAAAACTTTTATTATTTTGATACGTGTTTAAACTTTTATTATTTTGATACGTGTTAAAACTTTCATCAATTAAATACGTGATAAAACTTTTATTAATTTAATAAGTGTTAAAACTTTTATTAATTTAATAAGTGTTAACATGTTTATCTACTAAATATATGCTAAAACTTTAATCAATTTATTCTGTTGGTGTTTTACATTTATAAATTTTCATCAATTCAGTTAGTGTTACCTAACTGCTACGATTTTCATCATTTATTGAGAACTGATGCTAAGTATAGTCAATTTGTAACTGCTGTAAGTTTCATATACTTTTATTACTAAGGATGTTACGTTTCATGTTTCATTAATTTAATGAATTCTATAAATATAACAACTGTACAATGGAGGATGTTAATGACTCCTGCAAATTTCATCACTTAAATGTTTATGAAAATTCCATTAATTAAAAAACTGCTCTAAGATTCAGCATTTCATTAACCGCTTTATTTAAGTTCAATAGTTATGACAAATTCTGTAAATGCCGCCACTTTCATATTTGTTAGTCATGAATTTAAGGATTACTATGAGTTTCATTAACATAAATTGTTTGATGAATTTTCCGTCATTTTAATGCCCGCTATACCTTTCACCAGTTGATGATTGCTATAGTTTTTAACTACTGCTGTACATGTTTCATTATTTATTCCATCACTCGCCATTTAATGCCCCATTAATCACTGATTTAGTGTGATCGCACTCTCTGTAGATCCCCTCCCCACATGAGATTATTTTGTTAATGTTTTGTACCGTATGAATTTAACTTGGTGTGGTGTTGCTATTACGTCCTGGTGAGGAGAGAACATCTCCAGCTCATTATCATTAATCATTATTTACCATGTACCCAAACTCACTGTAATCTCACAGCGTGTAACCTTTAACTGCTAGCTGTGCCTCTTATACTGAACATAATACTCAATTTTCTGGAATTAATGCTTACCAATAGATGTAGCGCCCGTTTATACTGTTATGTAGATAGCGATGTATTATACTTGGTAGGGTTGTCAATCACAGCGATCACTGTGTGCCGACCACTGTCACCAACAACTCAGCCCAGACAATCAGCTGGTCTGCAAGGGGTGGAATTCATAATTTGGAAATACTAACAAAATTAATTTTGCTTCATACTGAAAGGCTATTCAATATAATCATTGTGTGATATAACTAAAATATCTAGGCAATACATCACTATCATTCCAATGATGTAATCTTTCGAATAATGGTGGGTTTTTTATTTAACCAATTTATATTGGTTGCATTTTCATCCATCGAAATGTATATGCTATAACGTTACATTTAGACGAACTCTTACCATATGGGATATCCATTTACTGGCCAATATTAAGAGTAATGTTATTTTAAGACAAGTAGTTTATGATATAACACTGATCACTAGAGCCCTAAATGAATCCATCCCTTTCGCCTAAACACTGCTCGCTAGTTCCCTTAATTAGCTCCCCCTCTTAAATGAGACTCCGCTCGCTTCTTCCCTTAACCCTTCCAAACTCAGAAACCATACTGGTGTTGCAGTACACCGTCGAGATGTCGAACAATGGGGATACTGGCTCTAAAAACATCTGTCCTCATTTCCCTTCCATAAATAAAAATTGAATAGGGTTTGACTTTAAAGTTTAATTGACGACATGATATTACATTTCCCTTTTCAATATGGAAGAAGATCATAAGATCTAACAGTCCTAATGATGGCACTAAGTACAGTATAGATGTACATTTCATGGGTTCTGCGTCACCTCACACCGTGTGTAGTCGACAGACATACCAGTGTTAACATTAAAATTAACATTTTAAAACGCATCTTAAATTTGTCTCAATTTAGCGGGGGTTGTTGACGATCATTTTCACAACATGCCCGAAAATCTTGCTCCGGGCGACAAGTTGACGGTTTATGTTTGGCGAAACACGCTGCGCTTAAACAGTAGCGAGCATTTATAAAAAAAAAATGTCTGAACAAAACCACTGGCTGTTGTAATTGAAATATGTAGTAGATTAGTTGATGATAGGCTTGGTGAGCGGTGATTTTTGTAGGACGATTTGTCACGCATGTCAATCAACATTGTACCATGTAGAAACAAGTATGTTTAATGACAAAGGCACAACATATATAGCAGAGCCGTATTAACACTCAATCTGAAATCGCTGACTGTAAAAATAAGAGGACTTTGTTTAGAGTCGCGGACTTGGATCCTTGTTTAGATATGGTGACCCTCAGTTCGTCGTTTTGGTATGTTGGTACCAGTGTCCCATGGTTGTTGTAGTTTTGAAGAGATTGTCCTCAATTTGTGTTGAACAGTAAGCAATTATCTCTCCAATATTTCTTAATAAAATAAACAATAACTTCTCAACGTACAATGTTGAATATTGCTGTCTAAGGTCTTCAACGACGAAGTTGTATTTCATTTCGTTCGAATGAAAATCAACATTGAATGCTCGTGATTTCACTTAAAAGTCCTATTGTAAGTCATCATGTTTACAAAGTGAATCGTCACGGTTGTTGAATCAGACATATTATGCTGATATTTGACATACAGTTATTGCTTTAACCTAGGACAATGCACTATTGTACTGTACCAACTGTGACCTCTCGCACAACTGACCATCAGGATTATTTCATTTGACTTTGACAGTGAATTGTGTATCCCATCTAGACAGCCTACCTTAATCTGCATGTTGGCAATATTATATCAATGTGTGGAGGCCACACATGGCCAGATGTGATTACGGACGTCTGTTACCTGACAAACGTATGTCCACCGTAATCAATATTTCACGATGGGTCATATTGTATCGTCAGTATAATTGTTGTTGCTATGGTGATAGTGATATTCCAAGTATAATCAGCTGACCTACCTGTGGAAGGTGATTAACCTAGTTACGGACACACACTGTATTATAACATACACTTGTAATTTGTCAAGCAATTGAAATTCTTTTCTCTTTTTTTGCCAAGTCATAAAATGCCTTTAATGAGTTTACTGGTGATTTGAGTGGTGCTGCTATCGTGTTGTCTTCGTAATTATCGGTGATCTTAATATGTGATCTCTATAAATACTACCTATATCATTGTCGTGTGACAGATCACTTCCATTGTGAGCTGTCACTAAGCCGCGCCACTTGTACTTCATTACTCGGGCGGAGGTATCTTTAAATATTCTCTCTTGTCTTCAAAGGCCAGTTCTACCCCATGTGGAGCTCTTGTATGGTCATGCGTATAATTTAAAACGCATGAAATAACATCTATTGAATGTTTGACGGGTATTGAGGTCTCCGAGGAATGGTCCGCAGCTTTCGTAGTAAACCAAAGTGAACAAGTAAAGCTTCGGAAATAATAAAAACAGGAGCATGGCTGGTGTGCAGCGTGTGGTTATTTTGCCTTAACTAACAATTGTAAACAGACAACTTTTTCGATAATATATAAGGAGTAACCCTAACTTTCTCTCTTCATCCGCTATTTTTACATGAGGGGGTATGTAGGCAGTGACAGGGACATTTTGTGTTGTATCAGGCTATTTGTAGTTTTATCTACAGCAGTGTGGGAATATGGAGTTGAGGTGATTGATATCCCATTTTAGTACATTAGGAGAGCTTGCGAGCAGGTAATTGTACAGCTCCGTCACCCCTAGACCGTGTCCATCTTACGTTGTGCATTATAAATGGCCTCGCACACGCGAGACATGCACACTCGAATAAACAAAACGCTCACCTAGGGAGTGTTTACATCTTCGATAGGAATGATGTGAGATTATAAACGGATAGAGTAGCTTTATAGTCCTACAGCCTTTTAGAGTTGTATCGAACTGTGTACCACAGAACTTCGAATGGCGACTGTGTTGGTTCTCTCTCTTCTTCTGATAATTTCTTGTCTGAGCAATATTTCTTGTGAATCATTGTAGATAGGGTGATGATCAAACCCGGGACCTACTTGTTAATATCCTGTACACTACCGTTAGGTCTATAATGACTTTGACCATGACATTGAAGCCAAGGTCAAAGGTGAAATAGGCTCATTGATTTTTTTCTTGATGAAAACTTAGTAACCATGTGGAGTAATAGTTGGTATTTGTGACCTTGCTGTAAAGGTCAAAGATAAAGTGCCATTTTAACGGTAATATGATCATGATGGAAAAAAAATCCAATGAAATAAATGTACTTTGCATTTACAAATGCATCAAATTTACATATACACAGACAATGACCATAAGGGGAAACAAATGTTTTGTTTGCAAAATACTCTATATAAATTTCGTTTATGAACTTTTTATGATCACAAACCATCTGATGTATACAGCGTTTTGGTGGCATGACACAGCCAAAAGTAAGTTATGTACTATTGAAGCAGCATCACTGTTGCTTTAATATAAAAAATCATTTGGAAGTCTGTATCAGACCCCCTCACGTGACGATGACGTCATCCAGAAGAGAGACAGAGCACTCGATAAGATCACAATGATAATTGAAATGAGGATATTGTTTCATAGCCTGCCATTCTTTACACCTGTCATCCAACACCTGTGTGTCTGCGAGTTCTTTACACTGTCACAAGGGGGCGATCAAGTCGCGTGTACTCCGAGTATTAGTGTAGCCGGAAGCCCAATAAAAGATAACATTTATATTGTAGTAAAGTCTCCACGATAGTTTTACTGGTAGTCTGAGAGGGATTGGTGTACAGAACGTCCATTACACCCTTCTCTCGTGTTATTTCACTGTCTACCGAACCCGATAATGGCGCTTATGTAACAACATTCCCGGAGAACTTAAAACGGCTGAACTACGGGCCTGACATAGTACGCTTTCATCTGCAGTACTAAAACGTCACAATAGGCGCGAGGCTGACAGTTTTACAGTCTCTCCTTCAAACTGACGGTATTTACTTGGCCAAAGGTGAGATAATTGGATTGACGATACACATATCTATTTACAAAACACCCCAATGATCAGAACAGGCTGCACACGTAACATGACAGACTAACGCACGTAACATGACGGACTAACACACGTAACATGACGAACTAACACACGTAACATGACGGACTAACATACGTAACATGACGGACTAACATACGTAACATGACGGACTACAGAAGCAAGTCTTGCAAGACTGGGATATCATTGCAGGGCATTGTACCTGATGCCCCTATATTTGTACAATTAGTATTTAGTATTCATGGATCGAGCTGACGAGTCACCAAATAACACATGCAGCATTTATAATAGCCAAACGTTTGGTGATAGAAATCGTGCGTCATTTCGTCGTCGATATCAACACCTACACGGATTTGTCATCTGTTCAAGGAACTAAGACAAATTCTGTCTTAGGTATAGAAGAAAAAACACGAATAATGCAAATGTTAATTAGAAATATATTCAAATTAGCATTTCAGGTATGTGTCACTTTCGCTTAATTATGGTGTACGCATAATATGCTCTTCGTTAGAATATTACCAGTGGAGTCATGTTACTTTTTGTGTCTACCTTGGCCTTAAGTGACTTCCAGGTTTAGGTGAGTTGTTTAATAAAGGCATATAAAGACAATTCTAACCTTCCCCATGGCTTCCTGATATATCAGCCGATATTAAATACAATGTTAATGTAGCATCAACAAAAATATGTCTAATTCCAACAATAGCGTGTCATTTTGCAATAGGGTTGAGAGGCCGGCTACATAAAAAGTATTTTTGCGGGGAAATTATGATTTTTCAATACACTGTAGTGTCGCGTCCTCCAATGACTTGGTGCCAGACAGCGGTGGTGAAGACAATCTGATGTGTCTAGTCGGTCCTCACACGAGATGACTCTCATGGGACGATGAACTAGGATAATGGCACATTAGCTTGTAGCATCTCGCACCTGTTCTGCGCGAATGGCTCTTAGTACTGTCTTGGAAAAACTCCTCAATGATAATTATGAACAAAGTAAATTTGCCTCTGCTTTGAAGAAATTAGTCTAAAGCATGTTACCGAGTAAATCAGCGCCATTTTATCGAATAGCTGGCAGGGTTAAATGTGTGACGGATAATTTTGACGCTGTGTAAATCAGCGGAGTGGTGACCGCAGGCTTTTTGGTGTCGTTTCTTAGCAGAAAGGTGGCTAAACGTAACGTCGACACTTCGACAAGATACTGCATTGAATACAACTCCATCACGACTGGTTCCCGGTTTTGGAGATTGCGGCTCCTTAGGGATTCCAGCGCGAAGTGTTTCAGTGCTGTTTTACGCAGGTCTTTCGTGACAAGCGGACATCCAAGTTTCTGAGACATGTAGAAGGCGAGCCAAGATGCAGTACAATATATACCCCAGGCTAATAAATGGACCTGTCGGTCAACGGTTTTTATCCCTCCTCTCTGTCCACACATCGTAAATCAAGGTCAAGAACAAACAGGTTTTGTCCTATCATTGCCCAGAAACAATGTGACAAAATATGCTGCAGTATAAAGAGGTATACTATTGTTTAAGACTTTATGGTGAAGTGTTAAACAGGATCACCTGATGAGCGTCCGCCTGTTTCATTTGATGGCAGCGGTGGGATCACTTTCCGCTATCAGCCTCCACTACATGATACGTGTGTCCATGCATTGGTTACTTAAAGGGACAATTCAGTCTAAGAGAACATTAAAATTTGTACATATATCAGAAAAAACTCAGTTCTAATGGAAATTAGATCAGTCGGTTTTACTGTGATATGCCTGAAAAGCCCACGGTGGCGACATGTGTGTGAAATGTTCAAACTTGCTCGCTGTCCGCCATTACACATTGTGGTCGAACTTCTTGTATGCCGAACCCTGTCCCTTGCGTGTAGAGTAATGCAACTTTTGTCTAGAACTGTTCAAATCGCTCTGACAGTAGTGTGTTTACCTTATTAGGTGAATTGTCTTGCCTAAAAATCATTTTATCACTATCTCTGTGGTTATGTAGTTTATTTGTTTAACGTGCGTGACTTTGGCTCGGGTATGGGTACAGAGTCCATATTGTACCTGCTTAATCGTATTGATCAACGATTTGATATTTCAACGATATTAATTAAAATACTAAACAATGACGTGGAATTTGTCAATATTTTATGTTATATGTTTCATAAGAAATGTAGAACAATACATTTATGCCATATTTTGCTTCTTGGTTATGTAAAAGAATTAGCCTGAGTGAATTGTCCCTTTAATAGTGAATTAATTTTTAAGGTTTTCGTTAACATCTTTTTGTAAAATTGGGGATGTTGTGATATATTGATTTGTTTTGTTGTTGCTTGACACAAATCAGTAAATCACTTTTCGTTAATGTTGCTGAGGATCATGCATTGCAAGCCAATTATGCCACCTGACCTTTCGCTATACACTTGTTTAATATGAGAGAATAGGTATGCATATACTACTATACATTTCAAATTCATAATATTTTTTTCTAAAAAGGTAACAGTGTTATTTTATTGGTACTACTCATCACAGCGGTACCGTCAGTCTTGTTTTTTTAGTTCTTCGACAATGAGCTCCATGAATGGACTGACATTAGCCATGTGTAAGGAATTACAAGCTAACTCTTGTATAAAGAAAGTTTATTTATGTTTGACGTATCGCCCTGCGGTCACTGGTCTGCATCAATTGCGCCAACTTCTAAAAGAGACATTTTTACAATACTGGATTAGTACACTAACGGCACCGCATACTCCTTGTTTACGATCGTCAGAAGAGCAACAGCGGTACAGGGATCGGAAGATACCGCACAGTAAATACCAGCTCCTTCCGATACCTATCTTAATGTATATACACGTGGTCTAGCGTAAAACTGATATATATGTTTTATTTAGAAATCGAATCGATTTGCCGAGGTTTTATTTGAAAAGTATGTTATTTTCAGAGATGCCATAGAAAATGTTCTGATCAGTTGTACGTGGCACTGCCTGGTAAGTTAGTTATAGATTGACGGTGGTTTTCATACACACAGCGGTAGAAACAGATAGTACGTTGTAATTCAAATGATGAATTATAATTTTATGATCGTATTCAACACTAGATCGTTCGCATGAGAGTTTTATCAACTATTGCTTTGAACAGGATATTAGGACGGCTGATAGACGCTTGTTCGAGATTTGAATTCTGGTGGTTCGTGCCAGAGGCAGAGTGAGTTCTGAGCTTCCGCCGGTAGCAAACGTACTGTACTGATGGTTAGACGATTGTGAAGTGTTAAATAAAGCTAAATATTTTGTTTATGCATCAAACTTATTTCAAGGTTAAACTAGGAATCATGCAAATTCACATAAAACATATTTTCACTTAAAATATTTGCATCCAACTTGTATCTTCGATACCAGCTGGCGGATTATACATCAATTCTAATATTTAGATTGCGCCCTCCTGATGAAATACTCGTGCACTTACTGTAGGAGTTTCCCCATTCTCTTTAGATTTACATTGTCATCAAAGTTGATCAATTTTTGTTTCTCAGCGTTAGACAATAAGTAAATGATTACCTCTCTAGTTACATGTAGTAATAAAATTTCCTCTGAGTTGGTTTAAATAAATTTAGTAATAGTCTAAATATTTTGATCAATCTAAAGAGAATGAGTACCATGTGTGAAGGAACCCGAGAAGCTCCGAAATAGCATGGCAATGATATACGAAAGGAACTCCTCTAAACTCTACATTTTATCAATTCCCCAAACTTTTAGTCATTTTTCCGTTTTGATAGATTGTATTTTAAATTGGGGGTTTTAATGCATACGATATTACATGCTATCAACGTCAACCGCCGACTGCGGGACGCCACAAATATCGTACATGTATTAACTATTACCTATATTTATTGCTGTTTGGTAAATGTCTAGACCAATAGAACTGATTTACAGAGAAATCATTTTGGTGTTTATGTCCAGATCGATATTTAATCGGGCAGGTTTCATACATTCACTGTGACCAAACGTTTGCAGTTAACGGACTGAGACAAGAGTCTAAACGACTGGCGCTGTGTTCTTCCCGGCAGGGGCGCTCGTATCAAACGGGTTTCTTTTCTCGACTCCATAACAAAATCAATTGGTTGAGAATAAATTCTACAGTTTATTACTTTTAAAACATTTTCTGTGTCGGATCTAGACATTTGCGTCGTTTTATTTAGCTGTGGTTCTACCTTTATTACCTTGTAAGTATGTGTTGACATTGATCGCGATCGGGGGATGGCTGTTCCAATCACCGTCCATCACACGGTCCTACAACAAACCTTTCGTCTGATCTGGTGGCAGGGAAGATTTTAGATGATTTGGTATATAGCTGGTATCTAAGTTTCTCCTTTTCTGTGTTTTGTTCCTGGGGTTTAGTATATCCATATCTGATATAATGGTGCGTACGATCCGTCATATCTGGTGATGGTATCGCGTTCTGCAGTATTTCTGTATCATAGTGTGCCATGTGATATATCTCAAACTACGTTGATATGTGTTGAGAAATGACGTGCACCTACATGTGTCTGAGAAACATTAAACTGTCAGTCTTACTGCCCGCCACCAGCCCCCTGAAATGACAGCTTGTCATTCCGCTGTATTGACATCCACTTCTTGAAATATTTGAAATTCCTTTAATCTACTTATCTTAACATTTTCCTGATGTATTCCGCACGATGTCTAACCGCCTGTCTGCGCCTCCCTATTCACCACTTTTAAAGCATTTTTTGTAGTGACGTTTCGTTTGATGCTTCGTTCCTCTTCGCCAGAGACAATTTATACTTGTAGATATATTGGTTCCCAATGGGATACAGAGCTGTCTGGTATATCGAACATTGATATATGTTTCTGTTATAATTACTCTGACTAGCAATAGGTATGATAGTAGCCCGCCAGGCGCAGATGTTTGCAACCAATAAATGCAAACAGAAAATGACGTTAAATTATTACTTTGAGACATTTCATACATATTATATTGGATCATTACATTAAATTACCCTCTAAATCACATCTTTAAAAACAGTTGATGTGTATTCATGCTATTGCATGTTTAGCTGGACAAGTTCTCAATGCTATTGCATGTTTAGCTGGACAAGTTCTAATATGTTTTTGGTTTGTTTCAGTAGTGTCAATTGTAAAACCAGATTCTAAGCTCTAATTGTTCTGTTTTCTGCATTGTTTCAGTGATAGCACACGTTGACGGGACAGTATGCCCCCAGTATGTGAAGACCGCTGCGTCCAATTGCTTTAGTGATTATCGAACTCAACTCCATAGTCTACAGGAGAGTGATCACGCCCTATTTTCGGGGGTCAATGTCGAGTTACTTCGCTCATTCTGCACGTAAGTCATCAGCAACAACGTCATATCTTATTGAAATGTTTCTATGGTACCATTGTAGGCCTAACAGTTCATGATCCAAAGTTCTAGCCGTTTCATCTCCAACAGATTCAAAACACAAGATTAGCAAAAAACAAGGCCAATTTACAGTGACGTCATATCTTATTATTCTCCCAATCAAATTTCGATTTGCTGCAATGTACTTAGTGCACATCTACATAGTCAAAGAAGGTAGGGTTACGTGTAGATTTGCACACCACGATGCGACAGCATAACAACACAAAAAATGTCTGCATTCCCACGAAATTCTTTCATGGTTATAGAGTCATAATTGCATATTAATTGATGAGGAATTATTTAATTATTGTTTAATCGTAAATAAGACATTTCCCCATCCAACTGGTTTGCAATGAAGACACGCGCTCGTGTCGTAGAGTGCGTACTGTGGATTGATGATGGAATGTCTTACAGTGAAACTCCATTTAAACTGGTTCCCTGTTGCTTTTATGTATATATACTACGTAGCCAAATTGCATGGATACTCTATCACGAATAAAGAATTCCCGTCGAAAATGATATTTGCCGTTTTAATGAATAGAGGGTCGATGTGTTGACTTGTATCATAATTTGTATCTGTAGAACACCTGCACACGTGGTGGTTCGGGCACTACACGCCTCACTGAGGGACCCAGTCGAACGCACCCGGTGATAGCACGGTTACTTTTGTCGCCCTATCTGATCCTCGCTAGCTTTTACTAATAACTTACGTCTTCTACTTAACGATGTTTTATAAAAATTGTGAGAATAACACCTGGGCACCACTTTCGATTTTTTCGTCTGTCAGGTAAATCTGAATGGTGGAATTTGGATTGCCAACAGATGGCATGGCGGCTATATCAGGATACAAGTGATATTTTAATTTAAAGATGGACTAATGAATCACATATATAAGTGTAACTTATCCTACTTGGCATAGCTACGACCCAGGATGACCTCTGTCACACAAACTTACCATACCAAACCTGTTAATGAGGGCCCTGGGGCTGAGCCTGTCATCCCGACAGTCGGTGCCCGGATGTTAGTGCTAAATACACCTTCATGACAACACATACAATGCTAAGTTTAACCTATATAGGTCATGTGGTAGGTTTACAGAAAATTATACATATTTTATGGAACATGATGTTACGGTTTTGTGCTGTTGGAAAACAGATGTGTCAGGTGAAGACACTATTTGACATAAGAATCATATCTAAAGAATCGAATGATGATGTCATTGGAAGTACATTTAGTACATTTAGTATTTTACTTCTTACTTGAAAATTGAAATTCCTCTTCCTGATGTCTTTATTGGTTCAGTTTTGAAATTTGATATTACCGTTCAACCTTAAAAAGTAAGCCCATCCTTCCACAGTCGGTATCGATGACAGTTCTACCCATACTAAAGGCTCGGTTTTCAGGAATATGATTTGTATTAATGTGTTATTGGTGTTTGTGGCGATATTTCAGTGAGATAGCACTTAACTGTTTTTATCTTATATATCTTTGCGTGACTCTCACATGATTTCCAAAATAGGACATTCCCTTAATACCGAAAAGAATTGATGGAACAATGACATCATTTACTCCTTTTGGGTGCAGGATTTGAACATAGTGTCCTTCGCCTACGAAAGTTGTTCATGTTTGGCTAAATAAAAAAATCCAATATCGTCTATGTTGTGCTTTGTTATGTAACAACGATGTAATCGTCAGTAATGAAGAGTTTGGGTACACGTCATTACCAGCCATACCTAACCTTTACCATCACACTTTGATGTGTAGATGATGGTTGTCTATAGTCTCTCTACAGTCAAACAACTAGTTAACATGCTCATTCCTTTAGACGCGTTTCCCATGCTTTTTAATATCGTTTTAGTTGTTGATAACTTCTGAGAAATTCTACATTATATGTGCGTAGATTGTCTGTATCCAATGTAATGGTGGTATATGATCAAACAGTACCATGGTAGCACCCCTTACTTTGATCAAACACTGAAAACACTGATTAGTCCTGTAGCCAATAGCTGTAATAAGGAATCGGCTCTCCTCCACATCTACACAGGATCAAAATAAATCCTAAAGTTCATCTTAGGGAATGATCGTCTTCAAAAAATTGTTCTCTTCTGTGCACTCGCTCTTAACACAGATAATGTAAAGTTGTGTTTTGTAAACAAGGAATATATATTCATTGTTTGTACGCTTTACCAGTGTGTGGGGCGGGGATTGCTGGACGACCATACCCTCAGATCAGAAACATTAGTATCTTCATGTAAAGCACTATTTCTGTATGTGGTTGTATATGTAGTAAATGAATTGTCGTAAAAACATCAACAATGATAAAGAAAGAAATAGCGTGTAAGCTGACTGTTTCGTGAGAAAAGTCTAGCCGACTGATCTCTGAAGAATCAATCTATCTTTGTGTCTGTCTCAATAGTCTGGTCGTCCGAATGGTCGCCTCGAACCTACGAGGCTTTATTCTGATAGCTTATTCATCAACGATGACAGTTCACTATCGATGGCATTACGTACAGTACGGTTGTCTACGCGTCCGTTTTTGGACAACTGATGATCAAATAGATAATTCGTATCACTTGTAAATCGTCGGAATATCAGATACGGTAATATTATTTTTGACTTTATACATACAAAAAGGTCAATTAGAGTTTCATCAGAAGAGCAGATAGGGTTTCACAGCTTAGCTTGAAGTAGAAGTTCGAGTCGCTCCTGTTACCACGGCAGCCATTTTTGTAGAAGTATGAGACGCTCCTATCACCATGGCAGCCATTTTTGTAGAAGTTCGAGTGACTTCTGTTACCACGACAGCCATTTTTGTAGAAGTATGAGACGCTCCTATCACCATGGCGGCCATGTTTGTAGAAGTTCGAGTCGCTCCTGTTACCACGACAGCAATTGTTATTGAAGTATGAGTCGCCCCTATTACCATGGCGGCCATGTTTGTAGAAGTTTGAGTCGCTCACCACGGCAGCCATGTTTGATCACTCCATCACTCTTCTTTTTATAACCGTTAATGGCTTTAACGTTTTTTACAATCAACCTTTTTGAAAAAAAACTTTTTAAGAGTACATTTTATCATTTTCCAAAACTAAGGGACGAATATTCTATGTAATTGGTTTTATCGTGTGATCTGTCACATGCTGTGATGCGAGACAAACATGACAGAGCGAGTCTACTCTATCCATTCGCGTCTTTTGTCGGAGGTTTAGGAAAGAAATTGCTGTATTAATTGAAAATCAGTAAAAGTGCAAACACCCATGCCACGTGTTAAATACAGCCATGCGCATGCAATGTTGTGGCTTAATTAAGCTATCGCATAGTTAATAACTGAAAGACGGTTTGGAATATTTGCATCTTTTGTTGTATCGGATAAAAATCACTTCCAACCGCATTCCTTCGGAAAGCGACGACACTTTCCATTGGTTGCTGAACCATTTGCTGATGACAAAAACTAGACTCAGCGTTTCCTTTCTTACAATTAAGTGCGAATAAGTAAGGATTGTAAAAGTCTGTTTTTGACTCGAATGGTCATTACTTATTTATATAACGTAAGACCACAGAACCTGACCTGTATATATACACTTTACTCTTACAGAACATACAACGATGCTCTCAGGTGTGTTCAACAACTGTTTGACAGCTGCCCACCTGAAGCGGATGCTCAGATCACAGAATCGCTTAAAAATCAGGATGCTTATGGTGCTCATGAAGAACTGACACAGCTCTGCCGTAATGATATGATATACGAGGGTAAGATTTACACTTATAAAAATATTACTGTATAAAGACAGTCTTACTTGTTCATGGAGCATGAATATTGCATACCTAAAATAATGCTTAAACAATGTCATATGATATCTAGATATATTTCATTAGGTTTGTAGAATCTCGTATTGGGTAATGGTCATTATGATACAGTTATAGATTTTGTCCATTGCGTCATCAGCAATAAGATGGCGGCCAAGAAGCGTCATGCAGACGACGCTCGGAAAGTTATAAGGTCAATGAGACGACACCATCAAAAGCAGCGATAAAGAAATCGACAAGAAGGGTTTGTTTTACAGAAATGTAAGGGGTCATTTTTGGATTATATAAACTTTACATTTTTTATACAGAACTTTTTCTACATTCCAAAGTGCCCTCGACGAGAAGTATTGTAAATCCATCAAACGCTTTACTAGAGACCTAATACCAATTATATTAGGCCAATAAGAAACTTGTATCGAGCAAGACTTTGATTGATTTATTTTCTGTATTTTGGTCACTGTAGCAAATTGTAACAGACTAAATACGAAACGGTATACAACGCTTTTAACGTACCTTTCCAGGGCGATACGAAAAAAAAGCTAAACAAAACATGAAAAGAAAAAAAAATTAAATGTGATTAAATTCTTTGGATCGTGCGTAACCAAAAGTGTTATGCTGAATTCAACAAAAATGCGCTTGTCATTTCGTGTTTAATTTACGAACATGAGTATAATGAGAAGAAAAAACTCACAAGAGACAGAAGTGTCTTATAAAGTCGATTATAAATCATCGTTACCGAGCGACACACGCAGAGAAAGGCAGCCCTGTGTAGTGTGGCCTGCGCTTTTGACATCCATTAAAATTATCATTTATTACAAAGTGGCACCCGAGTGCAATTCAGTGTTTCAAATATCTGGGTGACTAATGGTTGTATTCCCAGCGAGGAGTGAAGTTAGGATCTCTTAGCAAGGTTCCTTTATTGTATAATGATGTTTGCTTGTCGCTAATGAGGACAGGTCACTCAAATAAAAACCTAAACAAGTTTTTTGTCGGAGCTCAGCTAATATATCTTCTGTCTTAAAGCTAAAGCCACAGTTACCTGTGTGGATTCAGATATAACAGGCTAGGCTTGTTTACCTGTGAAATCTGGTTCAGAGTGAAGAGTTTATCCAATGGAAATTCTGAGTAGTTTGCACGTGTAGAAAACACTTGAATATGACAGAGAGAGAACAGGACAGGACCCCAGGGAAAGCACTTGAGGTGCTATTAGCCTCCGCCCGTGTTTAAACATCGAGCGAGCACGTGGTACCTGCGTATCCCCGAATAAACGGAGAACAGGACGGACACTAACGCACGTGTTTACATTGTGTGTTTGTCGATCATAACTGACATAAACAGCGCGCTCCACGTCAGATCTAAGACGATCACGGCATTCCTCCCATCCATTAGAATTCCAAAGTGTCCTCGACGAGAAGTATTGTAAATCCATCAAACGCTTTACTAGAGACCTAATACCAATTATATTAGGCCAATAAGAAACTTGTATCGAGCAAGACTTTGACTTGATTTATTTTCTGTATTTTGGTCACTGTAGCAAATTGTAACAGACTAAATACGAAACGGTATACAACGCTTTTAACGTACCTTTCCAGGGCGATACGAAAAAAAAGCTAAACAAAACATGAAAAGAAAAAAAAAATTAAATGTGATTAAATTCTTTGGATCGTGCGTAACCAAAAGTGTTATGCTGAATTCAACAAAAATGCGCTTGTCATTTCGTGTTTAATTTACGAACATGAGTATAATGAGAAGAAAAAACTCACAAGAGACAGAAGTGTCTTATAAAGTCGATTATAAATCATCAGTTACCGAGCGACACACGCAGAGAAAGGCAGCCCTGTGTAGTGTGGCCTGCGCTTTTGACATCCATTAAAATTATCATTTATTACAAAGTGGCACCCGAGTGCAATTCAGTGTTTCAAATATCTGGGTGACTAATGGTTGTATTCCCAGCGAGGAGTGAAGTTAGGATCTCTTAGCAAGGTTCCTTTATTGTATAATGATGTTTGCTTGTCGCTAATGAGGACAGGTCACTCAAATAAAAACCTAAACAAGTTTTTTGTCGGAGCTCAGCTAATATATCTTCTGTCTTAAAGCCAGAGTTACCTGTGTGGATTCAGATATAACAGGCTACGCTTGTTTACCTGTGAAATCTGGTTCAGAGTGAAGAGTTTATCCAATGGAAATTCTGAGTAGTTTGCACGTGTAGAAAACACTTGAATATGACAGAGAACAGGATAGGACCCCAGGGAAAGTACTTGAGGTGCTATTAGCCTCCGCCCGTGTTTAAACATCGAGCGAGCACGTGGTACCTGCATATCCCCGAATAAACGGAGAACAGGACGGACACTAACGCACGTGTTTACATTGTGTGTTTGTCGATCATAACTGACATAAACAGCGCGCTCCACGTCAGATCTAAGACGATCACGGCATTCCTCCCATAGTGTTTTGACAATTAGGGAACGTGGTATATGCATCATATAGGTACCTTTCACCTAACCACCCTGTAGACTATAATGTTCTCCATAGACTCCCCAATGCCGGTCAGCAGTAGTCCAGGTATGCACGCGACACCATCATTACCAGCACGTTCAATAGTACATGTATGGCGTCATACACTATGCACATAACCGTAAAAGGTTGCCAAGCAACCATATTAGATATCGCTGATATCAAGAAATTCCCCTGCAATGTTATATATGCCGACACAATGTCTTGTAATTTCACTTGTCAATTACAGGTCTCTGTCGTAAAACAGAGTTAGAGAGCCTACACCATCAGTAATTTAACCACATCTATAAGGTCATTGTTTCATTAGAACATTGCCATCACGTCGTTGAAATTTCTGGTACACCAACTAATGTATAAATTTTCTCCTTGACATCGGTTAAAGTGAACAGTCGGGCAAGGATGGCTAAAGTCAGTAAAAATGGTGTGAATGTATCCAGTATAATTTCTTATGAAATGGAAAAATAAAAATCTCTCGTCAAAATCTGTCTGCGTACGAAGAAATTAATTTAAAGTATGGGAATTCTAAAACGTCCTCCCGGCACACTATGTCCGTGGTTACATTTCCACACAGCCTCGCTTTCAATGCTTTCAACTTTTCTTTACTTTAATGGTCAGAACTGGGAAACTAAGCAGAACTTGACAGTCGTATTAATATGTGAGAACTTTTGGAAGGCCAATGAACGCATTTAGACTGGTTTTCTTTGCCCGACTATTCACTTTAAAACTAGACTTATTGACTATTAGAGGATTACAAGAATCATTATATATATAAAGGTTCCCCAATAAGTGACAGTGCTGTTTATCATGTTTATAAAACTCGAGTTAGTTAATTTTCAATTTTTTTAAAAGACACGAGCTTTGGCGAGTGTCTTTTGAAAATTTGAAAATTAACTAACGAGAGTTTAAATAAACATGATAAACAACAGTCACGCGTTGGGGAACTTATTCATCCCATAACTTTAACTCTATTTATACCGAGGTGACCAATTTCTCGTCTTCATTCAGGGAAACTTACCACAATACAAAGTGTAAAGATATCTTTCGGCCATAAATATAGTGCCTAAATAGTGAACTAATATTCTATTGTTTAATACTTTGAATAAGTATCTACCTGTTATACAGTAAATACAATGCCATTTTAAAGAAAATGTGCTATGAAAAGTAGCCTGAAGTTGAGAGCCAATCGGAATCAAGAGATCTTGGCATTGACCAATCAGAGGCGCCGTAGGTGTTTACACACTGGAGAGTGTAAACATAAACGAAAACCAACTGCTATGGAATTTATCACATGGTTTTCCATTGTGAAACATGCAAATTTATGGGATTAATAACAATACACGCTTTTGTTCGATATTGGAATTATATTTATGATTGTGAAAAAGATTTTGTTTTTTATTTGAACAGTTTATGCAAGAAACCAGAATTGTTTACAAGCCGTTGGCGGTAATTCCGAGAGATGTTTTGAAAATATAATGCATACGACAGTTCGTTTGATGCAGCGGATAGATTCACTCCCCCTTCAGGAATTATGTGGGTAAGTATGGCATGTAACCATCCAGCAATGGGAAGTTAAACCATTTGACATTGTATAGCAATGAGATGTTACAAATTTATTGTTACAATAATTGTCAAATGATTGAAGTCAGAACAGAGGACAAAACAACAAATTGACCGTAATGGTTCAATAGTGAAATAACTTGGAATAGTAATGCATTCTTACGAGTTCTGTTTTGTTTGGCACGTGTGTTGGAATTGGATGTTTATGACATACAAATAGCCGCTCTTTACCTGGTGAAATTGCGCTACACCAAGTATACAATCCATTGTAATATTTGTGACAAGGTTATTCAGCGTGATGTTTCACAATAATAAAACATTCCTATATCCTTACATAGAGTGCATTGGAATTTGACAATTAAGGATTTATCAATCACATTGCTTAGATGATAAACCCAATGGAGCACGAAGTAAACTGCGTAAACGCGATCTGGTTAATCCTTATATTTACAATATTTTCTGTGAACAATAAAATCAATCAGAACGTCCGATGCAATCATTTACCACGTGTCATTCGCGGTCAAAATTACACTGCCGTCATGTTTGTCTATTCACAACAGCCATTCAGAAAATGCGCGCCGTTGACTGCAGCTTAATCCCGAAATTTATCGATGACATCACCGTAAAAATAATTCCTTTATTTCAGTTATTTTATTCAGGTCAAATAGCAATAACACATTTAAGAAAAATTAAATCTGTTTTATTGTATATCCCCGATTGTTTCGAACATGCGTTATTTGTAAACATTGACATGTGATTTTGTACAAATTGTATTCATACGCACTGAATCGGGTCATGTTCCATACTCAAGTTATTAGGAAATAAACAGATCTGTCCCAACTTATTTTATTGATACATAAACAGTGGCAATTTACATATTGAAAAACGAAAGAAATATTGAAGCAGCTGTTCGTACTTTACGAAACAACATCAATGTTTATATGGCAATGTCACGTACAAATGGAACATTCAAAGGCTATTGTACTTTCATAAGGTAGCTACACAGTAACTATTATGTAATTTGAAAACTGAAACACTTCTTGTATGTAAGTAAATTTGTGATCAATGGGTTTAATCTCACTAATACCAACTGTAATAATCTATGGAAATCTAGATAATCAAACAAAACCCACCCACCAAACAATCGATCAGTTGTTTGTAATGTTAACTGTAACATACGGGGCCTGGATAACCAAACAAAACCCATCACCAAACACTGATCAGTTGTTTGTAATGTTAACTGTAACATACGGGGCCTGGATAACCAAACAAAACCCATCACCAAACACTGATCAGTTGTTTGTAATGTTAACTGTAACATACGAGGCCTGGATAACCAAACAAAACCCATCACCAAACACTGATCAGTTGTTTGTAATGTTAACTGTAACATACGGGGCCTGGATAACCAAACAAAACCCATCACCAAACACTGATCAGTTGTTTGTAATGTTAACTGTAACATACGGGGCCTGGATAACCAAACAAAACCCATCACCAAACACTGATCAGTTGTTTGTAATGTTAACTGTAACATACGGGGCCTGGATAACCAAACAAAACCCATCACCAAACACTGATCAGTTGTTTGTAATGTTAACTGTAACATACGGGGCCTGGATAACCAAACAAACCCATCACCAAACACTGATCAGTTGTTTGTAATGTTAACTGTAACATACGGGGCCTGGATAACCAAACAAAACCCATCACCAAACAATGATCAGTTGTTTGTAATGTTAACTGTAACATACGGGGCCTGGATAAACCAAAAAAAAAACCCATCACCAAACACTGATCAGTTGTTTGTAATGTTAACTGTAACATACGGGGCCTGGATAACCAAACAAAACCCATCACCAAACAATGATCAGTTGTTTGTAATGTTAACTGTAACATACGGGGCCTGGATAACCAAACAAACCCATCACCAAACACTGATCAGTTGTTTGTAATGTTAACTGTAACATACGGGGCCTGGATAACCAAACAAAACCCATCACCAAACACTGATCAGTTGTTTGTAATGTTAACTGTAACATACGGGGCCTGGATAACCAAACAAAACCCATCACCAAACACTGATCAGTTGTTTGTAATGTTAACTGTAACATACGAGGCCTGGATAACCAAACAAAAACCATCACCAAACAATGATCAGTTGTTTGTAATGTTAACTGTAACATACGGGGCCTGGATAACCAAACAAAACCCATCACCAAACAATGATCAGTTGTTTGTAATGTTAACTGTAACATACGGGGCCTGGATAACCAAACAAACCCATCACCAAACACTGATCAGTTGTTTGTAATGTTAACTGTAACATACGAGGCCTGGATAACCAAACAAAACCCATCACCAAACACTGATCAGTTGTTTGTAATGTTAACTGTAACATACGAGGCCTGGATAACCAAACAAAACCCATCACCAAACACTGATCAGTTGTTTGTAATGTTAACTGTAACATACGGGGCCTGGATAACCAAACAAAACCCATCACCAAACACTGATCAGTTGTTTGTAATGTTAACTGTAACATACGGGGCCTGGATAACCAAACAAAAACCATCACCAAACAATGATCAGTTGTTTGTAATGTTAACTGTAACATACGGGGCCTGGATAACCAAACAAAACCCATCACCAAACAATGATCAGTTGTTTGTAATGTTAACTGTAACATACGGGGCCTGGATAACCAAACAAACCCATCACCAAACACTGATCAGTTGTTTGTAATGTTAACTGTAACATACGAGGCCTGGATAACCAAACAAAACCCATCACCAAACACTGATCAGTTGTTTGTAATGTTAACTGTAACATACGGGGCCTGGATAACCAAACAAAACCCATCACCAAACACTGATCAGTTGTTTGTAATGTTAACTGTAACATACGAGGCCTGGATAACCAAACAAAACCCATCACCAAACACTGATCAGTTGTTTGTAATGTTAACTGTAACATACGAGGCCTGGATAACCAAACAAAACCCATCACCAAACACTGATCAGTTGTTTGTAATGTTAACTGTAACATACGGGGCCTGGATAACCAAACAAAACCCATCACCAAACAATGATCAGTTGTTTGTAATGTTAACTGTAACATACGGGGCCTGGATAACCAAACAAAACCCATCACCAAACAATGATCAGTTGTTTGTAATGTTAACTGTAACATACGGGGCCTGGATAACCAAACAAAACCCATCACCAAACAATGATCAGTTGTTTGTAATGTTAACTGTAACATACGGGGCCTGGATAACCAAACAAAACCATCACCAAACACTGATCAGTTGTTTGTAATGTTAACTGTAACATACGGGGCCTGGATAACCAAACAAAACCCATCACCAAACACTGATCAGTTGTTTGTAATGTTAACTGTAACATACGGGGCCTGGATAACCAAACAAAACCCATCACCAAACACTGATCAGTTGTTTGTAATGTTAACTGTAACATACGGGGCCTGGATAACCAAACAAAACCCATCACCAAACACTGATCAGTTTGTTTGTAATGTTAACTGTAACATACGAGGCCTGGATAACCAAACAAAACCCATCACCAAACACTGATCAGTTGTTTGTAATGTTAACTGTAACATACGGGGCCTGGATAACCAAACAAAACCCATCACCAAACAATGATCAGTTGTTTGTAATGTTAACTGTAACATACGGGGCCTGGATAACCAAACAAAACCCATCACCAAACAATGATCAGTTGTTTGTAATGTTAACTGTAACATACGGGGCCTGGATAACCAAACAAACCCATCACCAAACACTGATCAGTTGTTTGTAATGTTAACTGTAACATACGGGGCCTGGATAACCAAACAAAACCCATCACCAAACACTGATCAGTTGTTTGTAATGTTAACTGTAACATACGGGGCCTGGATAACCAAACAAAACCCATCACCAAACAATGATCAGTTGTTTGTAATGTTAACTGTAACATACGGGGCCTGGATAACCAAACAAAACCCATCACCAAACACTGATCAGTTGTTTGTAATGTTAACTGTAACATACGAGGCCTGGATAACCAAACAAAACCCATCACCAAACAATGATCAGTTGTTTGTAATGTTAACTGTAACATACGGGGCCTGGATAACCAAACAAAACCCATCACCAAACAATGATCAGTTGTTTGTAATGTTAACTGTAACATACGGGGCCTGGATAACCAAACAAAACCCATCACCAAACACTGATCAGTTGTTTGTAATGTTAACTGTAACATACGGGGCCTGGATAACCAAACAAAACCCATCACCAAACACTGATCAGTTGTTTGTAATGTTAACTGTAACATACGGGGCCTGGATAACCAAACAAACCCATCACCAAACACTGATCAGTTGTTTGTAATGTTAACTGTAACATACGAGGCCTGGATAACCAAACAAAACCCATCACCAAACACTGATCAGTTGTTTGTAATGTTAACTGTAACATACGAGGCCTGGATAACCAAACAAAACCCATCACCAAACACTGATCAGTTGTTTGTAATGTTAACTGTAACATACGGGGCCTGGATAACCAAACAAAACCCATCACCAAACACTGATCAGTTGTTTGTAATGTTAACTGTAACATACGAGGCCTGGATAACCAAACAAAACCCATCACCAAACAATGATCAGTTGTTTGTAATGTTAACTGTAACATACGGGGCCTGGATAACCAAACAAAAACCCATCACCAAACAATGATCAGTTGTTTGTAATGTTAACTGTAACATACGAGGCCTGGATAACCAAACAAAACCCATCACCAAACAATGATCAGTTGTTTGTAATGTTAACTGTAACATACGGGGCCTGGATAACCAAACAAAACCCATCACCAAACAATGATCAGTTGTTTGTAATGTTAACTGTAACATACGGGGCCTGGATAACCAAACAAAACCCATCACCAAACAATGATCAGTTGTTTGTAATGTTAACTGTAACATACGGGGCCTGGATAACCAAACAAAACCCATCACCAAACAATGATCAGTTGTTTGTAATGTTAACTGTAACATACGGGGCCTGGATAACCAAACAAACCCATCACCAAACAATGATCAGTTGTTTGTAATGTTAACTGTAACATACGGGGCCTGGATAACCAAACAAAACCCATCACCAAACAATGATCAGTTGTTTGTAATGTTAACTGTAACATGCGGGGCCTGGATAATCAAACAAACCCATCACCAAACAATGATCAGTTGTTTGTAATGTTAACTGTAACATACGGGGCCTGGATAACCAAACAAAACCATCACCAAACAATGATCACTTGTTTGTAATCTCAACTGTAACATACGGGGCCTGGATAACCAAACAAACCCATCACCAAACACTGATCAGTTGTTTGTAATGTTAACTGTAACATACGGGGCCTGGATAACCAAACAAAACCCATCACCAAACAATGATCAGTTGTTTGTAATGTTAACTGTAACATACGGGGCCTGGATAACCAAACAAAACCCATCACCAAACACTGATCAGTTGTTTGTAATGTTAACTGTAACATACGAGGCCTGGATAACCAAACAAACCCATCATCAAACAATGATCAGTTGTTTGTAATGTTAACTGTAACATACGGGGCCTGGATAACCAAACAAAACCCATCACCAAACACTGATCAGTTGTTTGTAATGTTAACTGTAACATACGAGGCCTGGATAACCAAACAAAACCCATCACCAAACAATGATCAGTTGTTTGTAATGTTAACTGTAACATACGGGCCTGGATAACCAAACAAAACCCATCACCAAACAATGATCAGTTGTTTGTAATGTTAACTGTAACATACGAGGCCTGGATAACCAAACAAAACCCATCACCAAACAATGATCAGTTGTTTGTAATGTTAACTGTAACATACGGGCCTGGATAACCAAACAAAACCATCACCAAACATGATCAGTTGTTTGTAATGTTAACTGTAACATACGGGGCCTGGATAACCAAACAAAACCCATCACCAAACATGATCAGTTGTTTGTAATGTTAACTGTAACATACGGGGCCTGGATAACCAAACAAAACCCATCACCAACAATGATCAGTTGTTTGTAATGTTAACTGTAACATACGGGGCCTGGATAACCAAACAAAACCCATCACCAAACACTGATCAGTTGTTTGTAATGTTAACTGTAACATACGAGGCCTGGATAACCAAACAAAACCCATCACCAAACAATGATCAGTTGTTTGTAATGTTAACTGTAACATACGGGGCCTGGATAACCAAACAAAACCCATCACCAAACACTGATCAGTTGTTTGTAATGTTAACTGTAACATACGGGGCCTGGATAACCAAACAAAACCCATCACCAAACAATGATCAGTTGTTTGTAATGTTAACTGTAACATACGGGGCCTGGATAACCAAACAAAACCCATCACCAAACACTGATCAGTTGTTTGTAATGTTAACTGTAACATACGAGGCCTGGATAACCAAACAAAACCCATCACCAAACACTGATCAGTTGTTTGTAATGTTAACTGTAACATACGGGGCCTGGATAACCAAACAAACCCATCACCAAAACATGATCAGTTGTTTGTAATGTTAACTGTAACATACGGGGCCTGGATAACCAAACAAACCCATCACCAAACAATGATCAGTTGTTTGTAATGTTAACTGTAACATACGGGGCCTGGATAACCAAACAAAACCCATCACCAAACAATGATCAGTTGTTTGTAATGTTAACTGTAACATACGGGCCTGGATAACCAAACAAACCCATCACCAAACACTGATCAGTTGTTTGTAATGTTAACTGTAACATACGGGCCTGGATAACCAAACAAACCCATCACCAAACATGATCAGTTGTTTGTAATGTTAACTGTAACATACGGGGCCTGGATAACCAAACAAAACCCATCACCAAACAATGATCAGTTGTTTGTAATGTTAACTGTAACATACGGGGCCTGGATAACCAAACAAAACCCATCACCAAACAATGATCAGTTGTTTGTAATGTTAACTGTAACATACGGGGCCTGGATAACCAAACAAAACCCATCACCAAACACTGATCAGTTGTTTGTAATGTTAACTGTAACATACGGGGCCTGGATAACCAAACAAAACCCATCACCAAACACTGATCAGTTGTTTGTAATGTTAACTGTAACATACGGGGCCTGGATAACCAAACAAAACCCATCACCAAACACTGATCAGTTGTTTGTAATGTTAACTGTAACATACGAGGCCTGGATAACCAAACAAAACCCATCACCAAACAATGATCAGTTGTTTGTAATGTTAACTGTAACATACGGGGCCTGGATAACCAAACAAAACCCATCACCAAACGCTGATCAGTTGTTTGTAATGTTAACTGTAACATACGGGGCCTGGATAACCAAACAAAACCCATCACCAAACACTGATCAGTTGTTTGTAATGTTAACTGTAACATACGAGGCCTGACATCACGGATCTGAACTCTGATACATCTCGGACATCTTAGCCACTCGCCCGTCACATAAGGATGACCTTAGCAGGTCAATAAACGACGTACAAATGTAACATTAGGTCATGGGTCGATATCGTAGGTTATTTTAAATATTCAGTCTGATCTGTTTGAACTTGGTGGCGTGTAGTTTGCTGGAGTAACAATCTACCCGTCATCATCGTAATGGATTAGTGCTGTCAAATTGTGTTTGAATATTTTAATGATAAATTAGACTTATTATCTTTATTTAATGACAAAAGAGAAGTGTGTTATTGACTGTGCCTAATACACGAACTTAGTTGGAGTGGACTCCTTGTTTGCTCGCGCTCATGGCTGGATACGCTAGGTAAACACTCTTGTTTGTGAAAACGCTTTCTGCTCATATCGCCATTGGCTGACTTCCTTGTCATGCTCAAGTACCATTTCCGGTCACCCAGGCGACAACACTGCCTCAATGAAATTTTTACTTCGGTTGGTTTTTACTCTCAGATAAACTTCAAACATGTTAGATCCATATAATGTTCATCCTGATTTACATTTGGGCGTTAAGTCAAATTCGAGGATTAGTATCCAATAAGTAATCCCTGTTTAAGAATACTGTGGGATTGGGGAAGTCTGAGATCCCGGGCGGGTGGTATACAGGGGTTGAACAAAGTAAACTCCTCCTGGGTACCTTAGGGTCCTGACCGGGTGTCCACATCGCGCACCTGCTGGGATGTCATCCCTAATTACAAAACAAAGCAGATAATGCTATATTAATCTAGTCAACCCAGCAACTAATACGCTACCGATAGGGGGCGCTCAGTAACAAAACAATGCGGTGTTGTGATCAGTGTGACGGGAGAATTTGGCCCTCCTAAGAGACCTACATTTTATCGCGGAATGACACACAAACCGTAGAAAGGTGAAACGGATATATCACCGGTCCATCAATTCCTACTCAGGGTGGTATTTCTTTGTTTAATTAGATATATTGGTCTTATTTTTTCTGCTTAAAAGATATATAATTACTTCTCATTAATGGCATTATCTACTGTGCTGGTCATGGTACCAGACAATCGTAATAATATATTGCTTTTGTTTTACCACAGGGACATTAAACAATTGATAAAGTGTATAAAGACAGGCGTTCTGATGAAGTGTTCCCCAGAGGCTGCTAAAATTGTGGAGATCCTGGTAAAGCCCATGGTGCGACGATCAACCCAGTGTGACTACAGCGTACCGTCCACTACGGTACGGTAACTCTAGGGATTCTTACAAACACACATCCTCGAAACCTCAGAGGTTACTATCACTGATGGCATATCCACGACAGTAATAGTAACCCTTAGTATCGAGGCATAACGTACTGTAAATAAATAATAGCAAAATAATGGGATTCAGTGTAATTGATATTCCTGACTTTAAAATTCCTCATAGGAACGAATTACAGAAGTAAAAGAAAGCTCCTTAAATTAAGATATTCCCTTTAGTTTCTGTAATGCTTTCTTTGTATAATAGTTAAAGACATTCATAACAATTAAGGAATAATGATAACACTGGACCCATTACAGTCAACCAATTTCACAATATATTATTACATGGGAAATATTTATTTCTTAGCATGTTTGAAATGACAAACCTGAATATTCTTACCCTCCAAAACCATTTTGATTTAGGCTATCGTAGAAACGTTGGTACCATGACTTCAAAATATAATCACTGGCTAAGTAGACAATTTTTTTTAGATTTGTTCTCTATATATACATTTGTGTGTAAGGTCTCTTTCTTTTTTAAATCATAATTTAAAAATAGTATGTTACATGTAGCAAAGTGTCTGGCGTTTTGAAATGGTTAAGGTTTTGATAAGGTAGAATTTGCAGTAGATGATATGGATATATATTATTATTTGAGTATGTTCAATGCTTTTGAAAAACTGAAGTAGATGGTGGATTCCTTTATGATGTCTGTTGTACGCACTATATTAATCAGCAAATGCCACGCCTGTAGATTATGTCCAGTGTCGGCCGTGGTGCAATTGTGACGACGTCCTTGCGCTGGTGAGGACAGTAGTAAACATAGATATGCAGTTAGGTTCTCTGTGATGAGACTAGTAAACTCAGATCTACAGTTAGGTCCTCTGTGATGAGACTAGTAAACACAGATCTACAGTTAGGTTCCTCTGTGGTCTGTGATGAGACTAGTAAACACAGATCTACAGTTAGGTTCTCTGTGATGAGACTAGTAAACACAGATCTACAGTTAGGTTCTCTGTGATGAGACTAGTAAACACAGATCTACAGTTAGGTTCTCTGTGATGAGACTAGTAAACACAGATCTACAGTTAGGTTCTCTGTGATGAGACTAGTAAACACAGATCTACAGTTAGGTTCTCTGTGATGAGACTAGTAAACACAGATCTACAGTTAGGTTCTCTGTGATGAGACTAGTAAACACAGATCTACAGTTAGGTTCTCTGTGATGAGACTAGTAAACACAGATCTACAGTTAGGTTCTCTGTGATGAGACTAGTAAACACAGATCTACAGTTAGGTTCTCTGTGATGAGACTAGTAAACACAGATCTACAGTTAGGTTCTCTGTGATGAGACTAGTAAACACAGATCTACAGTTAGGTTCTCTGTGATGAGACTAGTAAACACAGATCTACAGTTAGGTCCTCTGTGATGAGACTAGTAAACACAGATCTACAGTTAGGTCCTCTGTGATGAGACTAGTAAACACAGATCTACAGTTAGGTCTCTGTGATGAGACTAGTAAACACAGATCTACAGTTAGGTTCTCTGTGATGAGACTAGTAAACACAGATCTACAGTTAGGTCCTCTGTGATGAGACTAGTAAACTCAGATCTACAGTTAGGTTCTCTGTGATGAGACTAGTAAACACAGATCTACAGTTAGGTTCTCTGTGATGAGACTAGTAAACACAGATCTACAGTTAGGTTCTCTGTGATGAGACTAGTAAACACAGATCTACAGTTAGGTTTTCTGTGATGAGACTAGTAAACTCAGATCTACAGTTAGGTTCTCTGTGATGAGACTAGTAAACACAGATCTACAGTTAGGTTCTCTGTGATGAGACTAGTAAACACAGATCTACAGTTAGGTTCTCTGTGATGAGTGATTAGCGATGATCGCCATTACTACAGACTTTTACCGGTGATTAATTGTTATTATAGTCACAACGAGGTATCGATTATACAACGTTACTGATATACACTATGGAGTTAGGCCAGTTCAGAAGACTTAACATTGACGTTAGGCCATTTCATTTTAGAAACATTGGTATTAAAATAATGAAGCTACATTGAAGTTATGGTAGAGCATTGAAACTAGACTATTTGTCAAGCCTTAATGTTAAAACGTGTATTTAAGTTGAGGGCTTCACTTTGGAAGTATGAACACTTAAATTATATAACACAGCAATACCTTAACAAAACGCTACAAACCTAGTATATAGATATCGTTTAACGGATCTTTTCTATACGTTAATCAGATGATTGTGTAGTCGAGGTCACTGAAGTTCCCAGTCTGGTGGTCATGCATTCTAGCCAATGTCCGCTGTATAGACTGCGCTGTCGACCTCTATAGGCATAACTACCAAGACTGTCCAACATTGTCTGTTTCCTGTAACATACACGGATATCAGTAGTCATTGTTTTGTGAACGGAAGTCGATAGCCTTTAGACACATTTATGACCATCCCTTGTACTTCCGGTTATCAAATTGCATTGTCATGTACCAGAGGGACATTCATTCCAGCAGCATTTCCGCCGTTTCATTGCCATTGGACAAATTAGTTTACTACTATTATTATCCATAGTGTTATCCTCAGTTATACTAGAAGTAGTGGTTGGAAGAAACTACGTGTAAGATTTGCTTTCATCAAAAACTATTTGTTTTTATTTTCCAGAAGAAGACAGTGGAAACGAAAGTGACGCGGGCGCCACACCGTGATAAAACAGAGCAATATGTGTCAGGAGAGAACGGAGCGACGGCTATACTTTTTTCTTATTGGTCAATATTAATAGCTTTAGTGCTTATTGTTCTATGACCAAAATAATTTTGAAACCATTAACAAATATTTCGGATACCAAGCAAATTCATCAGATGAAATCATACAGAATTTGCTATTTGACACGTTATCCTAAACACGGTGGATCGGCTGTGATTTTAAAAGACAATCAAATCCGTAAAAATACACTTCGTCAAATCTCATTCGAAGGTTCCAGCATCAAATTAAACCTTACGAGTACATATTGGCGTTAATCTTGCTGTTTGACCGGAGCTCTTCCAATGCGTGATATTAAATAATTTCCGTTTTGACGCTTGTGTAATAACGATTTCAATTGATGATAGTGGTTTTAGTGTTAAAGGATTGTAGAGACATCCTTTGAGTAATTTAATGGGGAAATCAAACTTAACAGATAGCTTAATGTGATCGCATGTTGATGGATCTTTGTCTTGTGATAATTAGTGCTAGCAATTATTTGATTGACAATTACTAACATTTTGACATTTTTAGGATGTTTTGTTTTCTTTACAGAAATATGTATATGTCTTCACAAGAAGTAAATGGGTATGGTATCACCCCAGCCTTTTGTAGTGACTTTCTATACCTAGCATCTTGTCTAGCGTTGTTTATGAATTAGGACATAACAAGGTCTTCAATTGTGACAACCGTGTCATATCTCCTTATATGGCGGTGTTACCTTTACCTTTCTCTGTGTTGAAGCAATATAGACGTTGTCCTGATCAGCTAGGCGTTACCCAAAATGGAATGATAGATCGTCATGTCAGAGCTCGGGATTTCTGTTTTATTCGGATGACAAAAAAACTTAGTTTACTCCTGTGACGTTATGTAACATGGGGGACGTTATTATAGGAGCCTCCATTTTAGAAATGGCAGAATTTGGGCAAGGTTACGAGTTCCGCGTGTGCTTCACGGGTTTCTCTTAGATAGGCATGTCCCTTTGTTATTGTCCACAATGTGATAACAATACACGTAGTCTATAGATGATACTGACTGCACCGCCTTAAATGTTGATTATATCCCACCCGGCGGAAGTGGGCGGGGTCACAACTGATGGGCGTGGTCGTAGAAAGTGGGTGTGGCAGATTGTGGTAGTGGTTGAAAGCTATAAACTAATGCATAAAAATGCAATTGTGAGGAGTGTGGGAGGGTAAGAGTGCTTGATAGTTTATGTTGGGTGTATGGTTGTTAAGAAGTGTGTCTGACTGTTTAATGGACAAAAAGGAGTATGGGAAATGATGTTATTGATAATATATATTTGTTATCCGAGAATTTGTTATGTACATATTTTTGTAAATATAATTTATGTACAATAAATATATGTGTCCAATCATATTTTACGTCTTTGATCTTTATGTCGTCAAGATATATTTTGACAGAAAAAAAATAGAGAACAACCACTTATCCGGAGTCAGAATCGTAAATTGCTTTTATTCCGCCATTACGTATTACAGATTTAGTTCACCATTAGGTATTCATTGTGAGGTCATTATTTTGTGAGCGCAATTCACGTCGTTTTCCACACTCATAATCAATACCTACCCACAAGGGCAGATAACTCTGTAATTAGAAAATATGGAATACATTATATGTCAGGATGTATCAATCCTCATTTATAACTACCTACAATAAATACTGGTAAAAAATGCAGAAAAAGAAAATGAAACACAAGCTACCACACTGACCTAACGAGTAGAATGAATGTGATATTGTACATACTCGTAAAAGTAGTTAGTCACACACTGCCTTGTTTATTATATCTGATGTCAAAATACAACGGTAATACAATACTGTACAATACAATCAACAAAAGAGGCCGGGTGGATTTATTAAAAGATTAATTGGTCAAGTCAATGTACGAATTAAAACGTTTCTAAACTAGTCAATAACCTGGTATTTTATATTATTTCTCTGGCCAGTTTTGTTTCAACATTCATTCTTCTACGTCACTTTCATTTGAAGTAGTAAGGATAACAAACCCATCATTCTTCTAAATACCAACGTTGGAATAATAATCACTATAAGAATGGTATCTGTACAGATTTAAAAAAAAACTCAGCTGCTTCACTTCTAGTAAACCCAAAAAAGCAAGAGTTTTATGGATAAAACTGAACATTTATTCATTTATCTTAATATGTTGAATAGAACATCAGGTTAAAAGTGTATGTTTTTATAAGTAATCTGAAGAAGATAACAAATCCTCATTTGGATGACGACTGTACTAAGAGACACTGATCTGATATATGAATTGAGACTAGGTTGTAGCGTGAATCAATCGTCAGAGATGGGTGCAATATATGGTTTGTGGTAGGGCAAGCCGTACAATTCAAAAGAAGTTCGCGGAAGTGGCACTCATTGTTACAAAGATGTCTGTGTGCGTGGTCCCAGAAAGATTCTCATCATCGCCCCAGTAATATCATTATCCCCAGCGGGCGACGATTCCAGTTTATTGTTTGTCTCCCACGAGCGAAGCATTGTCTTATCTAAATAGAATCATCAACATAGCCAAATTATACGGCACTAAAGATAAACGGACGAAAATTACCCATCGATTTCCTCAGCAGAAACATACGTTTTGAATATGTTTAAAATGTTTGATAGTTTTTGGAGAGTTTCGGCGCACAAAATGCCTACAGGCAAGTTGAAAAACCTACAGGAACAGTAAATATACATTGCATTGATAGGCCATTACTTCAATATTGACCCAGTTTAAGTTATTTAATGCATACTCCCCATCCCAAAATATCTGTACGATACACACAGTTTCAAAATTTATCATAACGCACTGTGAAATTGGGAAGATTTACCTATAAAAGTAACAAAAGGTTGGACGTTTTGAAAGCGTTTTCAAACCAATAGTTCGTATCTTTATCTCCGAAGAATGAATGACGCTGATTGTGATCGACTATATGAATTGATAACTCAAACGTGTATTGTCATATCAATTGTTCTTTTTTTTTTAGAGTTTTGATGACCTGAAGTGTTTATAAATAGACGCATTCAAACAGGAATTGGACAGGGGAGATAATCGTATGTGTGCTATAATGAAAATCATGTTGGTAATATCTATATTAAGATCGGGTTTGTTCATTGGTTGACTATCAAAAGCCATGATCAATTAATGGCAGATCTCAAAAAGGCTAGAGATGGACGTGAGTTTTGTGAGGGTGATGGTGTGAAAGTGTCCCAATACAGTTAAGAATAAAGCAAGATTAGAGTGTATGTTACGTTAAAGTATGATTGAGTGTATATTACGTGAAAGTAAGATTGAGTGTGCGTTACGTTGTAGTATGTTTGAGTGAGCGTTACGTTGTAGTATGTTTGAGTGTGCGTTACGTTGTAGTACAGTGCATGTTTGAGTGTGTGTTACGTTGTACAATGTAGTATGTTTGAGCGTGTGTTATGTTGTAGTATGTTTAAATGTGTGTTACGTTGTAGTATGTTTGAGTGTGTGTTACGTTGTACAATGAAGTATGTTTTGAGTGTGTGTTACTTTGCAGTGCGTTTGAATGTGTGTTACGTTGTATATGTTTGAGTTGTGTTAAGTATGTTTGAGTGTGTGTTACGTTGTAGTATGTTTGAGTGTGTGTTACTTTGTAGTATGTTTGAGTGTGTGTTACGTTGTAGTATGTTTATTGTTTGAGTGTGTGTTACGTTGTAGTATGTTTGAGTGTGTGTTACTTTGTAGTATGTTTGAGTGTGTGTTACGTTGTAGTATGTTTGAGTGTGTGTTACGTTGTAGTATGTTTGAGTGTGTGTTACGTTGTAGTATGTTTGAGTGTGTGTTACGTTGTAGTATGTTTGAGTGTGTGTTACGTTGTAGTATGTTTGAGTGTGCGTTACGTTGTAGTATGTTTGAGTGTGTGTTACGTTGTAGTATGTTTGAGTGTGTGTTACGTTGTGTATGTTTGAGCGTGTGTTACGTTGTAGTATGTTTGAGTGTGTGTGTTACGTTGTAGTATGTTTGAGTGTGTGTTACGTTGTAGTATGTTTGATGTGTGTTACGTTGTAGTATGTTTGAGTGTGTGTTACGTTGTAGTATGTTTGAGTGTGTGTTACGTTGTAGTATGTTTGAGTGTGTGTTACGTTGTAGTATGTTTGAGTGTGTGTTACGTTGTAGTATGTTTGAGTGTGTGTTACGTTGTAGTATGTTTGAGTGTGTGTTACGTTGTAGTATGTTTGAGTGTGTGTTACGTTGTAGTATGTTTGAGTGTGTGTTACGTTGTAGTATGTTTGAGTGTGTGTTACGTTGTAGTATGTTTGAGTGTGTGTTACGTTGTAGTATGTTTGAGTGTGTGTTACGTTGTAGTATGTTTGAGTGTGTTACGTTGTAGTATGTTTGAGTGTGTGTTACGTTGTAGTATGTTTGAGTGTGCGTTACGTTGTAGTATGTTTGAGTGTGTGTTACGTTGTAGTATGTTTGAGTGTGTGTTACGTTGTAGTATGTTTGAGTGTGCGTTACGTTGTAGTATGTTTGAGTGTGTGTTACGTTGTAGTATGTTTGAGTGTGTGTTACGTTGTAGTATGTTTGAGTGTGTGTTACGTTGTAGTATGTTTGAGTGTGTGTTACGTTGTAGTATGTTTGAGTGTGTGTTACGTTGTAGTATGTTTGAGTGTGTGTTACGTTGTAGTATGTTTGAGTGTGTGTTACGTTGTAGTATGTTTGAGTGTGTGTTACGTTGTAGTATGTTTGAGTGTGTGTTACGTTGTAGTATGTTTGAGTGTGTGTTACGTTGTAGTATGTTTGAGTGTGTGTTACGTTGTAGTATGTTTGAGTGTGTGTTACGTTGTAGTATGTTTGAGTGTGTGTTACGTTGTAGTATGTTTGAGTGTGTGTTACGTTGTAGTATGTTTGAGTGTGTGTTACGTTGTAGTATGTTTGAGTGTGTGTTACGTTGTAGTATGTTTGAGTGTGTGTTACGTTGTAGTATGTTTGAGTGTGTGTTACGTTGTAGTATGTTTGAGTGTGTGTTACGTTGTAGTATGTTTGAGTGTGTGTTACGTTGTAGTATGTTTGAGTGTGTGTTACGTTGTAGTATGTTTGAGTGTGTGTTACGTTGTAGTATGTTTGAGTGTGTGTTACGTTGTAGTATGTTTGAGTGTGTGTGTTACGTTGTAGTATGTTTGAGTGTGTGTTACGTTGTAGTATGTTTGAGTGTGTGTTACGTTGTAGTATGTTTGAGTGTGTGTTACGTTGTAGTATGTTTGAGTGTGTGTTACGTTGTAGTATGTTTGAGTGTGTGTTACGTTGTAGTATGTTTGAGTGTGTGTTACGTTGTAGTATGTTTGAGTGTGTGTTACGTTTGTAGTGTTTTGAGTGTGTGTTACGTTGTAGTATGTTTGAGTGTGTGTTACGTTGTAGTATGTTTGAGTGTGTGTTACGTTGTAGTATGTTTGAGTGTGTGTTACGTTGTAGTATGTTTGAGTGTGTGTTACGTTGTAGTATGTTTGAGTGTGTGTTACGTTTAGTATGTGAGTGTGTGTTACGTTGTAGTATGTTTGAGTGTGTGTTACGTTGTAGTATGTTTGAGTGTGTGTTACGTTGTAGTATGTTTGAGTGTGTGTTACGTTGTAGTATGTTTGAGTGTGTGTTACGTTGTAGTATGTTTGAGTGTGTGTTACGTTGTAGTATGTTTGAGTGTGTGTTACGTTGTAGTATGTTTGAGTGTGTGTTACGTTGTAGTATGTTTGAGTGTGTGTTACGTTGTAGTATTACGTTGTTGTAGTATGTTTGAGTGTGTGTTACGTTGTAGTATGTTTGAGTGTGTGTTACGTTGTAGTTTGTTTGAGTGTGTGTTACGTTGTAGTATGTTTGAGTGTGTGTTACGTTGTAGTATGTTTGAGTGTGTGTGTTACGTTGTAGTATGTTTGAGTGTGTGTTACGTTGTAGTATGTTTGAGTGTGTGTTTACGTTGTAGTATGTTTGAGTGTGTGTTACGTTGTAGTTTGTTTGAGTGTGCGTTACGTTGTAGTATGTTTGAGTGTGTGTTACGTTGTAGTATGTTTGAGTGTGTGTTACGTTGTAGTATGTTTGAGTGTGTGTTACGTTGTAGTTATTGTTTGAGTGTGTGTTACGTTGTAGTATGTTTGAGTGTGTGTTACGTTGTAGTATGTTTGAGTGTGTGTTACGTTGTAGTATGTTTGAGTGTGTGTTACGTTGTAGTATGTTTGAGTGTGTGTTACGTTGTAGTATATGTTTGAGTGTGTGTTACGTTGTAGTATGTTTGAGTGTGTGTTACGTTGTAGTATGTTTGAGTGTGTGTTACGTTGTAGTATGTTTGAGTGTGTGTTACGTTGTAGTATGTTTGAGTGTGTGTTACGTTGTAGTATGTTTGAGTGTGTGTTACGTTGTAGGTATGTTGAGTGTTTGAGTGTGTGTTTGACGTTGTAGTTGTAGTATGTTTGAGTGTGTGTAACTTTGTAGTATGTTTGAGTGTGTGTTACGTTGTAGTATGTTTGAGTGTGTGTTACGTTGTAGTATGTTTGAGTGTGTGTTACGTTGTAGTATGTTTGAGTGTGTGTTTACGTTGTAGTTGTTTGAGTGTGTGTTACGTTGTAGTATGTTTGAGTGTGTGTTACGTTGTAGTATGTTTGAGTGTGTGTTACGTTGTAGTATGTTTGAGTGTGTGTTACGTTGTAGTATGTTTGAGTGTGTGTTACTTTGTAGTATGTTTGAGTGTGTGTTACGTTGTAGTATGTTTGAGTGTGTGTTACGTTGTAGTATGTTTGAGTGTGTGTTACGTTGTAGTATGTTTGAGTGTGTGTTACGTTGTAGTATGTTTGAGTGTGCGTTACGTTGTAGTATGTTTGAGTGTGTGTTACGTTGTAGTATGTTTGAGTGTGTGTTACGTTGTAGTATGTTTGAGTGTGTGTTACGTTGTAGTATGTTTGAGTGTGTGTGTTACGTTGTAGTATGTTTGAGTGTGTGTTACGTTGTAGTATGTTTGAGTGTGTGTTACGTTGTAGTATGTTTGAGTGTGTGTTACGTTGTAGTATGTTTGAGTGTGTGTTACGTTGTAGTATGTTTGAGTGTGTGTTACGTTTGTAGTAAGTTTGAGTGTGTGTTACGTTGTAGTATGTTTGAGTGTGTGTTACGTTGTAGTATGTTTGAGTGTGTGTTACGTTGTAGTTGTGTTTGAGTGTGTGTTTACGTTGTAGTATGTTGTGAGTGTGTGTTTGAGTGTGTGTACGTTGTAGTATGTTTGAGTGTGTGTTACGTTGTAGTATGTTTGAGTGTGTGTTACGTTGTAGTATGTTTGAGTGTGTGTTACGTTGTAGTATGTTTGAGTGTGTGTTACGTTGTAGTATGTTTGAGTGTGTGTTACGTTGTAGTATGTTTGAGTGTGTGTTACTTTGTATAGTGTATTATGTTTGAGTGTGTGTTACGTTGTAGTATGTTTGACGTTGTAGTGAGTGTGTTACGTTGTAGTATGTTTGAGTGTGTGTTACGTTGTAGTATGTTTGAGTGTGTTACGTTGTAGTATGTTTGAGTGTGTGTTAGTTGTAGTTTGTTTGAGTGTGTGTTACGTTGTTAGTATGTTTGAGTTGGTTACGTTGTAATGTTTAGTATGTTTGAGTGTGTGTTACGTTGTAGTATGTTTGAGTGTGTGTTACGTTGTAGTATGTTTGAGTGTGTGTTACGTTGTAGTATGTTTGAGTGTGGTTTGAGTATGTTTGTGTGTTTACGTTGTAGTAGTATGTTTGAGTGTGCGTTACGTTGTAGTATGTTTGAGTGTGTGTAACTTTGTAGTATGTTTGAGTGTGTGTTACGTTGTGTTAGTATGTTTGAGTGTGTGTTACGTTGTAGTATGTTTGAGTGTGTGTTACGTTGTAGTATGTTTGAGTGTGTGTTACGTTGTAGTATGTTTGAGTGTGTGTTACGTTAGTTGTAGTATGTTTGTTGAGTGAGTGTGTTACGTTGTAGTATGTTTGAGTGTGTGTTACGTTGTAGTATGTTTGAGTGTGTGTTACGTTGTAGTATGTTTGAGTGTGTGTTACGTTGTAGTATGTTTGAGTGTGTGTTACTTGTAGTAGACTTGATATGTTTGAGTGTGTGTGTGTTACGTTGTAGTATGTTTGAGTGTGTGTTACGTTGTAGTATGTTTGAGTGTGTGTTACGTTGTAGAATGTTTGAGTGTGTGTTACTTTGTAGTATGTTGAGTGTGTGTTACGTGTAGATGTGTGAGTGTGTGTACGTTGTAGTATGTTTGAGTGTGTGTTACGTTGTAGTATGTTTGAGTGTGCGTTACGTTGTAGTATGTTTGAGTGTGTGTTACGTTGTACTTGAAATATGTTTGAGTGTGTGTTACTTGTAGTATGTTTGAGTGTGTGTTACTTTGTAGTATGTTTGATTAAATGCGTTACGTTGTAGTATGTTTGAATGTGTGTTTACGTTAGAGTATGTTTAAGCGTGAGTTACGTTGGATGTTTGAGGTGTATTACGTTAGAGTATGTTTGAGTGTGTAATATGTCGCAGCATGTTGGAGTGTGTGTTATGTAGAGTATGTTTGAGTGTATGTTACGTTAGAGTATGTTTGCGTGTGCGTCACGTTGGAGTATGTTTGGGGTGTGTGTTAAGTTTGGGTATGTTTTAATGTATTTTAAGTGTGTGTTAAGTTTGGACGTGCGTTATGTTGAGTATATTTGAATATGCATTGCGTTAGAGTATGATTGAGTGTGTGTTTTAGATATATTCAGGTATGTATGTTTGGTGCTCCTGGTAGCATTAAATTGGGAATGTTGGGAGCTATATTTATAAAATACGGATGTCACGTCCCGATCTCAAACTATGAGAAATGTGTGCTGTTTCTGAGTGACGTCAGCCCAGCAGCAGAGAGAGACAGTTAGCCCTCCCGATCTTGGATACAGCCCCAGGAGGCCGATCATAACTTCTCAAATCTTAAAATGGATGATATATTTTTAACGAGCTTTTTAATATTTCAAATTTCCCCCACTAGTGCACCGACAGATAAAGAAAGGAATTTAGTACCGCGGTGTCTGGTCACCTTTGTACGCCACCTAGCGGGATCGGTTTTATTAAACTTCCGGGAATGTAATAACTTCCGCTGATTTGAAGCCAGTTATGTAACCACGTGCACCAATCTATGTGTGATGTGTCGGTACAGGGAGAACTCTCCTTATCAAGATTTACTGTCAATATCGCCACCAATAACGGAAAGGCCAGCTTGTAATATCGATCTTCATTTTGCAAATCGTCAATCTGTATTTATATCTTCTTTGTGAAAATATTGCATCAATCAAAAAAAAAAAAGAATAGTTTGATACGTGGCGTGAATACTAATATTTTTATTTGAAGCTTTATGTAAGGTATTAGGTTTTTTAAAGGACGCTTTTCAATATCATTTCATTTCAAGAACTATTCATTAACTGGAGGACAACATGCATCAGCCTTTAGGTCTTCACTATAAGATTCTGATATAACCTAATGAAGCGTAGGTATATGTAACCGAAGTAAATAGAAGCACTAGGGAAGATCGTACACCAGAATCATATTTTCTTTGGTATGTGCATCAATAAAGCATTAGTGTGTTTAAACGGGTGCATCGTTCGCGGACTATCTGATTATTATTTGTAAATAATGACATCAATTTAAATTTAAAAAAAGAAAAGAAAGATAATATACTAAAGTACATACAGAAAAAGAAAGATTAAACGGTAAATACTAAGCACAGAAAAAGAAAGATTAAACGGTAAATACTAAGCACATGCTTTTGATTCGTATACAAACACCTCCATAAACAACATATTATACAGACAACACCTCCATATACAAAATAATATACAGACAACACCTCCATATACAAAATAATATACAGACAACACCTCCATATACAAAATAATATACAGACAACACCTCAATATACAAAATAATATACAGACAACACCTCCATATACAAAATAATATACAGACAACACCTCCATATACAAAATAATATACAGACAACACCTCCATATACAAATAATATACAGACAACACCTCCATAAACAAAATAATATACAGACAACACCTCCATAACAAAATATATACAGACAACACCTCCATATACAAAATAATATACAGACAACACCTCAATATATAATATACAGACAACACCTCCATATACCAAATAATATACAGACAACACATCAATATACAGACAACAGACAACACTCCATATACAAAATAATATACAGACAACACCTCCATATACAAAATAAATATACAGACAACACCTCCATATACAAAATAATATACAGACAACACATCAATATACAAAATAATATACAGACAACACCTCCATATACAAAATAATATACAGACAACACCTCCATATACAAAATAATATACAGACAACACCTCCATATACAAAATAATATACAGACAACACCTCCATATACAAAATAATATACAGACAACACCTCCATATACAAAATAATATACAGACAACACCTCCATATACAAAATAATATACAGACAACACCTCAATATACAAAATAATATACAGACAACACCTCCATATACAAAATAATATAGACAACACCTCCATATACAAAATAATATACAGACAACACCTCCATATACAAAATTATATCCAGACAACACCTTTGTATGCAGTGGCGTAGGAAGATCAAAAGTAATGGGTGGGGACAAAGGTCCTCAATACACAGAAGGATATTCAACACACAACCATATATACTTTATATACTTTTTCATATATCAGTACATAAAATCCATAAATATATATAGACAATGGCGTCGCTAACAGGAAATTAACGAATATTAGTCAAATTGGAGTACAAGCGTTGTTTGAAGGTCCTGGAGTCTCCCGGGGTAAAATAATACGATTTAGAATGGCTGCGATGAGATTTACGATGCATTTTGATGATTTTGTGTGCGCCGAAGGCGCGAGATTTTTGTGTTTGGGGGTCCAGGGTCTCCTACGGGGGTCTATTACGATTTGAAAAGGCTGAGATGAGTTTTACGATGTATTTTGATGATTTTAAATCGTTCTTAATATAGTAATTTTTTGACTACCTGTATTTAGAAATGATAATTGTGAATGTCGTTAAATCATTATGAAACCCTGTTCGATCTGAGCATACTGGCTTCCCACCATCGGCACACTATTGTATAACTCAAATTAATAATGTATTGTCTTGCTAAGATATATAAACATATCAATCTTTAAATTAATAGACAATTTTTAGAATTCCTTTGATTGACTTTTTTAATCAAGTTCATGTTTAAGGTTTAAAAATTTTTGTTATTTAAAATTTGAATATTTTTGTTATTTAAGGTTTGAACATTGCGTGCTTGAATCTTTTAGGAAATACGCCGCACAGTGGAAAATGTCTAAAATGAAGTACGAATATGTCCAGGAGGATCTTTTTTTTTCAAAGGTGCATTTTTAGGTTTTTAGAACATTCAGTCGGCGAAAATGGGGAGGGGGCAAATAGCCATGTTTGCAGCCCCTCCCCCGTCCTGGGGAACAAGGGGAGGGGGGGGGGCAACGCTTTCTACGCGCCTGGTATACTTTATACAAAATAATATACAGACAACATCTCCATCAACAAAATAATATACAGACAGCACAATAAACAAAATAATATATACCTCTATTAAGTTGGCATTCATTTTGGCTATGAATGCCAACTGAAAGAGTGCAATGTTTATATTTATATATTGGTTACAATTTTATGATGAAATCCCAAAGGATTTTGCATCTATAATGAATAAATCTTTCTTATCGTCAAGGATGGAACAGGCATTGGTACGACGGTTGTGACGTCATAATAAGCGGCTGTGGTTCATAGACTATATGAATACAAACTGAGGTTATGAGGGTATAATGATAATGGAGCATGTGTAAATAATGTAACCCCGGCTTCGCCGGGTTACATAAAATTTACGAGGGCTCCATTATCATTATACTCTCATAACATCAATAAAATCCAAATATATTCACGCAAAATGATATTATTTATTCTCGCGGCAGTTGCATATTTTTTATTAAAATACCCAAATTTTTTCTCACCCGTCATCGTCAACATATTCAATTGTACAGCTGATCGGAAAAGTGTCATTCATATGTTCCCATCAAAAGTGGGGTCATGACCCCACGTTTCTACGCCAGCGACTAATCCCGTAACAAAAGAATCGCCACACGTGTTGTACTATCATTATACACTGATAATGATAATACTAGAAAGCATGGTTATTGTGTCCATGTAAGTGAAAACTGTAAATATATATACATATGCACTCAAATACAGAGGACAACTACATGATCTAAATATACAGACGACAACTACAATCACTTCGTCATAGAAACGTCCTTTTTATGGTAATGTGGATGTGGTGCGGTGGTAGAAGGCGCAGGTATGTTTGGCGAGGCGATTGGGTGTCGTAGATCGTGAGCTCGAGGCCCGGATAGGGCACGAGTCAATAAATTGTCATCCTTTGTTAAATTGTGTTTCTTTGATATGTCAGACAACAACTACATAATACATATGTACAAAACATCAAGACGATAACTATATTGAACATATGTAAAATATACAGACGACAACCACATTCACATATATGTATATACAAAATATACAGTCGACAACTACATTCACATATATGTATATACAAAATATACAGACGACAACCACATTCACATATATGTATATACAAAATATACAGTCGACAACTACATTCACATATATGTATATACAAAATATACAGACGACAAATACATGTACAAAATATACAGACAACCTACAAAATATACAGAAGACAACCACATATACAAAATATACAGACGACAACTAGATATACAAAATATACAGACGACAATTACATTGTAGATCTACAAAATATTTTGACGGCAACCACATAAACATATATACAAAATATACAGACGACAACTTTCAAATTTGCTTGTATGGGGCATTTTCATTGGCTTAAAAATGTACTTAAGGCCTATCAGTCGATAAAGGTAAAAATGGCCGTTTGTAACGTCGCTTACAATTGGCTGAGATAACGGCGTAATAACTTCATAGAAAAAAGAGTCCCAAAACGAATTTAGAAATTTGAGGAGATTATCTTTAGTTACGTGAATTTTAAGGACTAATTTGAAAATATTTTTATGTAATGGAGATATCACAAAATTTGAATGTACTCTCATAATAAACCACTTCTAGATTACACTCAGATTTTTGTGTTATATCAATTACATTAAAGATCAAGTTAATCCAGAAATGTGTCTGTAGAGAATAATCCTAAACTGTGCACAAAGTTATTTGTGTATTTAAAGTAATGGTACAGGATAAAACCGTTATTTGTGTCCAACAACATAAAAATGTTAAGGGGGCCCAATAAAGGACCCCACACCACTTTATCATAGGGTGTCCCGGGGGAGGGGATCTCAATGTAATTGGTAATCGTCAGGCATGGGGGCCGGGATTAAATCAGCATTACTCGTGACAATAAACCAGCGACAATGACCAGACGGGCTCTTCTTTGATTATCCTGTGCTAACATAACGTTATTTGATTCCGCAGCACTTAAACTTTCATTACACTATAAAAAGGCAAATCAAGTGAATGTGGGTTTTAAAGCGTTTTACACGTGTTGTGTGTGATATGCGCGTTCGGGAGGCCTCGTGTATTGCCAGGGGAACAGTAATTACAGCGAATTATAAGCGGGTGCAATCAAATTATTAGACAGAGTAATAAAGACCCACATCACGTGAAGAGAACGAATTCCTCTGAGGCCCTCAAATCAGTCAACAACTCGTTCAGAAAGTTTAGAAAGCTGGAAGAGTTATTTCCCTTCAAATCACTGTATTTCCTTGTTAATATCGCATTAATGTCGTTTTGATACATTTTAAAACAATAATGAAAGATGACGACGATGACGATGATGATGATGATGGTGATGATGATAGAAGATGGTGATGATGATGATGATGATATGATGATGATGATGATATGATGATGATGATGATGATAATGATGATGATGATGATGATGATGATGATGATGGTGATGATGATGATGATTGTGATGATGATGATGATGATGATGATGATGATGATGATGATGATGATGATGATGATGATAGATGATGATGATAGAAGATGGTGATGATGATGATGATGATATGATGATGATGATGATGATGATGATGATGATGATGATGATGATGATGATGATGATGATGATGATGATGATGATGATGGTGATGATGATGATGATTGTGATGATGATGATGATAGATGATGATAGATGATGATGATGATGATGAGATGTATACATTATTATTGTCCCTAAACACTTTAAAGGACATGATACATTATCACTACGTGTAAATCAAATTCAAGTCAAGAATTTTATAAAACCTGTTAACTTTGTTTGGTAATTGATGTGCCTGTTTGTAAATAAAAGAACTATAACTCATTATAAGTCATTTTAACAGTCGATTTGACAGTTCGTTGGACCGCTCGACGGAACAGTTCATTTATTGGCAATTTTGTCAATAGAGTTTATTTAGAAACTATTTTATAGGGGTATAAAAATACTTAATATAATCGACTTTCATATCGATCTATACTGTACTATGAGAGAAATTTAATCTTTAAAGGCCCACTACCTTTCCGAAACAAAAAAATAGAGATTCTTAAAAAAATTAATAACATAAGGAAACATATACAAATGGCCTAAGATGACGTTATAATACCAAACAAATGCAAGATTTCCGGCGTAAACTAATTTACAGTGAAGATTCTTTTCGCTGTTTTACCGTCTGGTTCAGCGATAGTCAACTAACGCTCGGTAGTTAGGACGACGGCGGGAAATATAATACGACCCGCGTTTGAAAATAACATTTAATTTACATTATTTTTAATGTGCAGAGGGTGATGACAGCTAGTAAATAGTAGCTAACAATTTTTGCGAATCTACACAATTATCAATCTCGTTTTGCATTCCAATTTTGAAAATTAAAAAACGTTTCGGAAAGGTAGTGGGCCTTTAATACTGGTTAGCTGTTTTAAACTGTTATGGAGTTGCGTCCCTTGCAATATGCATCATTATGTCATTTCGAAAAATACACAACGCATGGTACTACAATATGTTATATTTTTAAACGTTATCAACATATTCTTTTTACGAATATTGTATGAGAGAAAACTATAAACAAAATTCAATTCTAATAGGTGGTATTTCCGAATATACATCCTACACGTACATGAACCCAATTCTTTATTGGAGTTAATTCCCTTACATAACAACTAAACTTTACCAAGGGGCTATATTATTATCGACATGTAATAAAATGTGCTACATCGCAAGTCCTACCTCACAACTCATACATATATGTGACATGAATGTACAGGTGTGACATCGATCGCCATACCTCACACTCATGTAACATGAATATACAAGTGTGATATCACTTGGGCATAACTCACTCACACACACATATGTAACATGAATATACAGGTGTGATATCACTTGGCCTTATAAGTTAACTCACTCACACACACATATGTAACATGAATATACAGGTGTGGTATCGCTAGCCATATCTCACTCACACACATATGTAACATGAATATACAGGTGTGTTATCGCTAGCCATAACTCTCCAACACACACACATATGTAACATGAATATACAGGCGTTATATCGCTAGACATAACTCTCCAACACACACATATGTAACATGAATATACAGGTGTGATATCACTCGTCATTACCTCACACTCACACACATGTCTCATGAATAAACATGTGTACTATTATACCCCACATTTCACACTTACACACATATGTTACATGAATATACATGTGTACTATCATGCCCTACACTTCACACATATGTAATATATTAATTAGTCCCATTAATGAACTTAATCCCAAGCCAATATGCATGTTAGACATCTGTTAAAAGCTTTAACACAGGACTATGACATTGTAGACATTGATGAGAATAATTTAAAGATATTTCTCGTGTTGTCACTTTCTCTAGTAGCCTTATAATTTGTATATCCATAACAAGTTATAAATGACTAAAACGTTTTTAAACGTTACATTATCTCGAGCTTCATTGTTCGTCTGAATTGTTAAGTACGAGGAACTAATTGTTATCAATGACATAATCTGTTGTTTACTGTTACATCGAAAAACAGATATAATTAGGCTAACTTAATTAAAATTTGACTTATTGAAAAGAAGATTTGTTTCAGTAAACACATTTTTCACACGATTCATTCACGTGAAGCGTTTGTACAGCAATATAATTTACGTGAGAAATGTAAATAAGTTTGTTGTCGTTCCTCGTTGTCAGGTATCACTCGAGGTTCACGTGAACACAGTATAAATTAACATCACATTGCAGATTTATATCACTGACTCATACAATGATAAACAATACTAAAACGAAACAACTGCACGGATTTCAAAATACAAGCACATGCGTGAATCAATGGCATGTCAAGTCTGTTTCAATCATGTACATTACCAGAAAATATCCAAATGATACAGCCACCTAGGTAGACTGTTCCACGGTAGTCTGATACCAGAATGTTTTTTTGTTTTTGTTTTTTTTTTATGACAATTTTAACACAAAACATCCTACAAAATGACGATTAGCCCCTTTGTACCACTTCTGGATATCATCTGGTTCGTTAATCTGAAGCTTGTTTGGTCAGAGAAAATCTGAAAACAGTAAAGTCAGATAATATCAGGCTGCAGGTTCACGAAACAATCTTAGACTTCTTTTTAGACTTAGCCAATCATTAATTATGTAACATTTTGTAGCGTCCTCTTCGATTGACTTAGTCTAAACTTAAGCCAGTTTTGGACTTAAGATTGTTCCATGATCCTGGGACCAGGACTATGTCAAATTCACGTGAAATTCTGGTTTTTAGTGATTTATTCTACATTTGTTATCATTAACATCCCCCAAAGAAGATTTAACTATTCTTCTTTGTCTTTGGTTTCTAACGTCTTCTGGTTAACCTTCATTCTGTATTTAGTTGTATAGTTAGAGAGAGTAACACCAGCCGTACCTAGTGATACCACTAACATCTCAGTAGAGCCAGCTATGTACCGTTTTTATTAGGCGATCGTTATTCTCAACAAACAACCCACAGTCTAACAGTTTGTTTCTACAGTTTGTTTGATACGTATTGCCGATAGCCTCAGAAAACATTCACAATGTTACCATGGGAACAAATCGGAAGCTAACAAAATAATACAATGGATTTACTTACTTTAATGTGAAATGATAATGTCTGGGGCTAGAGTCTTCTGGCTGAAATAACAATAGACATTGTTAACGATGGATTTAATTCGAAAAACATTCAGCACCATCGCGATGAGAAACACATCCATGAGGTATCATGTATACTAAAATCAGATACCTGCATACAAAAACTTCAATGGAAAAAAACACCAGTATGAAACAGATTAAAAACAATTTCTTTTTTCAAAAGAAAACAAGCAGCATGACAAAAAATGAAACTGTAATGATACATATCACGGTTGGCATTGACATGGACAAAATAGCCTTAATCATCACCAAAAGGAAAACTGATCGTAAATATACTTCAAAACAAAGACTGGTATGCAATAGTTAAAATTACACCAAACACCAATATATACAATATAACAAGGTTCTGGTTGTCCAAGACTTGTCTAATTCCCAATTGTCGTTATAAACTGAAGGCTAGGTTTGCGACAACAGAGGAACGGGTATTTCCAGTTGGTTCTTTTAATATGTGTAAGAATCGAATAACAATACTTATGTACTAGTATCTTCAAAGGAAGACATTATTTTTCGCCTGAGATGCCTTCAATCAATTTTTTTTTTTTTTTTTGGTAGATATAAGACAGTGATAGTAACCCCTAGAATGTCGAGGATGTGTATTACCAAGGCAAACACAGTGGGAAGGTCGACGTACTTACAGAGGAAGTTTTTGGTCCGACAGCTCTAGATTCGCTAACTTCCTTTTCCTGTTTTTATTTTGAGTCCAGAAACACAACCAGGCGATGATCACAGCCAAGAGAAGGAAGACGGAGATAAAAGTAGCAAGGCGCCAACAGTCAAGTGCATCTGAAATAGACATATAGAGTACATTTAGGATTATCTTGTAGATTTTTATGTTATGGAGATACAACACAAAACTTTTGAGTGCATGTACTTTAAGAAAATTGCGATGAGAGTTCAATTATGTAAATTCATTTTTTGGACTCTTTTGTCTATGATTACGCCGTTATCTCAGCCTATCAGAAGGGACGTTACAAACAGTGAAGCCATTTTGTAAAGTCTCTTAAGCCAATGGAAATGCTCGTTAAAGCAAAATTGATCTATATATACATACATGCATTATTATAGTGTGCACAGTGATCGGATATACATGTAGAACTCACAATAACTTTCAACGAAAATCGACTGAACATGATAAGTATGTGTATAATTGAAAATCCAATAAATGTCATTTTCTTGAATTCATAAATTCAGCGTTAGCGTTTAACGTTTTAAAGTTTACTAATGTAATATAACTATTGTATATCAAAATTTAACTTTTAAAGTAAAACTAGATATAGATATGAAATCTTTCCTAGTCAACTTTGGTTATTAAAACGAGTAATTCTATTTCTTAACATTGCAGATTATTGTACACCATCACAATACAAAGTTGTGATAATCTATTAGTGTAGTAGATAAATAAAACCAATACATACCCATGTTCAGTAACCGTTTGTATAGCAATGGTCTACTTACAACGGTTCACCCCTGCAACGGAGACAAATGTCCTTTACTTACGATAGCTATAGGTATAATGCTGACAATTGTTGTTAATTATGATACATTACTTCACCATATATCATAGAAAAACAAGAGATAAATTACATTTCCTCTATTTTTAACATGATATAAATATGGCCATTTCAAAGTTACAATGCAGTTTAAAATATAAACTATTCAAATTTCTTGGCAAAGTCAGAGATCGACCACATGACGGTCGTTAGTTTTATAAGCGCTGTAAGTCATCTCCGTATGCCTATAGTTAGTGTGCACTGACCTCTTTGTGAGTGAGTAAACACAACTTAATAACGAAAGCGACACCAGTAACAATTAGAATTGTTAAACTGAAATGAATAAAAAATTAATATCCAAAACATATGACATACCGGAAAGAGCAAGAACTAAGGGTTAAAATCTAGATCAAGTTAGGGAATTCGGGCAGTGTGCTGAAGTTCAGAAAAACGTTGTCCTCAGTTAGTTTATGGTAATACACGTACATATACTTGTGTTATGCAATAAACCAAATCTTACATGGTTAAATTTATTCAATTTATAAATTAAGGCCTGGTTTAGAGGACATTATTGCCAATGTCGATAAGAATGGAATTTTCCGCCTCACTTTTCCCTCCATTCTCCAAGTCTTCATCCCCAAAGACAAAATAATCAAATTACTTGAAACAAGGGTTAGCAAGTTTGTAAAAGGGGAGGATAAAATGTAATGGCCAGACTGGAATTCGAACCTGGGAACCCAGAACACAACCCGAATGATTACTGGCTGAGGACCTACAGTACTTGGAAAAGAGTACTTGGGCACCTCATATTTTTACTATATATTCCGTGTATTTTATTGTGCCTTTTTTATTTCATCTAAAGATAGATTTTGACCAAAATTGGCATACTAAAAAATTATTTACACTTTCAGCTAGTGAAAACTATAGTTCACAAAACATATCCTGAACGGTTATTAGATTTAGGTATTCCTTTATTAGAATACAGGCGACTCCGTGGTGACATGATTTAGGTGTTTAGAATAGTCCACGAAATAGATCATTGTGACCACGACAACCTGTTTAACTTCAGCTAAAGATCTGTGACTCGTGGAAAGAAATCTAAGTTACTAAAGAGTAATTGTTGATCGGCTACTAGAAAATACAACTTTCCCAGAGCGTCATTAACACATGGAGCACATTACCAGACAATATAGCCGATGCTGCAAACATCAACACTTTTAAGAGCAGAATGAACAACTTCTGGAAATACCATGAACTAAAATTCAACCCAAGCTGCTGATTTACATATGATGGGTCAGAGAGGTCACCGGCATATAATATGAAGACCTCCAGGAAAGGTAACAGGTAACAGGTAATAAGATGTCCATGATTTTCCGAATTCTTCTCTATAGTATCACTATTTTTTTTGCATCGCTTCAACTTTTGACGTCATTTCTTTCATCATTCTTACTAAAATGGCAACGATAAAGTGTTGCTTGCTGATAAAACAAAGTTTTCTAAAAAAAAAAAAAATAAATAAAAAAAAAAGATACATAAAGTAATATTATGTAAATATTATGAGCTGAAAGTGAAAACAAATCTCTTTAAGTACACTCATTCTGGTTGAAATCCGTCAATAGATGAGATCAGGAAAGTTCAAAGAATAACAGAAAAATACATGAAATACATAGTAAAAACGTGAAGTGTCCAAGTACTTTTGCCAAGGTACTGTAGATATAGTCTACAAGAATATAGTAAATGTTTTAGTTCGGTCTCTCGCAACAGGGCGATCGTTTTACACATTTCCGGCTGTGCACAAAAATGGCACCGAATGTTATTGGAATATTTATACTTTTGCTGAATTCAAACATGCTCGAACGGAGTGTGGTAGAATTACAATGTAGGTATAAAGGGATAAGCTTATACCTGTGTCCATGAATATTGATTAGACGTCCAACAGAGACAATGTTTTTAGTTCTATAGCATTTTCATGCAATTGGACGTCTAGGCTACTCGATATTTATGGACACAAATATAATCTATGCCCTAATACCTTCGACAATCCGTAATAAACAATTTGTTATTCAACAAAAGTATATATCTTTCGATAAGGGACATTTCTTTCATGTTTTTGTGTACAGCCGGAATTTAAAAAAAAAACAAAAAAAACCGAGTGCCCAGCTTTAATGTGAGAGCCCTAGCTGAAACATTTACCAGTGTGCCATACAGGTAACTACAGCTATATATAGCTAGCCACCGTTGATCGACCTAGTCCGATTTCTCTACAACAGCCAACAACGCGTCAAATGTCGCCCTTTCAAATTTTCTTCAATGCGATCCAATTCAATAAATATTAAAAACATGCAGAACTTACTTACTGTCTTATGTGGAAAAAAAACGACTTGTTCCTTTGTCTGTAAGATCATGTTCATCGTCTTTGTAAAGTGCAACGTTAGTATAACGCATCATAAAATAGTGACGTCACAATAATTTACGTTCACAATAGTGCCTAAGGATGCGAAGTGTGTAACCAATCAAAAGTCATATTCTGTCACGTGATGTACACTACGTATACATGTAACTTTTAATCATGGTTTCCTGTTGTTACAATAATAATAACAGTAAGATGATAAAAAATTAGCTCTACTCAAAGCGAAGAAAGACACATTTTCAAAATGTAGACTATATGCTCTTTCGAATTCGCTGTTTAGTTATCAAGCATGTTGAATGTGCAATATCTTACCACAGAATGTAGATAAATATATTGTCAGAAAATCTGATAAATTAAGCATGTACAGAAGAACTGTTTTTTTAAAGAGTTTAAATTCAAATGCAATTAAAGGCCCACTACCTTTCCGAAACGACTTAAATGGAAATGTAAAACGAGTGCGATAAATTGATTAAAATAGGTAAAATGTTAGTTTTCATAACGAGGGTCGTCTTATGTTTCCCGCCATCGTCCTAAATACCGCGCGGTAGTTGAATATCAATGAGCCAGACGGCAAAACAGCAAAATGACTCTCCAATGTTATGATATATTACGCAGAAAATGGTGTTGTAACCTCATCTTAGGAAATCAATATGTTACTCATGTTTTTGAGAAACCTTTATGTTTTACTCCGGAAAGGTAGTGGGCCTTCAGAAAAAATTAACCTCCTGCCTACTGCGGACAGAGAAGTTTTCTTTTGAATTGTTTAGTAAACATTGGCATTTAAAATTCTTTATAAAAATTACAGATATCTTTGTGCTAATCCAGTTATTTATTACTTACATACACACACACACAATGTGCGCATAATGACTATCAAAAACATACAATGTAAAGAGTATTACGTACTTACCTAATGTACCTTTCTATCCCTCGAGTAAATAATCCCAATCAACTATCAACCCTTTAATATGATTTCCAGGACAAAGTCCACTAATTAGTAGATGATCATGCTGTTCATGAGGTGTCACCGGAAATAAATAGGATTTAATAACTTTATATATAGAACCAACATAAACATTTATTTTCCTGGTACTGAGACGTCTCCGCAATTAAACGTAATGGTTATATAGACCCAGCAACATTTATAACGCCGCACGATTTAGGGTCATCAATAGTAGTTAGCGTTTTGTTACAGAGTTTGTACACTTGTAAAATGCACCATTATCACATTTAATTATAGTTATCAAAGTTACGGATTTAAAGCGGACAATTCTGTGACATGCTAACAATGTTATATCGTTTATAAATACAGCTGTACACATCTAGTCAGAAAGCGAAAGTAGCAATCCAACTAAGGGAATCCAGAACTATTTAAGTAAATATTACTGACGTAATGATTAAAAAAACACGGAAAAATATATACAGAATATAATTGTATTTGGCGGTTCCAGAGTGAAAGCAAATAGAGATATTGAGTATTTTACTTTGTTTATCACAGGTATAATAGTAAAGGACTTTAAGAATGTTTATTTGTTCTCAATATCCTGTAATTTGTTATTTGGTCATCCTCTATACTGCAGGGGTTACCATCACTGTCATGTTATATTCAGACAGTGATAATAACTCTTGATATATCGAGGATATGACTTGTTTGGGTCATCTAAAAACTGCCAGGTTTAGATGGTGGAGGAAAGTCGGAGAACCCACAGAAAAATCACCGATCAGCGGTCAGTACATGGTAACTATCCCACATGAGAATCGAACAGGCGAGCATAGCATATGGATGTAGGAGCTATGACAAAAATGCAGTTTTTGACAAAAAATATTTTAAAAAAGTTATATGATTTTTTAATTTTAGCATTTTTTTTCGCCCTAGGTATAAACTGTCCAAGCCATTCTTGTTTTATCATTATTGTGTTATACATGTAATGTAATTGTAATTTGCTATCGATCCTTGCTTGTGAATGTAAAAAATGCAAATAAAAATGAATTGGATTATTATCATGATTGAGTTCGAATGGAACAGAGTCAAGGCGGTGTGCTTGAAGTACATTTATGTAACGAGTGCAAATTATTGCTATTGAAATTATTTCAAATAACCATTTTAAAATTGCCAATTGGACCGTTATGATCTCAACTGAACAGTTAATGTTATGAGTTCCTACAATGGCATTTGATTCTAAAATTAAGAGGTTTGCTTCGATATTCTATTCCATGGTACAATTATCGATTCAAAATATCATACATGTATTTACAAAAATATGTTAATATGTCAATAACATTGGACATCAGGCAAAACCTATCTTGGTTCTCTCACTGATACATTTCTGACCTGTATTTATTTTTAAATTCTTGATTTGTGTGGTAATATTTTTGTCAAACTGAAAGTTTCAAGTTATTGATAAGTACAGTACAATTGTCAGATACATTTACCCAGAATGTGTGTTTTTTTTTACAAATAGCACTTTGTATTGAACCAATTAGATATGATCAGTAATTACGGTGGTTCTAAAATAAATCTTAAGAAATCATCATGGACTTTGTCCAGTCAATAACAACACAATCCAAATATAACATACACATTGTTAACTTGATTTGTACCACGTTATGCATTTTACATTAGTTCTAAAATTAATTATCATCAGACTTTTGACATGGATCCAAGTTTGAATTAATTTTAATATCACAGTTTCTGAATATCAGCGGATAGTGGTGTGTAAGCGACATAATGAGGAAGGTATTAGGCAGCCTATTATCAGGTATACTGTGTAGACTTAATAAACATTACTGAATAAAAATACATAAATACATTCATTTTAAATAAATAAGTAATAAGAGTTCGGGCGATATGATGATAATTTGTATTATACCCATCGTGACGAATTTAGAGGTATTCTGGATTCGAGTCATGCGTCCAGTCTCCTAGCGAGCTGAAGACACAACGATCAACTGAATACTTATTCGTAAGGTTTAAGACCCCATTTAAACTCCTGCTTTTTTGTACAGCGACATATACCCACGACAGCCAACTCTCGTATATATAATATATATATATATATATTGTAACTTGATCCAAACGTTAATAAAATATGTATAGCGAGTATCGTAGATGTGGAAGAGAACGCTCACTCCTCAGAAATACCTGGTCCTATTTTAGGCGTCCCCACTCTAAACTACATTTATTGTTTTAGTCTGAATTGAGTTGTGTTGTACTGACGTGTGGTGATGTTGACATTTCTATACCGGATAACATTTGACAACAGAACTGATGTTGACATATTATATACGATAACATTTGATAACAGAACGTGATGTTGACAATTTCTATACTACGATAACATTTGATAAAAGAACGTATGTTGACAATATATATACTAGATAACATTTGATAAACAGAACGTAGTGTTGACATTTCTATATATACTAGATAACATTTGACAACAGAACGTGATGTTGACATTTCTATACCGGATGAAATTTGACAACAGAACGTGATGTTGAGAATTATACTAGATAACATTTGATAACAGAACGTGATGTTGAGAAATATACTAGATAACATTTGATAACAGAACGTGATGTTGACATTTCTATACCGGATAATATTTGACAACAGAACGTGATGTTAACATTTCTTTATAGGATAACATTTGACAACAGAACGCAACGTTGACATTTCTATAACGGATAATATTTGACAACAACGTGATGTTGACATTTCTATACCGGATAATATTTGACAACAACGTGATGTTGACATTTCTATACAGGATAACATTTGACAAGAGAACTTTTAAAACATGAAGTCATACCATCGACTTATTGAGTCTCTTTTGATGAATGTTTGACAAAGAAACTAATTTTCTATGAGTCAGATATCACGTGATAAAATGAATGAAATTTCCATTCTATACTATTTGTATCGTATTACAATAATAACCATTGGGTGACGTAACGTCATAGCTCGGTTATCTGGAAACGTTTCACTCTGGGTAAAATAAAGACAACAAAGACTTTGTACACGAAGTACATACTGATGTGTAAAGGGTGATTCATTACAGAGCATTCTAAAATACACATACATGCATCATTTATAAACGTTTTAGAAATATTGCCAAGGATCTATTTTTAGAACAATAATTAATAATAGAATACCGCGGCAACAACTCAATAGATGGACAGGGTATTGGACGATAGTGGTCACATCGATAGAGTAGGATAATCCGTAGGAAGAAATGTAGGATCTGAAGACAGTAGGATCAGGCACCTGCTTTCTACACCATACAGTGTACGGTAATTATAAGCTAACACATGCTCAAGATCATTGTTATCAATTGCAGTAACTAGTGTTCATGCTAACGCTACGGAAGCCGAAAAGGCCCTAAACGAAAAGAGTATTGTAGTTGCAATTTTTGATATTGCGATAACGATATTTAAAATTAATAATGATATGATTTTTGAAATCCACTGCGAAGTTTTCTTTTCATTTTTGATCCTGGTGAATCCATGTGTATTTTATGTCATTCTTTAGCGACCGTTGTAATTCTTTGATTTTATTTCATTCGCGGATCTTCTTCACGGATTATACTATATTTGTTACTACTACACTTTTATGTTAGCATACGTCAAGTAAACATTCGGAAAGCTTCCAGACGAAATATTTGCTCGAATACCGATAAATGGGTATGGAGAAATATACAATAGTACATTAACCGTGATCCTACGGTGATAAAAAAATAAAAAATATGGGCCTTAACGGTCACCTGAGTTTAGATAAAGAATGAAGCAAAGACATATAAACCCTATCTATCGGCTCATCAGGCGCTTGAAGTTAGTCAGTGATTTTATAAATTTGACTTTTTAATCTATGAAGATTATTTGGTTCCATCAATTTTTTTAATTCAGGAGAAGTTTTGAAATATTAGCCATTTTGACCCGTTTTGGCCCGCCCCTTTGGCCCTTGGAGGTCGGTCAGGACAAATATAGAAATGGTTTTAAAATGCTATATTTCAGACTAATGATTCTAAATTATTAAATTAATTTGACTCATTTCCTGTTAAAATGTTAAGCAAATAATGTTGATAAATGTGTTTTTCCTATGTAAACTAAAGTAAATTTGACTCCATCCCCACGGGAAAGTCTGAGATCCCAGGGCCATGGAATTCACACATTTTGTAAAGGGCCTTAAGACCTTCCAATCTATGAAGAATATCTGGTTCCATCAAATCTGTGAATTCAGAAGAAATACTTGCCCCTGTGGTCCCTGGGGGTCGGCCAGGACCAATATGGATATGGTGTTAAAATGCTTTCTCAGGCTAATAATCATAACCTAGTTTGACCAACTTCCTATGTAAACTAAGCAAATAATGTCCATAAATGTGGAAATTTGAGACCCCAGGGTCATATAATTCACACTTTTTGTAAAGGACCTTAAGACCTTTCCATCTATAAAGAGGAATTGATTATAACAGTTCCAGAACTTCTGAAGAAGATTTCTGAAATTTTAGCCTATTTGACCCATTTTGGTCTCGCCCCTAAGGCCCCTTGGGCCAGTCATGGAAATTTCTTAACAGGATTCAATGGTCATCTCATAGAGATACCTCTGACAACATTGGACTAAATTCCTAACACAAATGACCAAATAGTGCTCAAAATGTGTTTTCCTTATATAAACTATGGTAAACTTAACCCCCTTTCCAGGGGTAACCTGAGATCCCAGAGTCATATAATTCACAATTTTTGTAGAGGGCCTTGAGACTTTTCTATCTATGAGTATTTGATTCTACTACCCAAACCCATATCAATTCACTCTTGTGACAATAATAAACAAAACTTAAGTTTTGACTTAAGTCAGTGAGTGTTTTGAGAAAATTGGAGATGGAACTTCAATAAATAATGTAAAATACTATTTAAGGATAAACTTAAAAATCTATTCAAATCAATCCTTATAACTCAATTTACTAAAGATAATCCCTTCAATATTCAAAATTCATTTTGGGACTCTTTTGTCTATGAAATCATTACGCCGTCATCTCAGCCAATCAGAAACAACGTTACAAACGGCGACGCCATTTTTTCCTTTATGGGCTGATAAAGTAAATTTTTAAGCCAATGAAAATGCTCGTGACAAGCAAAATTGAATTATTTACAAAGACAAGAGGAATTTCAAAGAATTTGGATTGTTTCCCTACTAAAGGGAACAAAACAAGGGATGAAGATAGTATCGATACGAAATATGTTTACCTTCTCTCGAGGATATGTCTGACTAAATTTGCTGAAAATTCATTACAAACGTTATGACTAGTTGCGATTTGATTGAGTTCGCGTCTTCGTTTTCCTCATTTGGTTCCGACCTTCAAGCCCAAGTAAGATCAGAATGACGAAGGATATTTCTGACGATTCTGGAGAAAATCCATTTTGAACTTTTAGATCAAATTTGATGGAAATTCATTTTTTATGGCTAACAGCGATTTTAATGTACATACGCCAGACCAGCCTCATAGTCCGAGTCATCGTTGATGCAAATAAAGTCACCATATAAACTAAATTTGATTCTATTCATAAAAGGATTTTTCTGGCTAAATTTGGTTTTCATCTACTCAATACATTTTGATTAGTAGCAATTTAAAGAAAATGTTGGCGATTTGTGCGGGATGTGTAAACTATTATCAAACCACTACTCCTCATCAATAAAAAAATGTGATGTGAACAACATTGATACATTTGTAAAAATATGACTGGTCAATGGCAATAAGATGATGGGACTCTGAAAATAAAACTGCGCTGCCTTTTGAGTCCTACTCCTCAAGAAAGCTTCAACAAAGTATATATTATTTGAAAACATTATCTTTTTGGAGTGTCTACCAACATGTAAACGTATTATTATGATATACATAATAGGACTTTAAACTTTTAGGCACTATTCAAACTAGTGATATTTTGTACGCCTATATCACGATGGGGAATCATGTGGTCGGTAGTTGGTGTGTTACACCAATCAAATTGGCAGCCGCCAGCAGTTTTGCCAGAAAAGGAGGTAAATCACTGAAAATACTCTTTGTATCGGCATTTTATAGTGACGAACATAGGCCATACCTAATTCTAGACAAACAGATACTTTAGTTGTGTTGCAGCGCTCTATACTTTTCTGTAACATTCGGACCAAAGTTTTGCATACACTTTTCGTATGTTTTCTTTCTGTAACATTCGGACCAAAGTTTTGCATACACTTTTCGTATGTTTTCTGTGTTTAGACGGGGTCATTCGCTGTATATGTGATATTGTCAAGATGTTACAGTCTACATTCAATTGCACATCTAACCTTTCTGGTAGAAAACATGTTCATTGTTAATTCTTTGGTTTTGTAAAAGGATGAGTAAACACGTACCGTTTTGGTTTGATGAGTTGACACGAACTGCTACATGTTTCCATTAATTTGACTAATCTGGCAAACATTGATATTATAATGATTATGTTCAAGTATATTTACAAGATTAACTTAACACACAGTTTACTAGTTCTTCAGGTATAACCTACTCGGCTCTCGGCACTCCGTGCCTCGTTGGTTATATCCTGCAGAACTCGTAAACTATGGTGAAACCAATACATGGAAGATATCACAACAAAATATTGTTTTTTTCCTAATGAAAAATCGTTATTACGAATTGCTACGAGGTTATATTAAAGAATCAATATTTTTTTTAAATCCCAGTCATTATGGATCTTATAGTCGTTGATAAACTTTATACAGATTCAAAAAGAGTAATATATAGTTTAGAAGTAACAGTTATACACTACGTATACCTGATAACGTCTATTACAACACATCACTATTTCACCATTCTATATTTAAATATTCAGGAACAGACCCAGTGTTTCCTGGAATGATAATGTAACCCAGACCATTTTCTGCCTGCAGCACATATCGATCGGGTACTGGTATATTAGATGCAGTACAACACAAGACATTGTTCCTGGATCTTAACGACGTAGTTTATTGAGAAGTGCTGACCCGAAGGATGTTGAAGTAAAATTAGTTATCGGGTAAAATACAATTCCAAGCCAAACCTTTGTGGTATGTATACATCTCCGTGTATTAGTCATGTGTTGGTGCAGCCAGAATGATGGAACAAAAAATGAACAAGAAATGTAGGTTATGTATATAATTAGTCATCAATTTAACTTTTTAATCAGAAACTGTAGTCTAGCTGTTTAATAGTCTTTCTTACAGGAACCTGTGCTTGGTCATTAGGCGGTAGTAGTGAATATGTTTCCAAAAAATCACAAGTTCATCACCGTAGTTTTCCCTCAGTGTTTTCCATCAGCAAAACCTTGCGCGCTTTTGTCTTACCTGTCAATTACTTTAATTATAGGACACATGGATTCAAACGAAACCAAACGTAATGGTGTGTATCTAGATCTCATTGTTTCAAACGTTTTCTACTCATTTTCATGGTGATTTTGGCGTTTATAATAATTCTGTGAATACGTTTTGAAATGTCAGGCTCCAATTTCTCCAAACAAAAGTGACGACTTTAATAAAAAACTTTTTTCTTGATGTAATTCGAAACAAACTTAAGTAAGAGACTTAAGTCAAACTGTTTAGTTTACATAAAATTATCTAAGGAGAAAACTACATTTTGATTTAATGGGGAATTATCCTCCGCCATCTTGTATGAGTTACTATAAAATGTTACTCTTGTATTTATGAACTTATATACAACCTATACTGTATGCTCTATTGCATTCGGTGCATAAAAACTTGAAACTTAAAACTTAACTGTTTTTTTTTTACTTCATGAAATTTGGTCTGAACTTGTTTGTACTTTAAAGTTTCAATTGGATATTAATGATAGATCGTGTGACTCCAAGAGGTAATTGAAATCATTGCTATATAAAAAGTAGTAAAACTGATACTACACATCCTATAGTGACTGTATACTAAAGTAAGATATACTTACCGATGTCATAAAAATAAAAATAAAAAGTATTATGTATGTATTATAATGAATATAGAAGGTATTCTGTAATAATGTACATTACAAACCCTGTTTTAACAAAATATAGATATCACTACATGTGAACCCTGTACCATTATAACACTTTTATTGTACAGTGAAGGAATATTGACTTCTCTCCAACTGGTCTACTTACATGTACATAGTGCTTTAACATTAGTGACGTTAACGCTGAAAATACACAACAATCATGTCTAATTACAGCCAGTGGTGTCATCAGTGATAATGGTTAGTTGTTAGAGGTGATCTAACATGTTATTTCATGATATCACACATATAAAAAGATTGAATTTAAAGATGTACACTAACTATGGAAATAATTATACAAGACATTGTCTTCAATCTGAACTTGTGTATGGAAGTGAATTCTACGACGGACAACAGTGCTGTACACGTAAGTTATACTGTTTACGTATTTGTGATAGTTATTCTTAGTTTTACATTTTAGTGAGGGCGATTGTATTGAGGGAGTAATTTCATAAAATACTTGTAATCTGTTATAACAAAGACAATGTCCAGACAGCTATATGGTCAGAAGTCATCTAAGTTTGTGTCGTTATCACTACAACCTCGTGGTAATAGTTGACGTTTTTCATAACGTTCTTTTAATTATTATGAACATATGTAGGCGAACGCAGGAGTGGTCCAGCATGCGGATTAATAATGAACTGAAGGGAGTGAGTTAGAGTTTTCCTAAAGATATTGTTCTGGTTTTCGTTTATTTTTTTGAATCTAGCAATTACTTTGAAAATTTAAAATTGATAGTACTTGTTATTACTGAGCTGTAGTAATGATTAAGACTTTCAGAAAATTCGTGCATACATATTGAAAGTAAACATTATAATAAGCCTTACTAAAGCCCCAAAAGTATAGTAGTGCTAAAGGCGATATGTACTTGATTATTCAAATGTTCTATATACATTAACTAAATAGTACTAAATGTGGTCTAAAATGACTTTAATTTTTTTAAATTCATTAATTTCATAGCCTCGAAAAGCTTACTTCCACTTTCTCCAGCGCCATAGAAACCCACGTACTAGCTATTCGCGGAAATTGTAATTCTGTGCTTCCATAGAAAAAAACCAACCCACGCCGGATGTTTAAATAAGCGTGGAGCCATTTTTATCCAGTGCCATACATGTATTTGTGTTTTAGGATGCATATGGTGTATATAGTTGTAGATGCTCTGGATTACTATTCTAGTTCTGGATCACGCCGTGGTGTTGGATGATTTGTCGTGGTTTTATAACAAGGAAGGTAACTATCCTCTAGAGTGAATTGAACGTCTGATTGACAAAAAGATTAGAATAGATAATAGAGTGACACATATCATTTTTATCAGAAATATTAATTTCATTTTACAAATATTGCATTTGTTACATGTAGATGTACTATATCCTCAAAGCGTAGATATATCGGTGCATGTAGGTGTTCAGGTAAATGCTACTTTTAGATTAATTGAAACGAACTCGAGGACAGGTAACAGATAACATATATTTACAGCATACATGTATACAGACTACATTGTATATCTTTATTCCATTCGATGTTTAATTCTATAACTATAAATGTTCCCTGCATTTATTATGTTTGAGTGTATATAATGATAATGCACATGACCTTGTTTAGCAAGGAAGTAAGTGAGCTTTTTTATGAATTTGTTACAGCTTGACCTGACCTTATTCTGTAGGTAGTTAGTGTATGGGTGTACACATATGTAGGAATGCGTGTTCAACCCCTACATATATGTATAAAGGGACATAATTCATTGAGTCTTATATATTCTGTTGAATGTGATCACAGACATAATAAAAAGTAAATAAATACAAGTATATAATTTTAATTAAAGAATCTTATCTTCAAAGAGTTATTCAAATATTTTATTAATATATTTTCCTTTAATTTGTAAATCTTGCTGACTTTCAGACATACAATGAAGTACACATATAACATTTATATCGTATAACATAACTGGGTTGTTATTTATTTACTAATATACAGGGAGGTCTGATGACAATATTTATAAAGGATATCAGACATAATTTCGGTAAATGTTCGTACTTTTGACCTTCGACTGAATCTTTTATCACGTTTAAACACATTTAACCCATTATCAAAACAATTAAAGACATGCATAAAGTTCTATTTCATCCGCATTTCTTTATCGTTCAACTAGCATTCTGATGAAAACCACAACTATATAAGTATCTCGCATGGTAATATATTACACTTCATCGCTATACGTACAAACATACTGGTTTAATTAAATGAATTATCAATATGGGTTATGTAATCTAGTAAATAGTTTTACTCACCCCATCTACCATCAATATACTGTACATAATGTATTAAAATTAAAACATCCAATACAAGGAAAACTATAAAATGATAAAATAAGCAGACATGATCTTTGTTCTTACAATAATTAAGTAGAAATACACACAATAATGCATAATTCAACACAAGGTTATCTTTTACATTTAAAATAGATTTGAATCAACCAGTTTTGATCAATCATGCCGAGTACAAAACAAAACTATGAATGCATTTCAGCAAATTTGCTTGACATACTGTACACTGAAGCGTTTAAAATGAAGTCACATCAATTATCCTAACTGATAAATTAGCTAATCTTTAGCAATACAGCCACATAATTAATATTAAATCTATAAAATCAATGGTTTTCCTTCCTATACGTGCATTCCTACGCATGTTCATTATCGATAATACATCTTCTTGTAGAAACGCGTATTGTTCTGAATTAGATAGAAATACACTACCATTTGGTCTGAGCCGCCAAAAGTTTAAAATCTCTTTAATACATCCTTAAATAAAACTGGAATAATTTAAATATAAAAGAAATAAAACAAATGAAGACGTATGAATACCTTCATTCTTACATTCAAAAGTGGTGTTTAAAATCGCTACATCAACTCTTCAAATAAAAACAAAATAAAGAAAGAAAAAGAATGAGACGTGTACACTTGTGAACGCTATCATACATCTGTACAATGTAATTTCCCCTTTATACCTAAACAAGCCACCTATGTAACTTAACATAGAGATGATGCTCCCTAAGAATACTCCTTCAGGATTACCTTTATCAAGTAAATTCATAAAATATACAAAACACAATGAATATAATAGAAATCCAGTTGGCTACCTTAGCCAAGAACTTATGTCTAAAGACATCTTAAAGCTTGAATGACAACATGAAAGTGGCCGCACCCTACTGTATGTACGTGTTACCAACATTAGGTTAGTCTTAACCTGATAAATAGGAATTCAACGAATCATGGATATTTACAAATAAATAACCGATGATAACATATACTGTTAACATGATATATTCGTTGATTGAAGCTTTCAAATCATTCCGTGGGTAGAAATAGTCGTGGTTTGCCAAAGAAACCAACGATAATAACATTACATACGACATGATTGTTGTTCTCATATTCGGATTCCATGAAAAGCACGAAAATGTATACACGACGAAAATATCATGCTATACAATATCTGAAAATATAAGAAGCTATGATATAAAGAACCATATCAGTCAGTATCTTGTTACGAGTCACTTTAAAGGTAATCCCAGTATTTATATAGTATTTCATTCTTAGGTATCATTGCTACACGCTGTTCAAGAATAACGTTACTTCTACTTATAAGGAAGGCGCACACATATAGCACCAACAAAGTAGCAAACTAAAGATGTAAGTGTATCATGATATGATAACTAATTACTCAGTTAATTAAACAATAATTTCAAACCTAATTATAAACCCACAAAATGGATATACTATGAGAATTGCATTTCGATGTTGTGTTATAGTATTAACTGTACATCATTAAAGAACAAATATCGTCACTTCATATCAATAAAATGTATGAATGAGTCGCTGCGTATTTACGCTCAAATTTCGTCTCCTTCAGACATCATATATTTATATTACATCTGTCCTCGTTTGTTTAAGTCATTCCCTTTGTATTGATAACAACTTTGTAAAGTAACTTGTATTATAGACAAATAACATGTTAACTATTATGTAGACTGGTCACCAGTCTCTTAAATATTGAAATGAAATCACTAAAATTTAGCTTGATATTCTGGCCTACGTTTCAAAGTAAGGGGAGATAATCTAGTAAAGAACTCTACTGAGAAAGTCTTATGAACAACTTAGGGTATGGTGGCCAGTCTAACTATTAAGATTTGCTGTGGATTGAAATAATTTTGAGATATATACCACATTCTTTCAATAAGTTACAGTGAGTGACTTGATAAATTAAAAATGGCATTTCATGCAAACGACCTAACATATACAACCAGGACAATACATAATTATACGTTTGAGGATAACGTCAATTGAGCGTAAATTCACGGAATCCATCTTTAAATTGATCCCTATTTACAGTTATAATGATTGAAATGATCACAACATCTATACCATGAGGATAGTCTGTCACACTACCTATGTTTGCAGTTCGTTAACATTCTTTGGTATTTGTGACACTGTGTTCCGGGTCTTGCTCACTGTCAGGCCTTCTGACCTCTTCGTTTTTTGTGCTGATAGCCACAGCGGCTCTTCCCTCCCTCGAAGGGTGGGGGTCCTCGTGATTATTCTGAGGAGGAACCATGGAGTATTTATCTAAAAGAATAAAATGGTATTGTACGGTCACTTCATGATGTGTATTCCTTTTTAATATTTTGTTAAACATGATATTGGGATTGAATATATTTGTGTATTTTATACGTGCGCAAAATTAAGGTATTAAATACCAGTGTAACAACTTGGTCACCAATGTTTAAATGAGTTAAGTAATTTTCTCAAACATTTTCTATAATTAGGATTTAAAAAGAACAATAATGAAACTGAATATCAAAACTATGGTATTTAGATAGTGTAGAGAAATAGCCCACTCACGCATAATACAAATATATAATTATTTGTCATGTATACAAACTTAAACTCGTACCTGTTGATCGTGATGTGTCAGACAGATCTAGAGTTACGGCGCCGCTGTCGAGCGAAGATCTAACACTACTGAAAAATAAAATTCATCAGAAACTTATAGTGATATTTAGATTTGATGTCCGATTATTTATGCATTAATGATAAGACAAATTAATCAAAGCAATTGTAATTTCATTGCTAGGATAATCGGGATCTTTAACCTGCTAACGTAACCGAAGATTTGCTTATTGCTTTCTGAACGTTAAACTAAAAAGCCATTATAATTCATATTTCTATTTTATATAAATTTCTATAATCCCACTAAACTTAAGATATAAAAAACCAAAACTAAATTGTTAATATTACCCTTCATCTGAAACCATTGTAGAATATTGATAAAATTCTTTTTTTATCAACAAAATCTATGTGTTAGTGAATATTCAACGGAAGGATTACCTTTCTTTTTCCATCAAAACCTTTGTTTCGTCAGGGTCATCCTCCGGAGGAGGGGCAGTAGGTTTAGGTCGGTGGCTGAGAGAAGTACTCCTCTGGTAGTACCTGTAACAAACCCCTACCAACACAACCACCAGGACTACTACTATGGCTATCAGGAAATAGGTAGCTGTTCTCCAATACACCATGGTTCCGTCCTCTGCAATTGGCACACCCACCCCTGCAAATGATAATGATGAAATTATGACCATAACATTTACACAAGTAGCAGATTCATTCTTCTAAGATATGGCATGTGATGGGATAAATGTTGGCGGTATAATGACATAAATAAGATGTTCTGCCCTGCTGGTAGGGCGTTACAATATTGTGCCTGATACCTCAACTGTAGGATTGTAAAAGGCGACTAAATTTAGAATATCATATGTTCCCCACTTCCTGATTGATTGGTCTCTTTTTTATCTTGACATAAAAGATCTACCTAAATTAATCCTTCATTGAATACAATTTGTAATATGTCAATTTTTACCATTGTCATCCTTGCAAAAGAGGCTGCATGCTTGTCGCTCCCATTCGAGGAGCTCCATCAAACAACTTGAAGGGTCACACGCACGCACTCTCCCATCTGGCCTACAGAACTGCTTGAATGGATTGTATTGAAGCTGACGAGGGCCACAGGGAAACGTAGGCATACTGGTGCTGAAATAGACAACAATAGGGTTCATTGGACATTTTTTAGTATTTCCTTTGTATCTAAACTCTATAAAATAAAAAGATAATGCAAATTTCACAACACTTGATATACCCTGAACATTGTTGCAAAATCGTTGTAATTTCTCATTAAAAGCACATCAATTTAAAAAAAAGAAAACACATTCGTGAAAGATTTTTGTACCAATCGGATTTGGAGATACCCCTACTCTGTTTTGTGTCAAGTCATATGTTCTCGCTTATCAATGTTATCAATCCTAAAGATAAAGATAAGTTATAATAGTTGTTTCTTATTGCATTTTATTTCCATCTGACCGTTGTGTTTAAAAGTGCTCTTAGCTTCTGGCCAATGTTATTATCAAATTACATTAGCTTAACCTGTTAATGGGACATGTAACAAAACAAGTCCACAGTTCTGACTGTAGTACTGCTATATATCAACAGCAATGCATTGTAGAACATCTTATCAGTTAGCATACCTCTAAATTAATTACAGCTTCAATATTGTAAAACAAAATAAACAAAAAACTATAAACTTAACAAAATAACAAAATATTAGAGAGTGGAGTAAGTCATTAATATCCATACTTTAAAAATACTGATCTTCCTCAAGTAACGAACCATATTAATCGTGGCCATCTTAGATCAGTATAATTATTTTATAGATGAATTATCTTCATAGCTGTACAATAAAATAGATATAATTGGGTGGACCAATTTTAAGTTTTCTGAACAGTTCATGTCATATGAATTACTTGCCAATGCTTAACAACTCGCACATGTATGTAACTACTGTCATTGTAAGCCATTCAAGCCAATGTATCAAAGATACAGTTAATAGTTACTAATATTTAGGTTTCATTGTTTCCAATCAAATATAACTTTACTTATATGACAAACTATTTTGCAGTATTTGAAGAAAATTGGTGAATAAAAGACCAAACATTATATGATGATAGGACGATGAAAAGGATCAATAAAATGTTGAAAGAGATAAACCTGATATATATGTTGTATTCGTCACCATGGTGACATACAAATGTATATTTTATCAGATCTTAGTAGATATGCTGCACCTGAAATACATTTTATATCTATTTTTCGTTATGGTGACATGTCGTAGATGTTTGTAGAAATTATACACCTGGAATACAGAATCACTTGTCTATCACCCATACCTGTCCGTTAATAATTATAAGTACAGCTGTTTATACATGTCAACAAACCCACTCTCATACAATCTTCTATCATGGATTATGTGATAAGTTGCATGTATTTCTTTAGTAGCTATGAAGATCATTCCTGATATTGACATTGTCTTTCAAATCTCTACCTGTTTGTAGAAAACTACAGTTCAGTGATAGCACTACATAACATAACTCGTACATTTATAAGACGTAGCAAATATATTTAGAATACCTGTATATTACCTCCTTTACCAGTCTTTAACCAATCCTTATTAATGTAAAATTCCTATTAGAAGACTTCGTCTTTTTTCATTTGAAACATTTGTGACATTTTTCCTATTATGCATTTTATGTCTTAATCTTTAATTTTTGAATAAGGTTAAGCCTTTTTCAATTAAATATTACTTCGCATTTTATATTTATTGGGCTTAAATATATAAGAATATATCATAAATTATTATATATATCACTTATAGAATTTAATTATATCATTAATTTCATGGAATTAGATGGAATAAGTTAAATTTAAAAAAAAATTATTATTGAGCAAATATTTATGTATTAGTTACAAATCCACAAATTCGAATTATTAATAAAACTGAGTAAATTTATTGAGACTTTTAATATTTAGAATTACTGATACCTAATTCATTCACACATTCAAATGTATCACTGAAAGATTGGTGATATAAATAATGTATTGTGATATATTCTTGGGTAGTGATACCACTAAATATTAAGTGATAGAGAATATAATTTAATGAGTTGGATACATATAATGTTTTGTAACTATCATATTACAATATACATAAATGTTTATATGTTACATCGTGTGTGTGAATGTGTATGTGTGTAATGAGTGTATGTACCTGCAAACCATAGATAGTGTATTTTGTTTTGTTCCATATATTACATTATTGTACTTTAAATATATACAAAACATGAAAAAATATAAATATTGATAATATTACGTGTTAATTACCAAACACATATATTTGAAATCCAAAAAAAAAAACACCATGTAATTAGTTTATTACATTAGAATCATGGAATCCAATCAGCTATATTAGTTTTAGGTATAATATAAACCAAAGGCAAAGTGACTGCTTTAGACATTAACGCTGTATCTAAAAATAGACAATGGAATTCCAGTCTGAAAATAAGCAAATTATCTACGTAGTTTTATTAAAATCCGTGTTTTATAAGTATTACATCGCCTTCACCCGCAAAGTTACTTGCAGCAATGTGAAAGAAACAATCTAATGGAAAATAAAAGTTCAAAAGAGACGTAATTATACCATTTCCGAGATAGGTAGATGTGCTCGATCAATATGTCGTCATGTATATATACCGGCCGGCACACTAGCCATGTGCGAGTTAATTCATGTGTATATATTGATTCAAATGAGAAGATATATGCAATGAATACAGGTGGTTAATTCACTCCTAACTTATAATAAATCGCAGCTTTGTATATTCATTTGATATATATCATGTAAAAAAGCAGCAGATCTACTTACGTTGTGTTTACCGACATTCGAAGCGATCGAAATTTAACAGTTACTATTAATAGATCTGACGTGCCTGTCCCATATGCCATTTACACTCCCTTTCAACGCTTGTTCTAAATATAGCCATATCAATTGAGGATTTTTCAAAATAAATATAAGAAAACTCTAGGATAGGAATATTAGTTGGACATGTTAGATTCTTAATCTTCTCGTATAGAATAGATCACACTCATTTAGATGCTTGCATTTTATTTATAGAAATATAAAATTGGGGATTTCAGCTTTATATAGATGAGGGGCTTCCCTATGATTTAGATTGTATCCACAAGCGAGAAATCGAAATGTTTTATGATAAGATATTATTTTTTGTAGGTATGCAAGATTCACTATCAGGTAAAGTAAAAGGATAATTAAATTTGATAACACTCTTTATGGATTATGTAAAAGTAAATAAAAAAATAGCAAAATAATATATTAATAATAACATCATCAAATCCAGCAATAGTATACAGAAATAATAAAATTAGAAATCGTTTTGTCTCAGTACTAACCTTATACAATGACAAATTATCCTGTATCACTTATAATGTTACACACGTGTAGCTTCAGGCCACCGGCTATTACAATGACTGTATCGGTGCATTCGTCTGTATTATTACACGTGTTTGTTTTATGTTCCCCTTGGTTGGTACACGTTCATATTGCTTTTAAACCATTGTCAAATAATTAACTTCAGCAACAAAATTGTAAGGATAGATTGAGAGTAGAAGTTTACTTACTGTGTGTTTATTAGCTAGGCGGCTTTGGCGGGAAGATAATGTATAAATATAACTCTGATGAAACTGTACGTCCCAGAATGCATTGCTCCTTAAACTGAAAAGTCGGACAGAGGAAGGCTAAACTCGGTAAAAATTGTGTTGATATATCCAGTGTAATTTCTTATGGAATAGAAAAATAAAACTTCCCATCCAAATCGATTCCTGTCAACTGTCAACACTTTATCGTGTTACTCATTATTGCCGTACATGTTATAAGTAAGTTCGATATCTATTGTCTATAAGTCATAGATAGGATCATATAGACTATAATGGTATACATAATACCATAATACTATTATTATGTTTATGTGTATGGTTTTTTTTAATTATAGGTTTGTAAAGTGGGTACAGCGGGCATGTATATTAACATTATTTCAAGTAATTATTTCAAGCATAATTATATTATTACTATAATTAATAAAATAAAAAGTGATAAGATTGTTGATATCATAAATATATCAATATGTTCTTCAGTAGAATTGTATAACAAAGAATTTGTACAGCTTATATAAACAAATAAAAAGATGATAAAAATGTCGAATTGACTACATAGCGACTTTGGTATGGTGCAGATAGTGTTATGTACTGGCTTCAGTACATGGAGTTTTTCATAAACAGAATGTGTTAGAATAATGATTGCCATATTAATACTCTACCATCAATGACAAGTGGGAATTTACTGAATAAACAGTAAATAGAAACGGTACTACTCCCCCATGGCACAAACGACATTAATTTTAGACATATTTATACATTTATATTGCATAACTATTCGCCCAATTTCTCTCATTTCTATTTTTTTTTATTTATATTATGACTTCAAAAAAATACAACATTCTTCTTCCGGGTGCATTGTATCTTTAAAGATATAGATAAAGAGTTAAACAGATGAAACCGTCTTGATATTTCATCTTGTAGTATGGATTACAGGTACATTGAATGTTAATTGAATGCATTTATATGTTGACTAGTAATTAATATCTGGCTAACTAGTAATCAATATTCGGCTTACTAGTAATCAATAGTTGGCTAAGTAGTAGTTAATTTTTTTGTTAAGTAGTAGTTAACATTTGGCTAAATAGTAGTTCATATTTTGCTAACTTGTAGTTAATAAGTGGCTAACTAGGATTTAATTAAATATAATCTATTATGTAATGGATACTTTTCGAATCCTGCCCATTATTAGACAGATTGGATAGTACCGAGCCCGCAGGGCGAGATACAGTCTAATGTCTCTAATAATGGACAGGTTTCGGAATTTATCCCACTTAAAAGTCAGCACACAACCCAACCTTACTGTCCTGTTTAATATAATGGTCATATACAACAAATTTAGTGGCTTGGTTTTAAGGTGTGGAGACATTTAGAAAAACGTATAAAGGGACACTACTCTTAGTGACATTTTATGATATGTTACTAAATTTTATATGCTTTTAAGTACATGTAAATGCATATCATCTTTATGTAATTAATACATTCATTTTCAAATGTCTATTATTTTTTTTATAAAAGTGGAACATATACAATGTACACTTCACCATTATCAGAGTTGATATATTTTGAAAATAAAATTGAAAAAAGTATGATTATATCAAATTTGAATCAATGTGTTATTCTAAAAAATCTTTTTAAAAATAAATAAGTTGATGCATTAGGTATAGTTAGAAACGTACCAATAGCATATAACCCGAAATATTCTAGGCCAGCTGTCACCAGACATTATGAACAGACATCTATCTGCCATAATGTCTAAGTCTGGTGTCAGGGCCTGATATAGGGCCTGATATAGCACCGTACAGGATGTACATGTAGATATGTGTAAGCATTCTATATATTAACCACCTGCATGCATCATACATATAGATATAAGATGACATAAATGTAAACCTACATCATGTTCAAGACAAAAACACGACTTAATCAAGTTAGTGCCTTTAGAAAATTGTTTCTTTCAATTAAGCAATTCCCCAAAACATCACATGTATTTATAGGGTCTCGAAACGTTGCTTGATTATCAAATTGTTTGTAATTATTAATATCAGTAATTGATTTCAAATTGTTTGTAATTATTAATATTACTAATTGATTATCAAATTGTTTGTAATTATTATTATCATTAATATATTATTATTTTTGTAATCAGTGACAATATTATATCATAAGTTATATTGTAAGTGATATTAAATATTTGTAAATATTAAATACTTCCACAAAAATACTACAAATGAAAAGTGACTTATCAGTAAACAAACCTTTCCCTAGGGGATGAGGATACTACAGTGATCACTTTGTGTTGTTTATATACCGAATAATAAGGTTACATTACCACATCTCTTATCCAATAGTAATGAGCGTTGGGCGGGCCATATCCTACGCATTTGCGCAATACACGCACGTCATGTGAGTATTAATCAAGCATAGAAGTTACTGGGAAACCCAAGATATGGTTTATACAGTCCACAATATTCTAGATCGTTCCGTACTATTCTAAGCATTCTGGATCATTCCATATTGTTCTATTTATTTTGTGTTAAAAGTGTCTGTTCAGCATTAATCATAGTTGATACGTTTTAATTACATGTACATATTAACGCTAAACACTATGATATTATCAATATATTAACACGAAAAGAATGATTTTCACATTGATGAGAAATTGATCATCGACTTGTTTTCGTGAGTTCAACTCATTCAACACTACAGACAAATTTAAATTTTGCTAATTCCAAGGCTGGAATAGTTCATTACGAACTTTCAGGGCTGAATGACTTAATAAGTAATTGGGATCCTTTCTCTGTACTATACTTGTAACAAAAGGTGAGTCGTTACATTGATGATGTACACAGGCTACAAGCATGCATGTTGTTGGGACTATTCATACCCATTGACAAAGCATATGTCTGCATACAAATAGCCATACCCATGATCTAATGACACTATTTCTATTGTCGTAGAAAACAAGCATAGATAATTAGAGTATAGTTCACATTATACAGGTATATTTGTTGATTGAGCAAGAAATTGATATTTGATACATATCAAGAGCAAATTTTGCTATAAATGGGGTTTTATTAGTTTAACTGTTTAATCCGCCAGGGTCATTTAAGGACGTGCCAGGTTTACCGGTGTAAGAAAGCCGGAGAACCCAGCGAAAATCCACCGACTAGCGGTCAGCACCTGACAACTGCTCCACATGGGATTCGAAATCACGACCTAGAAGTGGAGGGCTTGTGGTGACATGTCGGGACATCTTAACTCTCGGCCACTGCGGCCCTAAATTGCTATAAATACCCATATTACTACTAAAATTCTTGATAACATCTGTTTTCAATTAAACAGGTCCTACTGACCCCGCATTCTCGAACAAACTTAAGCTTCAAATACATATATATTGGTTATATCTATCTAACCCATAATAAACAATTATAAGTTACCTCTGTCTCCTCATAATGAACAATATACTGGTTACATCTCTCCACACATAATAAGCAATTTTGGTTACCCATATCTTTTAATAAAAAACCATTACTTGTTATATAATTTTCTCTCTCAAAATAATATTTCTCGATGAAATTTTTCATAACTGAAAGTTATAACCAAGACTTTTAATACGCAGATAATCATATTGTCGTCCTCACATTGTTGACATACCGAATAGTTTTCTTGTTTGATTCTCTCCTATGGCTGTTTACATGTATCATAATTAAGTTAGATATAAGGTGAAGTAAATGTTTTGTGGCAATATGATGATGTTATTTTTTGAAACTAAAATATACACATAATTTAATATACCAATATGACCAACACAAATTTGAGAATGAGATAGGATTATAAGGTAAGCATAATGGACCTTTCCACATGTTTATATCGTAATGGAATAACTGTTTCAATAACCATAACTGTTCCAGTTGTGATCACATATGAAGTATTTATCTAATATGTACTGTTGTCAGATACAGCATATACTAATGTGTGATCACTCTGGGGTAAAAGACCATTATCTTTCTAATTTTGTCAAATTCAGTTCATTTTATTTTCAGATAGACTACCCCTTATATATTGACTAAACAACTTTCATGTCCAATTCAGACGATTTACAAGTAATATTTTAAAACCAGAAATTCCTTATTTTCTCATTTCGGGGAAATTGACACGGATTTTATATTAACTATACCAGAAACACCAAAATATTTATTTAAATGTGTGGACCCTCAATCGAACTTGGCGAAAAAGGAATATAAAAAGTATATTACAACTTCTGATGGTGAATGAAAGAAGCAGAAGAATAAAATCATTAAAAACACGTTATAAATCAGTTTGACCCCCATAATCTTTTTCATATTTTTTTACCCGGACTGAGTTTATTCTACAGTAATCCGATAACGAAACAATATCTAAAAGATTACACGTCTCATTAAAAGCAAAAATTTACAAAAATATGTATATTCTTAACATTTTAGATTCGAGAACATTTAAAGATTTGGCGGAATAACGAAGCTATCTGTGAGTTAAATTAGTAATAGTCACGTAGCTACACTTTTTGTATATCAGTTCTTTACCCGTATGGTTATAAGAACCGTTGTTATCAATGCCAATTCCGATAGATTGAGTTGACCAGGTGTGTTTCAGCTATTTACAATTAAAAAATCAATAAGGTAAAGAATAGAGTATATGCATCTATATCTTACATATTGTATTATTTTTATTATTTTAATTAATAATTAATTGTGTTCGTTCTCTAATACTTAACCCATATATTCAATAAATTTAAAATATATAGGAATTCCAGTTTTTCTTAAATGTATTTTATTTTATTTTTATTTTTTTGATTATATCTATAAAGCGCAGTTATATTTATAGGAATCATTTCTAACTTTAAAAACGTGTCGTAATTTCATAGATATCGACAGCACGTGTTTTTTAGATATATTTTAACAACTGTAAGCTATAACGTTGATTCATAAAAATTACTTATACTAGACGACTCTCATATAACTAGCATGTTAAAGGTAATACTTAATTTATAATAAGATTAGAAAATGATGAAGTTTCTGCTACAATCCTAAATACTGTCAATAAAAAATACTCAATGAAATACCTAAACAAACCTTCCCTTGGTGCTTGGGATAATGCTACCTACTCAGAGTAAAATTGTTCTTTTTATATCTATCGGTATGCTAAAAATAGATTTCATTATCCAATAGATGCTTTCCCGTGTGGTCCGTGCCTACGCAGATATTTACGAAATGTAAAATATGACTCAGACAAATCGTCACAGAAAATGAATCATTTTATTCAGTTTTTACAATATACAGTTTGGAGATGAACTTCACCTTACCAATAAAAGTAATGTTTACGTTATCATATTTCAGTTGACTTGCAAATAAACAGATAATCAGGGGATCATTTGAGGAAAATGCTATTCCACCGAATTATAACAGCTTTTGTCATTCTTGTATTGAACATTAGCTTGTGTTTAATACAGTTGACGCTTTCTTTAAAAGTTGAAAAAATATCGATTACTTTAGTAATTTAGATATAGGTCTTACTTCATAAAATCCCCTTATCACTGTTAATTAGCAATACATGACCTCGTAATCACTTTTGTTATCAACCTATGTGACATCTTTGTTATCAATGTAATTAGCGACACTTGGTTTTTTCATCACTGTAATTAGCGACACGTGCGTTTTAATCGCTGTAATTAGCGACACATGTAATCTTTGTCATCACCGGAATAAGCGACATATATGTCATTTGTCATCCACTGTATTTAGCGACACATGTGTTTTTTCGGTATCCACGGTAATTAAGGACACATGTGTTCTGCTCTTTGATACCCACTGTAATTAGCGACACATTTGTTATCCACTGTAATTAGCAACACATTATTATTTATCATGATATTTGTCATAACCCGAATTAGCGACACAAGTGCCCTTTTTTCTCCGTTGTAATTTACGACATATGTGCCCTCTGTTATCCACTGTAATTAACGACATATGTGACTTTTGTTATCCACTGTAATTAGCAACAAATTGGATCTTTGTTATCAACGATATTAGCAACACATATGTCCTTCGCTATCACTATTTTAGTGGCACATGTGCTCTTGTTATCATCAAAATCAGTGACATATGTGCCCTTGGTTATCCACTGTAATTAGCAACAAATGTGTCTGTTATGATATTTGATTGGTCCATTATTATTGACAAATGTGGCCATTGTTATCAGCGTGATGTGACACATATGGCTAATTTATTTAAATTCTATTAAATTAGCTGCATAACGATTAGTGCTGTCAATTGACTTATATTTAATTAGAGACACAATAATCCTTTGTCTTCGTCTTAATGTTGCTACATTAATTAACAGTTAAAACCAAAATCAAAACAACAATAATAAATAATAATACGAATCCACGAAGATAAAAATGCATAACGAGCTATTGACATGTTCTGCGTGTTGTATCAAAAAAGAAGCTGTACAGCAACAAAAATATTGGTGAAAAACCATTTTATTTTAAAGAAAGATTACTTGTTCAATGCACAATGCTACATTAACATAAAGAGGCCTAGAAGTGCTTGTATGGCTCACCTAGATTGTTATGCCAAGTATTATTTTGAATACAGGTTCATTGTTTCATTTCTGAATTATATTAGAATTATTTCAATATTGGACCCCATCTCTCCTGTCCCAGGGAGTCACAGTCAATATTTTTATACATACAAATGTACTTTCCTTTCCCCAATGATATTTCAGCCCTTTGGGTACAATCCATGCAGAAGTATATGACTAGTAGCGATTTCAAAGACTTCAAAAAGACTTATAAAAACTCTGTTCCCTTTGCAGAAGTACCTATCTGGCCAAATTTGGTTACACTTTATGCAAATCATTAAGCAATATCAAGGATGTACACATGTGACTAATAGCGATTTAAAGGATTTACAACAGTCTATCCTTATTGGACCCTCCCTCCCCTCCTGCCCAATGGGGTCACTTTCAAGATTTATACAAACTCTGTTCCTCTTTACCGAAGTATGTTTCAAGACAAATTTGATTACAATACATGTACAATTGTATGACTGGTAGTGATTTAACGTATTTACCGCCGTTTAAATCGTATTGGGCCAAATTCCTCATGCCTCCTTGGGCGGTCACATCCAAGATATATACACATATACACACTCTGTTCCACTTCCATCAAGGATGTTTCAGGCAAAATTTTATTCTAAACCATGAATAACTATATGACAAGCAGCGATTTGAATATTTACAACTGTTTATCGCTATTAGACACCGCCCTCATATTCCAGGAGGGTTGTAACAGGATTTATACAACAACAAATGTTCGTATTCCCCAGAGATGTTTCTTGCCAAAAAAAGGTAACAATCCATGCAAACTTTACGACTAGTAGCAATTTGCACGGACGGACGCGTACGGACGGACGACAGACGCCAAGCCAGGTCAAAAGCCCACCGGCCCTTCGGTGAGATGAACCATAGTTAACATGAAAGTACTACAAAAATATTGATTTTTTTTTTCAGTAAAAAAACCCCAGCACATAATGTCATCCAAGACAAAACATATTATCATACACATATCCGTCCCAGGCCTACTATCCTGGTTAAGCCCTCACACACAGACAATCAATGAGCAATAGCACTATCGCTATGGTTCCTAACATCTACCACCCATGTTTCTTTGACAAGACAGCAATTGCATTTAAACAGATGAACAATAATGAAAATTGTGATGCTGATTCCTTCATAAACATGATTGAAATTTCAACAAATGATATGACCACATTATCAAACTTTTAAATAGTATCTACATACATTGTAGAAAATTACAAACAATCGATATAGTACAGCTAAATAATTCTAAATGCAAATTTAAGGTAACACCTTATGGTATTACTAAACTATCAGCTTCATTAACGATAACGTTGGTGTTGATCTAAATTACTATCACATCTAAAGCGATACTGGCTTCAGGTTTCGTGAGGAGCATAGTGCATTGGAAAGACTCAACCTATGGATAATCATAACCTATCATTGAAAAAAGCTATCATATACTAAACACCAAAAATTAAAAAAAAAACACCCACATGCAAAAATCTTACATAACATTCAATAAGCATAGCAAAACTCCATCCAAAATCCCATTTTTAATCTCATTTACTACAATTAATATCTTTAAAACAAAAACACAATTCAACAATCATCACATTATCTATCTATCTAAGCAGTTCTACTTTAAATTCAGCACTCTTCATTTAGTATCACAGCTATAGCGACCTTAAACGAGATGGTGATATATACAATACATTATGTATCATGTATATACAGATATAAAACGAAACATGTCTAAACTACCGATAGATGTACATTTATTCACACATTAAACGTCACCCTCACCATCATCCGTAGCTGAATTATGTGTATACAGAATAATCCAAAATTCTCGTTTCATGCCAATTTGAATGACAGATTCGGGATCTATCTCTAAAAGATTAGTAACAAGACAGTTACGTCCAACAACAAGCAGGTATATACAAATAAATGTTATCGGGAAAGTGTAATTGTACCAGGTAGATACAATTGAATGGGATTATATGTATGGTGTATAATATAAAATGTAATGGAATTCAATGAAAAAGTATAGAACATAATATTTAATAGAATTTAATAGAAACTATATATTTCACATTTTGATGTAATTTGATCATGGAATGTGTATAATATACCATTTGATGGAATTGAAGTATGATGTATATGATAGCATTTTATGGAATTTTATGATGGAAGCTGTATACTTTACCCTTTGATGGTATTTTATGATGGGAGGTGTATACTTTAGCATTTGATGGAATTTTATGATGGAAGGTGTATACTTTACCATTTGATGGTTTTTTATGAAATGTGTATAATATACCATTTGATGGAATTGAAGTATAGTGTATATGATAGCATTTTATGGAATTTTATGATGGAAGCTGTATACTTTACCCTTTGATGGTATTTTATGATGGAAGGTGTATACTTTAGCATTTGATGGAATTTGATGATGGAAGGTGTATACTTTAGCATTTGATGGAATTTGATGATGGAAGGTGTATACTTTACCATTTGATGGTATTTTATGGAATGTGTATAATATACCATTTGTAAATAATTATTTGTCATATCTTATGATCTCGTATCATGCATATGGTATTGGTACTGTACGTATTGCTATCAGATACCTTTTTTTTATTTTATTTCATCATAGTTTTGATTCATTTTAGAGATAATAGCAGACTGATTGTTTACCGTTCATATACCATTACATTAATAAAAAAAAATAACAAACGTACAATAACATAAAATCACTCATTCTCACTACATCTGGTGTATTCCCCTATATTTGCTGCCACGCTCTATCGGCCACAAAGGTAATAGCACCAAGAGAAAATGAAAGACTTTTACATTTCAAGTACATATTTCAGTTCAGGCGAAAAGAAAAGTCATACATCTTTGCATATCAATTTATGATACTGTTCACTGTTCTACATCTCATAAAAATAATAAATTACCGATATTGTGGAAACATTTTGCCATCATGTAACCTTCATTAGATTCAATTCAATGATGCTTTAAATCACCGGTACAACTGGTATGGACGCATTAACAGAATACACTGTATCACTATTGTTATCCGTTAATTTTCGAAGGTAATGGCTGTAATTCGTTTACAGCGAGAGGGGCACTCTGGTCATCGTCTGTTGGTTTGACTTTCTCTTCGCCTGCAATTCAAACAAAATCAATATCATCATAAACTATGTTTATATGACATTTGAATATGCTTTCAATTGTAATATTATTTTAACAGATAACTAAAGATATGAACAACTAAATTAGGGACTCAATATAGAAGAAAAGTTAGTTGTATTTTATTAGTTTAACGTCTATTAACAGCCAGTGTCATGTAAGGACGTGCCAGGTTTGTTGGTGGAGGAAAGCCGCAGAACCCGGAGAAAAACCACCGACTAGCGGCCAGTACCTGGCAACTGCCCCACATGGGATTCGAACTACCGACCCAGAGGTGGAGAGCCTGTGGTAATGTCGAGACATCTTTACCACTCGGCCACCGCGGCCCCCAAAATTAGTACACATTTCATACATGTGTAGACAATAAACACTTATCAACTCTACATTACAACAGTAAGGTTCCTTCTACTTAGGCAATGCCCAAAACTGTCTTTTGAATTCTATCTCATCACAGAAAATAGTGTCTATAGTTTATATCCATAATGACCAGTTTGATGTACATGCAGTGAAATACAATTCTGATCGCAAACTTTAACTATAAAAACATATCTTGAGCTTATGTTGACCCTATGCCCTACATATGAAATTTGAGAATGAGACCATCAGTACTTCCTGAGAAATAGCGGTAACAGCTTTCAACTATCAAAATCCAAGATGGAGACCGATCGGCCATCTTGTTGCCCGATAGGTCCCAAAATGCAATATGCACAACGACCCCGGGGGAACCTACATATGAAATATATGAGGCAGTTTTTTTTCAGTTCTTTCCGAGAAAAAGTAGCGACACACTTCAACTATCAAAATCCAAGATGCCAGTCTGTCGGCCATCTTATTGACCGATCGGTCCTTAAATGCAATAGGCACAACTAGACGCCTAGGGGGACCTACAAAGTAAATTTGAGACAGATCCCTTTAGTACTTTGTGAGAAATAGCGGTAACAAACTTTAAGTATCAAAATAAAAGATGGCGGCCGATCAGCGATTTTGTTGACCGATTGGTCCCGATATGCATTATACACAACTGTGTTCAAGGGGAACCTACATATGAAATTTGAGGCAGATTGATATCCCTTCTGTGTTTTGTGAGAAATAGCGGTAAAAATCTTCAACTTCCAATATCCAAGAAGGCGGCCGGTCGGCCATCCTGTTGCCCGATTCGTCCCAAAAAAACTAAGATTCTAGGGAAACTTACATATGAAATTTGAGACAGATCCCTTCAGTGCTTTGTAAGAAATAGCTGTAACAAACTTTAACTACCAAAATCCAAGATGATTACCTGGCGGCCATTTTGTTAACCGATCGGTCCCAAAATGCACTATGCCCAACAAGGGTACTAGGGGAACTCACAAAATAAATTTGAAAAAAAAAAATCATTTTAGTACTTTCTAGGATATAGCGGTAACAAGAATTGTTAACCGATGGACACAGACCGCAGACGAAATGCGATTTGAATAGCCCACCGTTTGATGATGGTGTTCTAATAATCATATCGCTTATTTTCAATTCTTGTTATCAAATGTCGTTTCAGTTGGTTATTTTAGTAAATCTTACATCTGTGTAAATCTGACTCAATGGCGCTATCCTCTTCGATTCCGATAGTGGTGTTACTGAAAAACAAACAATATACAATTATGGTAACTGAAGCAGGCATTTGTAAATTCTCATTTACAAACGCCTACTACATGCTTTTACACAAAATGCTTTGGTATTTCAACTGCAATAATATATAAGTGTTAAATATAATATAATGTTTTTGGTTCAAATACAATGTATAGTTGTTGTGCCAACGGTATTTAAGCATTGGAGTCACTAATGTTTTTAATTTCATCGGGGTATGAAAGAAATTTTATTTTCAAACTGTGTGAATTCGCGTAGCGGATTCTCAGAAAAGTTTGCAAACAAAAGTCCTTTCATAACCCAATGAAATTAGAAAATAGTGACTTCAATGCTTATAATTAATTTTCCAGACTACTTTATAAAATGAAATACGTTTACACGTACGATTCCATTGATTTTTTCCAAGGGATTATTTTTTCCAAATCAATACGCAACGTCAATGTTGCTATTGTGACGTCACGATAACGTCGGGTTTCCGCGCCATTCTCGGATTTTTTTTCATCGTGGAATGAAAAAAAATCAATAGGCCAATCAGAAAGCCAGAAACAAAGAGAAAATTAACACATCCACACATGGAATCGATATTAAATAGGATAATTATATCTATAATTAAAACTTACGGTATGAAAGACTCATTATCATCTGACATCCTTGACCTCTGACCTCTGCCATGCATCTTTACCACCTTTACCACCAGCACTATCACGGCTATAAATAATGCAACAACTACAATGACAAATACAATCGTCAAGATCATATAATTCTGTAGCTGTGTCCTCAGATCCTCAGTTTGTCTTCTTTCCTCCGAAATTGAATGGTTTTTGGTGGCAAGAACTTTTTTTAATTTTGAATTATCCGTGATTAATTCTTCATGTGCATTTTCCAACTCAGCAACTGTTGAAATCATAGATATGAAAAAGTTCATTGATAACGGTCAAACTAAATTATTATACAGAATACAGTTTAGTATAGTTCCGGTTCTTCTAAGTCCTAATCTAAACCTAGGTACATACTATACCTCTATCTAACTGTGAAGCGAAAATACAATTACACTAATCAGATAAATAATAAAAAGTAGTTTGTCGATATTTTACGGATTGATTAATGTAAACATATAAATATACAATGTGTACCTAAAGAAGAATGCGTTATAGCTGCCAATCAACGATAACAGCATGCGAGCTATTGCGTTTTAAATATCTAATGGAACATATTCAAATGGGGCAAAGGGAAGAAAGTGAATTCTGATTGATATATTGCAATGTATTACAATGATGTGATCGGTTACACTGAAAGACTTATGAATCAGATGAGTGAAATTTGATAAATTGATACCAACCTCTCTTTGGTAATTGGATTAACCTGTGCTTGACTGAAAGAAAAAGTACAAAGATTCATGCAGTAATGTGCCAATAACAATAATAAACACGATTTGTTGTCTAATGTAATGGACAATCATTACAAATATTTCTGATTTGTTTCGTAAAGCTGTCAATAGGTACATGTATATCATGAGTGCTTACTTGTATATTCTACAAATACATTTTCATAAATATTTATATCAGTGAAGAACTTTGTATAAAAACAATCTACCTTAAATATTATTAACATTTAGCGATATATGAATGAGTTATGTTTTTTGTTTTTATATTTTAGATGTCTGGAAATACAATGTCGTCTGTTGAGAGACACAGCGACACCGTTTTCCTCAAGACTAACATGACGTTATATGTAAGAAACACCGCCGGGGCTTTCTCCAGGACAAACCACTTAAGTGAGTTATAAAGAAACAACACAACTCAATACCACAACTGTTTTCAGAACCAAACATCCAATTGGTTTGAGGGAATACATGGCACCATAACACAACAACCTCCTTTCGCAGAGAACATCACCCAGGAAACTTAAATCTGTGAGTGTATTGAGAGTAACCACACCTTCAGGATCCATTATAATTGGGGATACTGTCAGAGCATTATTGGAGGATGAATGTGATAAGTGGTTTATGCATGATCGCAAATTCAACGTAAATACCATCACTACATCATCAACTAAAGTATGTGGATGATAGTTTACAGAAAGGAACATCACTGCTTCCATCCTCAAAATTTATAACAAGAAATAACTCCAGTGCTACAGTCAGAATTTTATTTCAAACACGACCATTACCTTGAGGAAAAATGTGAGTGATCATTTATAGAGAACAAGTAATCGTTTATAGAGAACAAGTTATCTTTTATGGAAAACAAGTGTTTTTTATTGAGAACAAGTGATTTGGTATGGAGAACAAGTGAAATGCTCATTTATAGTGAATAAGTGATCATTTTTAAGAAAACAAGTGAAGTATTGTGATATAGAGTTACGTATTTTTATTTGAGCAGATATTAACATATAATTATTAAATATATTAATAATTTTTAAAGTTTTAAACATATCTAAACTAAAAAATCATTTAAAAGCACTTTAGCAGTTACGAGCTTGGTTTTGTTGTCATTAATATATATTATAGCAAACAAAAAGTGCCAATGTACATCTGTGTGGGTAGATGAAACAGTCTTACCTTGGCCACAGAACAGGGCACATCGTTTCCTGGCGGTCTCCTCTTTACTTAGCCTGCACACACTCTCATCACACTTCTTCCCGATGCCTTCATGACAACGATATTTGAAGGGGTCGATTTCGTAACTACCACATTCAACACGAAAATAGTCCACACCAGTTCCGTTTTCCTAAAAAAGCAGGGAAGATTAATTTTCAAATATCTTATTTATCTCTCTTTCATTATTAGTAAGTATATGTATGTTTCTATTTTCAAAAGACAAATTTCAATAGAAACAAAACAAATGGAAAATATAGTATTTCAGAGTAGAATGAACTAAACAACGATTGCAACACTACCCTGGAATAAAGCTTTTAAAATATGTTATTACTACATTGCTGTACCAAACCTATCAGAGTTTTCTGGTTCATTGATAACCCTGGCCATAGAAAAAATATGGATAAGTCCACTACACTAGACATGAAATGTGAAGAGGGCGCATACGGCAGATCATGGTATACATCGCGTATCTAGAATCGTTGTACATTGGAGAAGTATTTTGTTATTGTATTATTTGTAATTGTTTTAAGTTATCATACCTGTCCTTTCAGTCCTGTAACAATACCTAGTAGTAACCATAGACACAAAGCCATCTTCTGTTGTAACTCCATTCCTGTAAGAAATCGAATACGTACTAAATGAGGAACACAAAACTAAGAACACATGTCGGAAATTCCCTGGCCTAAAAATAGATACGCACTTACTTAGTTCGTGTATTCCTAAGATAATATCAATATAGACAGGTTAGGCATGTCGATACCTATATTAAATGTTACTAAAATATAATACAATAAATGATAAACAAAACAGTCGATGACCCTTATAGTCACGCTAATATATTTGCTCTATTCTATCAAATATACCTAAGGACCATACGTAATCTATCAAAGATCCATTAACGATACTCAAGGGGTTACTATAACTGGCGTTATATCCATCCCTGGACTATCTCATAGTAAACTGGAAGCAACAGAACAGGTGATTTAGTCCTTTGATGTACATCAAAAGAGCCGTATACCGATATTGTGCGGTTGACTGTGTGGCTTTTAAGTTGAGCGTTGATCTCTCCGTAGTCGTCAAAGGAAATCTGTGCAGGCCTATAATTGGTTCAGAGTTTTCTCCTGAGCTGCCTCCAGTTTTACTATGAGATAGTCCAGGGGTGGATACAACGTCAGTTAAAGTAACCCCTGGAGTATCGAGGATGACAAAGATCATGACTTCAATACCCTACAAAAGTTATATTGTGTACAATGTATATATATCTACAATATAAAACATCTGCATTGCTAAATATGAATTTGTATTCAGAGTCTTAAAACAAACTTCCGGGATTTCTCGAAATAAAATTAAAATGAAGAAGTAGTATTCTATAAAAAAAAACCACAATTATGAAACCTCACCTGAAGCTGTCGAATACGTTTGAACTTATTAGACAGCTACATGTCAAAGGTAACATATTGGACATCACCAGCTAGGTGAAGGTTTTAGTAGACTAGTGATTCAAATAAACAATAAATAATGATATTATAATGTAATTCCAATGACCAAAGTATCTGCATACATCATTAAATCCATAATGATGACAGATCCAAAACATATATCCAAGAGCTGTACTATAACAGACACATTAAAGTAAAAAAAATATCATTGGATCGATATAATTTTAGCAATAATTCTTCCTGAATAACATTATTTCCGCACTTGAAGAACTTTGTGAATCCTTAGCAGATTTTAATAATAATCCTTTCCGCATATTGCACATCATTGTATCTATATACTAAGTACTGAAATAGGTCCACTTTTGATTGTATGATTTACTTTTTCCAATATATTAAGCACATTTAATCCATTTTGACGTGGAAACTATTACATTACTGCTGTAGACTGTGCTGGAAATCATTCTTACCCTCCGATGATATTTGGCAAATGAAACTAGAATGACCTCATCCATGATTTTACACACCTCTAGGACATGCAAACATAAAAAAGGCATGCAAGGTGAGCTACATTCAAAACCTTAGTCTGTCCTTTCAATTGACTTCATAGTCGATTATTGCACATACAAATGTACTGAATGGACACTGTTTCTGTTCAATTTTAACACAAATTGACAAAAGGAGTGTGAACTGTCCAATATTAACATGAAAGAGGCTGTGTTGAAGTAGGATATAAGCCGAAATAAGCCGAAAATTGTTTATTATATAAAATATTGTCTTCAGCGTGTCATTTACATAGATAAACATAAGCAATATTATATCATACAAGAGAAGCAATACATATATAAAATGTTACGATGATGAACGTAAAAAATATCACTTTTACTTGTAGTATTACTGTAATCATCATCATCAACAAGGACAAGAGGATGCACAATATTATTTGCCATTATATGTCTAGTGGTGATTAGTTATAAACTAAACCACAATAGAAATATACTAAATTTTATGTTATAGCTCCCTGAATTTGTTTTTTATTGTTCTAGTTTTTGGAAACAATTATCACATAAACCATCATGTCAGAAATGTGTCACAATAGACATGCATAGGGCAATACAAATGGATAGAGATTATCTCATGAAACAAACCCTGGTGATAAACGGAAATAGTTTACATAAATAGATCAAATTAAACCAAACCTAAAGAGAGGAATACGTACAATGTTCATCTTTTGCTAGAGTCTGAAAACAAGTAACATTTTACAAAATTTGCTTTATTACTCAATCAGGTTCCATATCGTATGTATAGGAATTTATATTATAGGGAAATATGATATGATACTAATGTCATTGTTGCAACTATCGAATTGCAATGGTTTTGTGAATTTAGACTCCACACAATCTAAAGATACAGATTCTTATTATCACTTTTCACACAGTGGATCTTACAACATCCCATACGGGGTCATGTTCTGGTGACCTTTATACTATAGAGGATCTTACAACATCCCATACGGGGTCATGTTCTGGTGACCTTTATCCCTGTACTTCAATACAAATGCATTTTCATTACATGACTTTACTACCTTGTATATAATCAATGTATTATACTGTTTTGCAATATTGATATACTAGAGAAGGAAAGTAATAGTAAAATCTAACAGTCCCAATATTAAACCTTTGAGACTTGGGCCAGTTATTTAGCCTATCACAATATGAAAAAAAATATCTATATCAATTAGATCTTGGGTACTAATCATACTCTGCAAATAGTTACTAAATATTCCGAAAAAGTTATAACAATAACCACAAAAAGATTGGTTTTATTTAGATAAAAAAAAATAATAAAATTGAATAAGAATGACACACCTTAAATCTTTTTATAGAAATGGGGTATTTCCAAGTGCATTTATATATGTGAATGGGAATACCCTAGATCTATATATAGACTGTGGTAAAGCGAACTGCTCAGTTATTTTCAAATTATGATTTAGCAATAATTAATCTACATTCAATCCTAAAATTCAATACTTAAAACATATCCAATTAAACCATGCTTGCAATTTCACCGCAGACTCAACATGAACAAAGAAGTGCGAGATGTACATGTACATGTAGCTAGGTCATCGACAGCCGGCGGGCAATCAGCTGATCAACAATGTCTCTATCTAAAAATTGTATCTATTTGCTTTACACTGAGACAAATATATATATATATATATATATATATGATTAAGAGACAAATGAATATATACCTACTAACTACAGAGTCACCCCTTCTCCTCCGAGAACCACGCTGCAATGTGTTATATAGAACGGAACACGGATTTATATTAATGCATATCCTACTCCGTTTATGTGTGAATGTAAGGCTGGGATAAACCAGTGTCTCCTAAGCGTGTTAGTAGACGCTATTACACTGATTACACAGAATGCTTTTAAATTTCAGGCGTATACTGATAGTGTTTGATAAATAAATACATTGTACATGTTAAATAGGAGTAACAACAAAAGGGGCCCGGGTAAGTTAATGAATGATAACAGAATAATTCAAATTCCAGAAAGAAATGACGACGGAATGGATTTATGTAAATGAATGACGAATAAAATTGATTTAAGAATGAATTATTAATCACATAATTAAATAATGACTGTTTTATAGAAACATTTTAATGAATTCAAAAAAATAAAATGTCTTACAAAATTTGCCATTTAGTCTAGGATATTATTAAATTACAAAGTTTTTTAATCACCTTATTCTCATACTTAGATTTTTCCGAAATTTCATTTGTCTTTCTTTTGTTATATACAGATTAGTAAAATTGTGTTCAATGATATTGCTTGTTACAAATCGCTCATTAATTATTCTATTTTGCTCCAAATTATTTGCTTAGAAATACAGTTGCTAAAGATGTGTATCTATATCTTATTTGTTGTAACATGGATTGCATATATTGTTTGGTTTTTGCATTAATTTAAGTTTATGTTCAGTGGTTAATATTTTATGCCAACTTCCTTATTGAAAATCCTTAATTTTCCTGTCGACTTTTCTATAATTCAAAGAGAGCCAGATTACATTCAACTTTAATAATAATAAAACCATTACATCTCTGAATGGACTTTATTTCCTAACCTTTTTGAAATATTGTCGAAATTTCACTTAGAATTAGAATGTTATTTAACAATTAAACTGATATCCAGTTATTTTAAGTGTTTATCTTTTCCAATGATTGTCCTCATGAAATAAAATCATTCTCATCATTATTCCATTTTTTTCGGTTTTGTTGAAAACGGGACTATATTGGAATATTCTATGTCTGACAGTCTAATGGACTGTTCGATATCTCTACCTCTTTGATCACTTAAAATATTTTTGGTAAAATAGGTTTAATTGTATTTATAATTTTATAGTCCGTGTTCATTAATGTCATTGTTCTCCAGTTCCTAATATCATCCCTTTCCCCTTGCTTGTACATCAATATAATAATCTCTCGATGCTGTAAAGATACCTTTTGCTAAAATGTCTTTACTGAGTTAACTTTTCCCAAGTATGTCAATTGATTAGATGAAGGGGATATGTTAGATTAATAGGATGATATTGGAAGAAATTAGATTAGATTACTGAAGTACAAAACTCCCTTTCTAATATGTTATTGAAATTAAAATGCCCATATTTTACTTTTATAAATTGACAGTGTATTTCATCAGTCGTTTCTTAAGTCTGTATTTCTAAGGATAACACTTTTCTTAGAAAGGCTACCAAGAATTAAAATGGAAAATATACATATACATTTTATCTGATTAGGAATAAGAATTTATTAGCAATATTGTCAACCCATTTTGTTTTAAAACTACATGTTTGTGCATGTAGTAGGTAATCTACTTTCTTCTAAAAATCGTTGTTATTGTTAATGTAAACGCTTTGTTGAAGATGAAATACACTTTGTTCTGTATTGAAATGAAAAAAATGAACTATTTTGGTCAGAATTTAGACATATTTAATACCACATTACATACAGGCTGAGGCCCTATATGTACAATATTATATTAGAGTTGTTTCCCTTAAACCATTGTAATGGACATAACTTGCAATGTTAGTATACTATAAATAAGTATAATTGATTAAAAATTGTAGATGAAATATTTTGCACCATAATATCTTTTTTACAGTATTAGGCAGAGAAGATATTATTTTTTAAAAGATCAAGCCAGCCTATCAATAAACATACGACTCCGTTCATTACATCCGCAGTCCGCTTTCCAAGAATAGAAATGATGTAATAATATATAGTGCACAAAGGGGGACAATTCCTGGTCTCTGAATGGATTATAAATTATATAATGAGTCGCATGATCTATGCTATATCGACTTCTACCTTATGTAAATGTATGTATATGCAATGTATTTATATACATGTATTATATTACAAAATATTACACGCATATCTAAATTTTAATATTGATCCATTCATTTTTAAACGCAAGTTCCCACTACATAAAATCGATTATATGAGACATTCTACAGAAATATCTCACTTTTAGTGTTTTTAAAAGATTTTTTAATCTATGACACATATTTTGAATTTGATTTATTTAACCATAATATTGAACAAATTGTCTTAAATCAATACCAAATGTCTGTAACGGGATTGAAAATTATATACATTTTTACATACAATTTAGCAGGTTGGATATTTATATAGCAGACGAAAAGTAAGCTTGATAAATGAATAACAATTTTTAGTCATTATATTATGATGAATCACCAATTCCATTTATATATCATGTTGATATTTAGAAGACATGCGATATCTCAATTTCGCAGTTTTAATCTTATTTGCCTTATTTGCAGTTGTAGCTAAATATATATTTCTAGCAGACAATAAAGGAATGAATATCAAAGTCACTACTATTAAACAACATCAATGTCTCTCTTATTGCAAAAATATACTACTACCAGTTTTTTAGGATTTTTATTATTATTGCATCACACGTTGCCTTACAGCATGTTTTAACTTATTAGCATATTAATAATTGTATCTATTCATGTAAAGTATCAATTAATATACATACATGTGGCGGTTTGGTTGGACATAAATCTATCAATACGTAGATACAGCACAAATGTACATTTAGATAGTTCATTTAGAAGTTACAAATAAACAAACATTATACATGTAAATCTTACCTAGGATAACCCATCAAAGCCACTAAGGCTTTTTCCAAAGGGGTACCCATATAATAAGTTTTTGTATAAATATAAAAGGAACTTAAAACACATTTATAACATAGTCCATAATATGTTTTTATGACATTGAACAATTCGAAAAAAAATGCTTTGTCTTTACACTTCTCTATAGTACATTAGATAAATTAAAATTACACATCTTCTCTCCGAGATTGATCTTAAGAAACATCATAAAAATGTTTTTTGACAAGACCTTTAAAACGATGTTTGTTATTTCCTCGTTTTATATTGTCAGGGAGATTATTCCAGTCTTCTGCAGCACTATAAAAGAAAGTGAGGGATTCTGGTCCTTTGACGTTTTTAATATATTAAATTTCATAGAACTTAATCTTGTGTTATATTCTTTGCCTATCGATGTAAAGAATTCTTTTTTAGATAAAAAGGACATTTATTTTGTACAATATTAAAACATGAGTTTTTAATGTTACACAAAGCATAATAAGTTGTTCAAGTTCTAAATGGGTAATTCGCGTACTAGGTTCAAGCTTAGATATGAATCTAACAACTTTGCTTTGAATAATTTGTAGTTTGTGTTTGATACCTTCTGTAAGTCATTCACACCAGGATGTACATGCATAGTCAAAGTGATATTGAATGAGTGCTGAGTAGAGAGTTTTTCTGGCTTTGAGTGAAAGACATCTGTTGTTCATATACAAAACTTTCAGACGCTGGATTACTTTCCGGATAATGTTATTCACAGTTTGTTCACCAGATAAATATTCATCTAAAAAGCAAAGGGAGTTGTCGGGGAGGCTTCTAATTTTCCCTTTAAGTCCAAAAGGTTACTCTCGGTTTTTCCAAGGTGAAGGGATAATTTATTGTCTACGAGTCAATCCTGACAAGATTCTAATGTTTTAGGTAATATTGGAGATTTAACTAGGGGATATCTGTGCTAAAATAATATTGCATTATCATCGGCATATAAAAAGCTTGCATTCCGAATTAGTATTAGCTGACATATCATTAACATAGAAAGGACATAGTAGAGGTCCCAGTAATCTCCCTTAGAGCATAAATTATTGAACATTTCTACAGCAATGATACTGTTCACCTGTAAACAGAAACTACGAACATTGCATGAAAGGACATTCAAGTGCTCATGCCAAATATTAAGGAGTTATTGAAATAAAATGCACAGGAATATATTGATAGAACATTTGCAACAACTACATCCTCTTCAAATGTCAAATAAACTTTAAGGATAAAACAAAATAATAACAAACAAAAAAACAAATGTTTATAGGAGATAAGAAAGTTCTCAGTCCATCTTCTGTAACACATCAAGCTTTTGCGATATCAGAGAGCCAGTGAATAAAGTGTTCCTGTCTCAGATCGAACAAGGATTCCCTTGCACAACAGAACCGTGTGTTTGGCTACAAAAAGTAAAACTAATTAAGAAAAGGTACAAAAGGTAGAAGAACCATCTAGGCACGATATAGATGTAGAAGGCACATTTGTATTATTCTAAACAGGGACGAGGGTGAATTTGACACATATTTGATCAAGTATTAAACAAAGCATACATAAAGTATAACAAGTCGACATTCGACTACGATCATGCAATTATGTGTTTTTTCACTACAATATAAAAAATGAAACATGAGAATGCAAAAAGGCATCATCGATGCCCCAGGGGCTACTATCATTGATGTTATATCCACCCACTCCTGGACTATTTCATAGTACAACTTCTGACCAATCAATGGACCACAGAGACTTCTTTTAAATATTGCAGAGAGAGCCACTCCAAACTTCAAAGTCATACAGTCAACTACAGTCTTTTGACCTAAGTCAGAGGACCAAATTACATGTGTCTTCTGTTGCCTTCAATTTTATTACGACAGCAATAGCAACCATTGGGGTATCGATTGTCTGTAAGAAGCAATTCTTTTCAAAGAATAAGAAGGAGAAATAAAGAAAAAGCAAACAAAAGAAGAGGAAATGAAATAAATAGAGCTTTATGATTTAGCAAAGTTTTTCACAATCGTATTTAAAAGACTTAAAGCTATTTAAAGATGCTCCACCGCTGACAAATGGTATTTTTTCGCTATCAAAACAGGAGCAGACAATTTAGTATTTTTCTTCAGTGGCAAAAGCTACTTGCTTTACACCATTACCACCATTGAAAAGTTTGGGCTTCTAATTTTACTTTAAGTTAAAGATATGAAAAATAATTAATTGCATCCCGAAAAAATTCCGTGTTACTATATCCTATATGGAATGAAGTACTAGTTGCGCATGCACCAATGGCGGAATAAATTATTTTATATTATTTTTGTGTTAATTATACATATATATACATGATTAAACACCAATTATTGTTCAAATGATGAATACCATTTATGCTCTGTCGGCGGTGGAGCATCTTTAACGGTACATTCTATAATACGTAATTGTCTTGTTATTTATCTTAACTATAAAAGAAATTAATTATTAGACCGGAATTAAAATTCCATTTAAACTGACGTTAAGTTCTGTAGGTGTAAAGGAAACTTTACCTGTATATATACTCGGGTACGAATCACATTTAAAGTACTTAAGTGTGCCATCTACCCAAAGGCTGATCAGCTTAACCAATCAAATAATCCGCTTAAATCAAAAGATTTTATCTTTTAAAATCACATTCTGTCTTTTTCATGGAACAATGGTAAGATAAAAAAATATGTATAGTCTTTAATGGAATTACATTGATAATCCAATATAAAATTTGTATGACTTTGTAATGCTGAAAAGTGACTATACTGATGAATAGTTCGCCATTCTGTGATTATCCATAACCGTTAAATAGATTAGCACAGAGAAACATTACTACTAGCGGCCTTTTATATGAACCTTCGTTTGGCTTCATGAATTAGAATATTTAAATCCAAAAAGAAAATACCATTATATGTCCACCATAGTTCATTTACGGGCCATATAAGTACTGTTGAAATCGACACAGTGTGATTCTGAAATCGCGTGCTCATTATCTCTTTTGACAATATCTCCCAGCCAATCAAAGCAGTCGACACATTTCACAATGCGGCTGTCGTGATTTGCATTGATTCCCTATAAAGTTGGCTCAGTTCGAACCTGGAGTGCCGTACAGTAAACATGGAAGTGATAACTTTGTAGGATATTAATGATTGATGAATGAAAAAACAAATTGTGATTTCAACTTTTACAGACAAGGATGTTATCAAGCGTTACATTAGTATTTGCGCTACTTTTTTCGTCCATAGGTGAGTAGATATAATCCTTGTTTGTGTTGTTATGTTTCTGTTATTATCTGAAGTGTATACTTTAATAGTACATGTTTCAGGTGTAAAGTCCTACAAACGTACCATACTGGGTAATTTATTGAATAGTCGTGTCTGAGAATAAGATATATGTGCTATAGTTGCAATGATATCCGTAATTTTCATTAACAATAACTTTGATTGTTAAAAGTTATCAAACAATGTTTACGATACCAAGAACAAATCCTGTTCAGTTTTGTGTCATAATTTGGGATAAAGTTTTTATACAGTGAAATTCTGGTTTCGTGCCGGAGAATACGATTTCGCTGTGTACCTATTAATGTACTGAGAGAGAAATATAAGCTATAGGTACCTTATCTGTAGTTTTAAACAGACACATGTCGGATGATGAAAATAATCGTGCTAAAAATTTAATTTGTACCTGTGAGTTATACAGTGAGTTATATAGCCTCCCCCCTCCCAAAAAAGCAAAAAGAAAGAAAAAAATACCCCCTATACGAACGGCGTGGTAAGAGAAAATAAAGATTATATAATCCAGCTAAACAGACAGGAGGGATCACTAATACTATACCCTTAAGCATAACAGTACAATATATATATATACTTTTGTTTCATCCGAGGACGTTACAAATTACACCTGGAGCACATGGTGTGATATACTGAATTTTCACTTAACAAGTAGTATTGTGTTGTAATCCAAAATAATATTTTAAACAGTAATTAGTCTGCCAATGTGATAAATAAACGCTACAGGCTTCAAAGCATCATTTTAAATCAGTTTTATGAAACCTAGATTTTAGGTATAATAGTAAAACAATAGACCGGGTCAGACGTTTAGCACGTGATATAATCTGTGTTTAGGATTTGTTGAGTACAAAACAATGGGGTATTGTAATGTATGCTCGGATATTGTCTACACCAAATTATTCCCGACAATGGGGTCGTGGATACCGATTAATTATTCATAATTTATAAAGTGGCGGGTCAGAGGAGATGTGTTTCTGAAGGACTTGACGAAAGACAACATTAAATGACGGCAGTGGTATGTGACCAATTTTGGTTTTAAATGGTCTAGGTCTAGATAATGACAAAATCTTTATGTACTACACATCAATATGGTGACACAACATTCATGCTTTTGTTCCATCAAAAATGTTTTTGAGATAGTTATACAATGTGTTTTAGAACAATCTTTGGTCCTAATTATAGTTTGATTTGAATATGTATCTAATTGTTACGGTAATTTACATAGAAAATTTAGTTGTATATTATATATCAAAGTAGAGTTGTGGTGACGTACCCAGCCTATAGAATAGATATCACTTGTAATATGATCATTATTAATGTTTAAAATATATATTACATTAGAGGCGGATTGTAAAGGTATGATTTGAATTTCTTCAAAATGAATGCAAACCAAAGTACATTTAGAGGTTTACCGATATCCAGATTATACCGATATGGATAATGTTCTCTTCTCGAACCAGTTAATTTTGACCCTTTGTTTTTTTTTCTAGCTAGTAATGTTATGCTTATTCTGTATCTCAGAATCAAGACATGCGTTCCGTATGTACCAGTAAAACGGAACCTAATCACGACTGTTTTATCCATGGAATATATTTCATTTGGAGTTAAAAAAAAACCTAAGAATAAAAAATAAAATCACACACACCAGATAAGGTTGCCTGTAAACCAAGAAGTACCGCAAAATTTATTACATGTTTTACAAACGTGCAAATTCGATGTTAGGCTTGTTAACCTGTAATGATTTAACAGCCGTACACACAGGTACACGTATCATGGTGTTTTATGAGCGTGGGTATGGACACGTCAGAAAATTCTTTCCACAAGAACCTTAATTTCATACAAATGATAATTGATCTGAGGAAATTAAAGGTAGATAAATGTAATAATAATGAAAATTAATAAAAATACCACTCTGGTACATCGCGAGGTTTGATAATTAGATGGATCGCTACAGCTGTACCTAACGGTGTAAAAGGTTTGATTTAAATCTTTTTTTCTTAAAATCTATTAATAAAATAAATAAACCAAAATATACATGAAAAGACAATAACACCAAACATAGTTTTACGAGGAAATAACGCACAGCTAAAATACTAAGCATAAATTACAGCAATATAAATTGTGAATAAAAGATGCATTGCACTCGGGGATGTATGTACTCGTTAATTTACATTGTAATATCTTCGTATGATTTTAAATGTGAATCAAATGACTTCAGACATTGACTATTTCGTTTTGTCATTAAATATTATTGCAATGACTCCATGTTGTGCTGGAGAACACGTCACGGAAACGCTTTGAGGGAGGTATTAATGGAGAAAGTGTGTATAAGAGGTTTAATGCGAGTAATGAATCAGATGAGTTGTTCCTTATATAGATATAAAGTTGCAACGGGTGTTCAATAAAAGTATGAGGGTAATGCAATCATATTGAATATTATCCGCAATATAGGTCTTTCGGCTAGAGAAAACTATCAGTTAAGTTTAAGACTATATAGCTAGTAAGCAAGAGGTCTTGAATACGATCCTTAGCGGACGATGCCATCTTATATTGGCGCCAATTGGAACACTGCTCAGCCATGCTCCACAATCATCGTTTCCAGAAATTTAACTCGAAGATGAGTTCTGTTGCGGTGGGGAAGTATGTATTGTTTGTTTGTTTAATACGTTAACGTCCTATTACAGGCATGGTCATGTAAGGATAGCCTCCCGTGTATACGGTGTGTGTAGTGTGTGTTTAGTGCGAATAAGGTGCGTGTTGTGTCCTCATAGTGGAACTCTTGGCCTTTATATAGTACTACAAATGTATATCACTGAAGCATGCCGCCGAAGACAGCAAGCAACATACTCCACTCGGTCATATTATACTGACTCTTGTATGCTGAGCGCTAAGCAGGAGGAGAAACTACATGTACAACTTTTAAAGACTTTGAGGTGTCTCGGCCAGGGGACAGAACCCGCAGTCTATCACCAAGGGGCGAGCGCTCAACTAAAGGCCAAAGGTGAGGCGATGTCAAGGGATACGTTAGGAAGAAGAAAGGTATTTAGGAAAACGGGAAAAGAAAATATCCTAAATTTAGACGCATTTTACGATTATGCAATAGGGACAGCAGGTACAAATCTAAAGCCCTGTCTACAGATTTTTTTTAATCTCGGTCCATACCAGCCAAAAGATACCTCTCGGCTAGAGAGATCACGTTTGGATTGGAAATCTGTAAAGGTTTGTTTGTAAATCAGGAAATGCTCGAAAGTCATCAATTATTGCATGACAAGTGTAGGTAGGTTTGGCGACATCAATAAGTTGGGATAACAAGCCAAAGTGCCGTCAGATGTCATTCGATAGTGGTAAGCATAATCGAAACAAATAGTAGTACAGGTAACATGGAAACTAGTATTCAACATTCTTCGGAAATCACTGATTTGAATTTCAAAGAAAGTATTACAACTTCCCAAGCTACTGGCTTACATGCTCCCTAATGAGCCACCACTGGTCGCTTACAAGGTTCCACTTTCAAAAGTCTCCAAAGGGCACTGCAGTTTTCTAAAATCACTGCCACCTTGACACTTGCTTCTCCTCTACGTCATGAAAAGGAAGTGACACTTCCTAGAGTGTTTGAAAAACCATTTCCACTCCGTCAATTTTCACAACATAAAGCATTGTCGCTCCGTAAATTTTCTCGAAAAACCAAAGTTCCAAAGTTCCTAAAAAAAGCATTGTTGTTTCTAAAATCTTCAAAAAGCAATGTCGCTTATGAGAATCGATTGCAATTGGCTCCCGTCTATAACATTTCTGGCCCCCTTCCACTATCCAGGATGTTACAAGAAAATCAACATCATTGTCAATGGAATGATAATGAAAAGATTAATGGATACAGTCGACCGAGTGTGTCTAACAATGTACATACAATTAAGACGGGTGTGAGAAAGATTATTAGTAATCCATAAACTTGTTACATCAAAACCCGTTCACGTACTTAACGATGTAAAAGGCGACAACAGCAGCTAATAGCGCTTGTAAATATCGCTGGTCGATACGGACGGTCGTACCCGGAGAATGAAAGGGAGCCTGACGTGGCAGCAGACCGGATATAGGCATGGAGTGACAAAAGAAGAATCAAAGAGGTGTGAAAATAAAAATAACAATTAGAAACTCTCTACATGAAAGTACCACATACTCATCAAATAATGCCTATATTATGGAATCGATATCATCCCTTAAACTCAGTTTTTGTGAGATTTCTAAAGCTATTTGAATGTTGGTTTTAGTTTATGTTTGTAAACAATGTTTATACGATATCAGACGAACCTAGGGACAGTGGTTTAAAGTGTCCGATAAGCCACGGGAACCGTCGAGGTACACTGTCGTGGCTGGATTATCGTGATTAACAACCCCTATAAACGGATAATCTAATCGTGTGTATTGTTAGAGTAAGTATTGACATTGCCTATGTATATAGAGGCATTGCTGTAGTGCGTTGGTAGCTAACTCCATCGTATATCGTTAAGAATTAGAAATATACAACAGCGGCACCTCACCTCTGTCCCGACCTCCTGAAATCTATTCAGTGTGACGTAACAACACCCCTACGACTTGTAACATCCTAATCCACATACCTCCATGACTTCGCGCAGATTTGGTTAATCCAGCAGGTCTTTTGTTATACAGAGGATTACTGTATGTAATTTACCCAAATATATGATTCATACGCTCGAACTGAATGAGAGACCCAGATGATGTTATGAAGTAGCGATTTAGGTCCAATCTAGTTCCTGATCGTTACCTATCATACCACTAAAGACTAACGCCAAATCATACTTCTCCAACCATTGACATTTCAGCGGTTATGGTTATACACCTCGCCTCCCTCCTGGAACCATGATCTACTGAAAATTATTTGAGCATTGCGTTTCGCACTTCAGCCTTCATCACAGATCTTTATATTTCTATATTTCATCAATATAAACGCTCAAAAATCTGTATTATGTTTTTATATAACGTTCACACACCTTGCCTGTTTGTACAGAAACCAAGTCATTCTAATATCTAACTTCAAATAATAAAATTAACTTGGATCAACTGCTCCTTTTGTCTTTTCATGGGTATTTTCAGCTGACGATTATGTCTTCACTTTTCATACATGACGTACATAACGAGTGATGATGTCATAATCAGAGTGTGCATTTCTCTGTGATAACACTTGCATGTTTCTCCTATATAGACAGAGTATGCATAACGTTTCGACTACTCTTAAGACTGGTGTTTACTCGGTGATCTTATACTGAACATATTAAAGTGAATGACATGTAGCGACTTATTTCATTGCAGAAATATATTAGCATTACGACAAGTATTTGAAAAGATTTTAAACTATTGAAAAGAAACCATGTGATAAGCACGAATTGGTATTTAACAAAATCAAATGTACTTGCTGAATAGATATTTTATGAAATGAAATACATTTATTTTGAATAGCAACAAGTTTCCAACTTTGATACAAATGTTTCAATTAATATTCCTTTTTATTGCATTATTACTTGCTGTGATTGTCAATATTTGGACTAGCATGCAAACACTTAAAATACGTTCACATTGTGTAGTGTTTACATATACAAATCTCGGATATGCATTGAGCATAAAAAATCATTCTATATACATACACTCAAACCGAAAATTTACCAATTATTCATCAATCAATTCATTGAATCGTTCACGATGTATGAATATTCATGCCCTTCATATTCTGAGGGCTTTAATCATTTTGAAGATGTCTCTACGCCCCTTTAACGTAAACACACAATAGTGGCTTGGATTGGGTTGAACCCTGTCTGAGAATTAATTTGTGTATGCGGATACCACACTATTACCATATTGTCCATACACAACTTTAACATCCGTAATAACACTGGGTCCTGTCGTTTAAGATTTTCTGTCAATATTTTCACATGTCAAAAGATTAGAGAGACCTAGTCCCCTCGGTATTGTAGTGAAGTTAAAAGTCGGGTACCCTAATATTGTGTAAACAGTGTCTGGTTTCTTCCTTAAGAGGATTTAATCAGTTGAGTATTGACGCAACAATTCACGACTGGTATCGCCACCTATCGAGAACGAATGATATTAACAATTGTAAACATATCTGAAGAGGTCTTAGAGTATTTAAAGAGAACTAGATATCGTAGTGGATCACTCCTCCCCAGTGGACTTAAAATCTAAGAGAATTCCATTCCAACGTAATATTGCAGAAATACTGCTGGTTTTCGCGACTTCAGATTTATAAGGTGTCTCCAAGCGCGCACATTCGAAAGTTATGAATAAGTCTGATCAAGGTCCCAAAGAGATATTATATTTCTTATTTTTGTCTAATTGATGGTAAGTTTTAACAAGTGTAGGGTGTTCCCATCATCTCCCATTTGTTACAGTTGGCTGCCACTTGTACATCGTCTGTCGCTGATGAAGAAAATAGCTCTCATTTTTTTTAAAAACAATTGTTAACGATTCTTTGTACACTTTTCTGTTGTGTTCTAAGTTGTCCTTGTGTCACATATTTTGTGTGTGAAGTAATGGTCTGCTATTACATCGCTATGGTTACTTAAAATGAAGTCAATGACATTTCTATAAGTATAGATCAGCTTTTGCTATGTTTCGTTTGAATGTATTCGCCACCTCACACCTCCATTATCAAGTCTCGCAGTCAGATTGTCTGTAGATCATTTCAGTTACGTCTAGCCAGACCTCCTCAGTATATAGTTACTATAATGGTACCATCATCTGACATAAATGGATCCCAGCCAGACATATTTACACCAGCTATCTGGTCCGTTCGACATCAGCTTATACCATAAAAGGCATCTTACATATTTTTATTTGTATTTTATACCAAAATCATGGAAATATAACACGCAACATAGCACTGTGTCTTCTGGATGTGAACTCGATAAGATTCTTAGTTAAACGTTAGCCAACTCTTTTAAATCTCTTTCAACAACAGTAGTTTCGCTTTACATACTAATCTAAGTTGAGAAAAGTGAATATTTTATTAATATCAACTAACCCGTTGTGAAATGAGAAAACGTGTACGAAATAAAATGGGGAAGTAATAAGTAAACTAGCCCTGTGTCGTGATCAAACATTTGACCATCTAGTTGGTGTCGCGTGTTATAGATTCTTAACATCTAGTTTTAAATGAAATTGCAGTAAATGTAAGTTATTTTAGAGATGAAGGTCTTTTCTTTTATATTCTTCTTTTATTTGATACGGTAACCTTACATGAATTTGTTTGTACGTTATGTCTGGGTTTTTTCCACAGTATTTTAAAACGTTATCATTTAGATGTTAAAGAATACATGGGGTCATTGTCATAGAGGAACTCCTCTGTTACAACCTTAACTGGCCTTTTTGTCTTATGTAATATAACATTACTTGGTATGCCCTGCAGGTAGGGCATTAGAATTGTACCTGCTGCCCCTATTGCATGATCGTAAAAGGCGACTTAATTTAGGATATTATGTTTTCTTTTCTTCTTAACTGACTTTATCTTTCCTAATGCCTTCCTTGACACCGCCTCACTTTTGGCCTTGCGTTGAGCGTTCGCCTCTGTGAGGAAGGCTCTGGGTTCTGTCCCCGGCCGAGACACACCAAAGTCTATAAAAGTGGTAGTTTCTACTCCTGCTTAGCGCTCAACAAACGGGGAGTGGGACGACTGGTTCGCCCGTTGTCAGTATAGTGTGACCGGGTGGGGTGTGTTGCTTGGTGTCTTCGGTGGCATGCTTCAGTGATATAGCACTATAAAAAGGGTAATAGTTCCACTATACAAGAAGACACAACATGGATATACCGCAGTCTCCCAAAACACGCACCTCACACAACATACACGCAACACACCGCATACATGGGAGGCCGTCCTTACGTGACCATAGCTGTTAAAAGGACGTTAATTAATCAAACAAACAAACAAACAAACAAACAAACAAACATTACTTGGGTATTTATATGTATATACCAGGTGAGCGATACAGGCCCTCGGGGCCTCTTGTTTTCTTATGTAAAAGAGCAGTCAAAAGCTGACAGACGCCTGACTAAATCATGATTACACATCATATATAAAGTAGCCGGGATCGCTATTGATTGTATTGGTTTTGAATCTGAGCTGGCCCTCGTGCGTGTTAAAATGGCTATATGTATTGCGTGGAGCAATCCTGTCTCGGAAATAATTACCCTTACATTAAAGCTATACATACAGTAGGAATAGCAAAGAATGTTAAAAAATAAATATTAAATATGTAATTAAAGGTGACACTTGTCTGGAAGTATAACACCACGTTATTTCATCGAGATCACTTTGATTAAGGCATATTATTGCATGTTTTTCATTCACGGTATGTATTTACAATTTCATTAGCTAAATGTTCCACAATTCATTATTGAACGGAAGACGTTAAATCGAATTATGTGATTTTATTTGATTGATTATATATTAGATCCTATTACGATTTTTTGAGTTGTCCTAAATGTGTGTTAGTTGAGTATACTGGAATCTAGTTTAATAAAATAATGTCTTTTTCGGCTGGTGAAAGCAGGTGGTTGTTTAGCAAAATATGTGTTCAATGAATCCGCCAGGTCGGAATATTGTATTTTTGTTCAGGTTGAAATACTTTATGTACACCTACATATTATATATGACTCAAAGCTAATAATGCTTTGTCTTTTACTGTACAATCATCTCTATATTCTGTTGGTCAAGCTTCTATTGTCAGGTATATTAAACGTAAACAACTCCAAGAAAAGGAAAGCAGAGAGTATTTATAGGATTAGAACTTTAAACCGGAGTCTATAATTATCTAGAAATGTAAGAAAAGCTTGAATTAGTAGGTGTCCCAGATAACATGTTTAAACATAACAACGTCATGCTTTATTATAACCCATGTATGTCCTATTAGTTTTTTTGATATCTTAACTCTAATATGGTCTATATTTCATATAATTATTTTTGTCGATGAATGAGACGCTTTCAGCTCCTGGAGTTTTTTCGTCCTCGAGCAATTCGCATCCTACCGCTTATATTCTGACTAAGTATTAAATGGTCCATCAGTCAATAGTGTTACGGTCAACGAGTATATAAGCTTCTGGTTTGTTCTAGAGAATTATAGTTATAAATGTGTACAGCATTGCTTGTGTTTTTCAAGTGAATCACAAAGAAACTCACGAATGACAAGCTCTTACGAATATACATCGAGGGGAAAAATTCTGAAAGTTTTTGCCTTTTTACCTTTCGGAATAAAACTGATTGCAAACAAAGATTATTAAGTTGATGAAATTGCGTTTAGCTGAAACAAAATAACTACGCTTGTTAGCAAAGAGGTATAAAAAAATCTTACATTTTACTTGTCAACGCATTAATCAGCTGCGGAGCGAGCAGGATAAATAGGGTCGAGTCACAATTTCCCCGTATAATGACCAATCAGAACGGAGTTAACTGTCTGCTATTTAAAGTAAATTGTGTGGTCTTAACAGCCGGAAATGGAGTGAGCTTCCGTTTAGAAAATAAAATGTCGATTAGCGTACTTCCGGTGTTCAAAACAATGCTTAATAGTTGAATCGATCACCATGACGACTGATTCCACGCGGCTACAGAATCGGATGTAAGATACTGAGACCTTTTAATTCTGAGACGCAGCTTACGTTTGATGATCTTCATCGAACATTACATCGCCATCGACATCCTGAATAACTCTTTCTTTTACGACCGAGCAATAAACTTGACCTCTGTCGATATTTAGGTTTGATTTGACTAGAGAATCGTATCAGTAATCCTGGTAGAGCGACACACACTCCCACGTAACATGTAACAAACACTTTTGTTTACCATAGACATTTAAGTAAATCTACTATTATAAGTTATACCAAGCTCGAGATAATTTATTTAGTATCGATACAACTGTCAATACCGGTGGAATTTGAAGGATTGTAGACATCATTGTGTACATATCTAACTGTTAATTTGTTTATCGTACGGTGTCAATTTTTGATTAGTTAATCTACTGCGCTTTCTCAGGCATTGGGCCCCTGGTATATAAAATTGATAAAAACCTGTGTGCATTCATTAATAGAAAGAAAATGATTACGGGACGTCTTTATGAAAGGTAAATTTTGTTAATGTGTTATAATATTTGTAATCTGTTCCATCGCTTTAACTCCCGAACCTATTTAACCATTTCTTAGATTGTGTAAACGTGCCACTGCTCGTTTGAACTTCATGCGGATGGGTACTTACAATAAACATAATCTAGCAATATGTTATACGTGTCAGATATGAAATGATACATATATTGACAGGTCCTTTTATGCTGTCGTGTTGATCAGACTTTTATTTTGTTTGACGTTTGTTTACACGATAAATTACCTTAACATTACTATGGGTCAGAGAAATAATATCAACAATGTTTCGGGTACCACGGGGCCCTTACGTTTGTCTTTTGAATATAAGATACTTCTAATGGTAAAAAAAGGGACAAAGAAATAATCATACACATGGTGATACTAAAGATTTAAGATCGTCTAAGATGAAATAGAGAATGGAACAGCTGATATTCTTCCAAATATTGCTATACCATATATTCTGTATGATAAGAAATGTTATTTGATCGATTTGCTGTTGAGTGTTGACTGGTTCTATACAAGCATACGACACAGGTTGTTCGTTTATATGTTTGTAAAAGTATCCAGATACCACGAAACTCTAATACAACTTCTCACATCCTGAAACATTAGCTGGTACATGCCCTTACACGTATTGTTGTAATGAAATAAATTCTATATTACAAGTCATTTGACTGTCATCAACACTGGTTTAGTTCATGGTTTGGAAATTGAAATATTCTTTAGGAAATCACATTTCATTTAAAAGTACTGGGCGCTCCTTCAAGCCTCACTAACTCCATGGTGTACATTTACATCGGCGGATAAAACTTCATTTTGAAAATTGAGATAGTGTGCAACCAGGTATGATGACCCTATCTATATACACATATATATATATACATTCTTACTCATCAATATATGTTGAGGAATCTCATCTAAATAACCCCAAGTGTAATAAGCTGTTTTTGCGTCAGGCAAACGCAGATGTGCATGTGATCAGCTGTAATTATTATCATATGTATTGATATATCTGGAAAATTAATTTACAACCAAATTATGACACGAAAATATTTAATATATTTTCATTTTTTAAGTTTACTAAATGTCTGGTGTCGCATATGAATAAACAACCTGTACCAATAAATTTAAATACTTTAATACTTGAGAACTTTCATTACATCAAGGATATTTTACTGATAAGATTAGATTCATAATTTATAATAAATCTGTACTACATCAATAGAAATTAATTTACATAATAAGCAGTCAATAGTAAAGATAAAGATTAAGATTAGATAATGAGAAATTAACCATGATCACGTGACCTTCACCACGATCAGGTCAATCTCTAATAGATTTTTCTAAGGAGTTTATTTTGGACTAGCACGCAATTAAAAGGTAATTGGATCGCAGTAAAAGCCAAGGCTTCTCATTAGGTTTTATTTAGACTGAATAACTTACTGTCCTCATAGGAACTGTCGTACATAATCATTATATACCAGACATATACTAGTCTGGTAGTCCTGACATTCAAACATCCGAATTGACTTGGTGAAAACTGCCATGGAGATCTTAGAGGACACAAACAATATGTTTGTCAATTTTAACTCTAATCTGCAGTAATTAGCTAAACGTGACAATGTTCAAGCACAATCATAGAAATAATATATTTCCCTGGCTAATGCAATTGCCCTTTAAGTACAAATACGAAAATGTAAACTTAGTATAACAACTCTACAATGCTTGTATTAGGTAGACTACCATGCTATGCTTTGCTTTCCAACGAACAACAATTTGCCCTGATCTTTCCTCCTCTGGTTTATTTTGTCTTTCAATACTGATATTATTATTATCATTGTTATCCCGAACTTTCTGCTATGGATCATTTTGATTCGACAACACAACCTCTACTTTATCTCGGACTTTTCTAAATGACCATTGCACTGTATCAAACTAACCATACTTTGACTTCCGCTACTGGCCATTGCATTTTCACAAACTACATCTTACCAAACTTTATTTTTGACTTTCCACAACTAGTCATTACACAAACTAAATATGCCTCGTTTCAAATTTCCATTTTTAATATTAGTAAACTTAAATCAACCTAACCATACGTTGTCCTTATATATCCACCTAGAAGCCCCAGTCGTATTAAGTATGTAGTGTTTATGTAATGATAGACCGATACCTCATCTAAATCGTGTTATCTTTCGTCTGATCAGTTTCATTGTCCGCTTGACTTTTATGAGGATGTACTCCCATTGTCGACGTATCAATACATATGTAAAATGAAATCAAATCCGTTTAAAAGGATCAATTACGAGAGCCCAATAGAGCCGGTAATGTCATGGAAACGTTTGATTTTACACTGTATGTAATTGACTCATCTTGACTTTCTTTATTGGAATATTTACATTATTTTCTCCGATATTCAATTTCACTATCTGTTTGGATTTACTTTAAAACCTATGAATATAAACCAATCAATGAAAGTCATTCTATCAACAAAGGTTCGCAAAATGTTTTTTCTTTAATCAAGAATAGACAATCTTTTGAAGATCTAACGCTATTAATCTTGGTATGAGAACATTGATGGATTACACCTACCTCCTAATTCCGTCTTTGCATATTACAGAGCTACCTCCCTTGTAGGTTGGTATTCATTGTCACGACATTATTTAGTGAGCAAAATAACGTCGTTTTCTATCAAGGCTCACAAAACGCCACACTCATGTGCAAACTCGAAATGACAGATAACTCATCATTTTGTATTTTAGTTTAAGATATCATAATGAGTAGGAATATAAACCTGATTTAACATTAAAGATAGTCCCAATGTCTATTCATTTTTTCGAAAATCCAAATTTCATGTCAACAAACAACTTTTACGATAATATTACCTACTAGTATTAGAAATAATTGTATTTCTCTACATATTTGTTTCTCGGGTAAGAGTGAATCGTGTAGTATTTTTTCAATTGTGATGTGTCAAAGAAAAAGGTATTTTGCACATGATTACATTATGTTTATATTAGGAAACATTACAGTGATGTGACTTACTTTTGTTATATTAATATCTGTTATGTTTGGTTCCTAGGAAGCGTCCTATGTATGACAAGCATCAAGTCAATGACAGCACTATCCCGCGTCAACCTGCCGATCTATGTTAACGACAGTGTGATTGTGGAGTTGACAGAGGAGATACTGGAGGAGCGGTCAGATAAGTTCCTACATTGTGCTGTAGACATCGTCACAGACCCCTCCCGGCGTCTTCTCCTCCACTTCCTGTCTATCGATATCTCCAAGGACAATCTTACCCCGGATAGGTAATGGAAACGCTGAATAAGCATTCTGTAAAAAATAACCACAGTGTATTCATAAAAGGTTATATGTGCCATAACTGGGTAACAATTTTGACATGTTATTTTCCCAATAATAATATATTTAAAACCCACCAGGTTTGATGAATTAAGGCTGTGAAAATCATTCATATGAACAGGTAATCGATGTTGTCTTATAAACATTAGTTACAACACAGAATTGATGGACTAAATTGATGGACTATAAAATTCTTGATTGTATGTACGTGAGAAGAATACTTTATAATTACTAATAACACTTTAAAATAATAAATGAAATATCGGACCACAACATGGCTTCATTGGTCTGCATAATATATTTGGGTATTACTGTCAAAAATCATTTCTAGCTCTTATCTGTACTTGGAAAACTAAAACATGCATTATAAGTATTGTAATTCTCAAAATGTTGGTAAAATTTCGTGGCAAAAATATATTAAAAGCTCTTCTTTATCAGTGTGTTTGAAAACTACGTCACATATAATTTAAGATATGTTATTATTAAAACTTCATTTGAGTGGAAGGAACCTCACTGAGTTCAGTATCTGACTATGGAAACCTAGTCAATCCGAGTTTTTATGTGTAATTATAAAAACTATTCAAATCTACATACCACACGATAACTTATGTAGGAAAACATGTACAGCTATGTATAACCAGAGATTGTTACATACTGATATACTTTTTAGTATAGTACGTATCTTTAGGCAATATATATTCCATGTATTTTTGTGTTCTATTCTTCATTTTTTTTCAAGTTACTAATATGTGTTCACTCTCGCGAAAGGTGTCCAACAATAAAGATGGTCTTACAAAAAATGGTAATTTTATCTCTTTAACAAGATTACTTAACACTTTTACTAACATTAAAAAGTTTTGTATTTTACTTTAAGGTACAAGTGTGTAAAGTAATGAATTGCATTTCTAAATATCCCCAATATGGAGTGAGACACTGAATGCCCAGAAAATAAAAGCCAAACAAAATATTTATACAAATTTTTGTGTTGTTTCGACATATATATATAAAGATAAATATTGTTTAAACTCTGACGGCAGTGGAGCATCTTTAATCAACGTTGCAGTGTCAGATTGGTGTAACTCTGTGGTCCCGCTCTACTGTTCTCGTTGTGTGATTTTGTCCTTGGTATTGTCCCATTGATCCCAGTTATTTAGTCTTCCACCACAGTAGAAACATAAAATGTTTACATTTAAAGGGACACAACTCTTACGGTTTGATATTACTTTGTGCAACAAGCTGGATACACATCGTTGACGTTAGTATATAGTTGATTTAGATTTTGTCGCATTCTTTTGTTTCGTTAGTTTAGATTTTGTTGCCTTATCTTATAAGTTTATAATTGTTTGCCCCGCAATCTATCGCAAGTTTAAAATGTGTCGGACTGGTTTAAATTGTGTCGCCTTGGTTTAAATGTTGTCGCCTTGGTTTAAATGTTGTCGCCTCCTTATCTATTTAGTAGTTAAAAGTTTGCTTCCTAAACCGTATAAAACATCACAATTGTACTCCAATTTATTCTTTTGTTTTCCATGAATAGACGATCTATTGGTATGTTATTGAAATCTGCTGTTTATTCTATTTTAATACTCTATATCGATTTCAGACTGCACATCTATGACTTCCGGCCGGGTGGCGGGGTGAAACAAGTGAGCCCTGTGATGGGTCTGTTTGGTGTATACGATTCCTACTACAAGGATACCAGTCCGGGTGTGATGGACTATAAGTCCTCCCTCAACAAACTCCGCCTAGACTACATGGGCAAGCCTAACCTGATCTACAGCGGGTTTAGGGTACTCATTACCTCATTTAAAGGTCAATTGCAATTGTTTAAACTGTTTTATATTCAAAATTTAATCCACAACATAAGGCTTTATGTTTAGTAAGCTATGATCCCATTTAAATCCATAGATATAATTCAAATGGAAGTGCCAAGTCGAATGTTTGGAAATTTTGAAGAAACTGTGCATACTATATTATACCATATGTCATATATATAACTACATTCTGATATGATAAACAGTCAAACCTGTATATAACGCTCACTGAAGGGGAGACAGAAAAACGGTCACTATGAGCAGGTTGCCTTTATAGACATGTTTTCATGTCAACCAACCATACAGTAAATATATATATATTTAGTACTTTACTCATTTCAAATGCGATAATTGCAAATTGTTACCTACAAAATACAACTATTTCTGAACATGAAAATAAAAGTGGTTTTGCCTACCTTTGTGTGCAGACGTACATAGCGAGGACTGTGACCGACTACACCACCTGTGTGGCCGGACCCAGATCTGTGTACCACTGTCTGTGATGTGTGATACCGAGTACAACTGTGGGGATGGAGACCTTACTGACGAGAACACCTGTCACCTATTGGTTGACACGGACTGGAAAGGGGCAGGTTAGTATCAGTAATACTTTCAATAAAGGGGACGGGGACCTTACTGACAAGAACATCTGTCATCTATTGGTGGACACTGACTGGAAAGGGGCAGGTTAGTGTCAATAATACTATCAATAAAGGGGACGGGGAACTTACTGACGAGACACCTGTCACCTATTGGTGGACACGGACTGAAAAGGGTCAGGTTAGTGTCAATAATACTATCAATAAAGGGGACTGGAACCTTACTGACGAGAACATCTGTCATCTATTGGTGGACACGGACTGGAAAGGGGCAGGTTAGTGTCAATAATACTATCAATATAGGGGACTGGAATCTTACTGACGAGACACCTGTCACCTATTGGTGGACACGGACTGGAAAGGGGCAGGTTAGTGTCAATAATACAATCAATAAAGGGGACGGGGACCTTACTGACGAGAACACCTGTCACCTATTGGTGGACACGGACTGGAAAGGGGCAGGTTAGTGTCAATACTACTATCTATAAAGGGGACGGGGACCTTACTGACGAGAACACCTGTCACCTATTGGTGGACACGGACTGAAAAGGGGCAGGTTACTGAAAAGGGGCAGGTTAGTGTCAATACTACTATCTATAAAGGGGACGGAGACCTTACTGACGAGAACATCTGTCACCTATTTGTGGACACGGACTGGAAAGGGGCAGGTTAGTGTCAATAATACTATCAATAAAGGGGACGGAGACCTTACTGACGAGAACACCTGTCATCTATTGGTGGACACGGACTGGAAAGGGGCAGGTTAGTGTCAATAATACTATCTATAACGGGGACGGAGACCTTACTGACGAGAACATCTGTCATCTATTGGTGGACACGGACTGGAAAGGGGCAGGTTAGTGTCAATAATACTATCAATAAAGAGGACGGGGACCTTACTGACGAGAACATCTTGTGGACACGGACTGGAAAGGGGAAGGTTAGTATCAATAATATTATCAATAAAGGGGACGGGGACCTTACTGACAAGAACATCTGTCATCTATTGGTGGACACGGACTGGAAAGGGCCAGGTTAGTGTCAATAATACTATCAATAAAGGGGACGGGGACCTTACTGACGAGAACATCTGTCACCTATTGGTGGACACGGACTGGAAAGGGGCAGGTTAGTGTCAATAATACTTTCAATAAAGGGGACGGGGACCTTACTGACGAGAACATATGTCATCTATTGGTGGACACGGACTGGAAAGGGGCAGGTTAGTGTCAATAATACTATCAATAAAGGGGACGGGGACCTTACTGACGAGAACACCTGTCATCTATTGGTGGACACGGACTGGAAAGGGGAAGGTTAGTGTCAATAATACTATCAATAAAGGGGACGGGGACCTTACTGACGAGAACACCTGTCATCTATTGGTGGACACGGACTGGAAAGGGCCAGGTTAGTGTCAATAATACGATCTATAAAGGGGACGGAGACCTTACTGACAAGAACATCTGTCATCTATTGGTGGACACTGACTGGAAAGGGGCAGGTTAGTGTTAATAATACTATCAATAAAGGGGACGGGGAACTTACTGACGAGACACCTGCCACCTATTGGTGGACACGGACTGAAAAGGGTCAGGTTAGTGTCAATAATACTATCAATAAAGGGGACTGGAACCTTACTGACGAGAACATCTGTCATCTATTGGTGGACACGGACTGGAAAGGGGCAGGTTAGTGTCAATAATACTATCAATATAGGGGACTGGAACCTTACTGACGAGAACACCTGTCACCTATTGGTGGACACGGACTGGAAAGGGGCAGGTTAGTGTCAATAATACAATCAATAAAGGGGTCGGGGACCTTACTGACGAGAACACCTGTCACCTATTGGTGGACACGGACTGGAAAGGGGCAGGTTAGTGTCAATACTACTATCTATAAAGGGGACGGGGACCTTACTGACGAGAACACCTGTCACCTATTGGTGGACACGGACTGAAAAGGGGCAGGTTAGTGTCAATACTACTATCTATAAAGGGGACGGAGACCTTACTGACGAGAACATCTGTCATCTATTGGTTGACACGGACTGGAAAGGGGCAGGTTAGTGTCAATAATACTATCAATAAAGAGGACGGGGACCTTACTGACGAGAACACTTGTGGACACGGACTGGAAAGGGGAAGGTTAGTATCAATAATACTATCAATAAAGGGGACGGGGACCTTACTGACAAGAACATCTGTCATCTATTGGTGGACACGGACTGGAAAGGGCCAGGTTAGTGTCAATAATACTATCAATAAAGGGGACGGGGACCTTACGACGAGAACACTTGTGGACACGGACTGGAAAGGGGAAGGTTAGTATCAATAATACTATCAATAAAGGGGACGGGGGACGGGGACCTTACTGACAAGAACATCTGTCATCTATTGGTGGACACGGACTGGAAAGGGCCAGGTTAGTGTCAATAATACTATCAATAAAGGGGACGGGGACCTTACTGACGAGAACATCTGTCACCTATTGGTGAACACGGACTGGAAAGGAACAGGAGAGTGTCAATAATACTTTCAATAAAGGGGACGGGGACCTTACTGACGAGAACATATGTCATCTATTGGTGAACACGGACTGGAAAGGGGAAGGTTAGTGTCAATAATACTATCAATAAAGGGGACGGGGACCTTACTGACGAGAACACCTGTCACCTATTGGTGGACACGGACTGGAAAGGGGAAGGTTAGTATCAATAATACTATCAATAAAGGGGACGGGGACCTAACTGACGAGAACACCTGTCACCTATTGGTGGACACGGACTAGAAAGGGCCAGGTTAGTGTCAATAATACTATCAATAAAGGGGACGGGGACCTTACTGACGAGAACACCTGTCACCTATTGGTGGACACGGACTGGAAAGGGACAGGTTAGTCTCAATAATACTATCTATAAAATTTTTAAATTATAAAATTACCAGGTATTTATGAATTTGTAATGAACAATATTGTAACGGGAACCGTTACTTCGTATTTTGCCATCATAGTATATTTACTATGATTTGTTTACCTTTTCAACTCATTTGTCAATCCGGAACCTGTATCAAAATCTAACACTTTTTCGCTTGGATATTTTTCGTGATTTCTATATACCGGAAAATACGATACAAATAATCGTCTCTCCAAAATTTAATTAATTAGTTTACAGTATATATGTTAGTGTTTACCTTATTGTTTTCTTTGTAAACACTAAGAAAAATAATGACTTGAAAACGAATCTATAAGAAAACAAAGTTAATCCAATTATTATTGTATATCTCTGCAACATATACTCAGTTAGCAACATTCAAAATAATAATGTAATGTGATGGTATGTAAGTTTGTGTGTAATAGATAACCATGTTGGTTTTTCCCCGAAGGAATTATAAACATTATTAGTGAACCCCGTTGATTATATTGTGTTTATTCTAAGAGTACTTCTTTCTACTCTGACAGAAGCGACCATCACAGCTGTTGTAGCTGCCGGAGTGGCCATCACTGTGTTCCTACTTGTCATCGTCGTTGTCTTCTGTGTCCTTAAGAAATACAACAGAAGGAGGTAGTTTGACTTTGGTCACTCACTGATTGATAGGAGCAACGTGTGATAGCATAAAATGCTTGTTCCCGTTTAAGTATCAATCGTTGGTCAAGGAAAGTTTTGAAAGTGTTGGGCGAGGAAAGTTCTGAAAGTGTTTTCTGAAACCTAGTTGTGATAGTGATCTAGATAAGATATGCAACGGTCCGTAATATTTTCCAAAATGTAAAAGGAAAATCATAAAAATATTTTTTTTAACCGAGTTATCAAAATAATTTATGCTGAAATATATGTAGTGGAACCTAGATCAAGATATTGGTATTTAGACGACAGTAATGTTATTTTATACTCTTTGCTACTGTGTGCGTTAATGTGTAAAATTTACTTTGCTTGAGCTTTCTCTTTCTTTTGCAGTTATATTCGACAACAGAGCGTCCAAATGTTTGCCAAGCGGAAAGCCAATGGGGAATGGGAACTGGGAAACAATATCGACACTTTGGGCGTTACTGAACTGTATGCCCCGCCCACCTATGAGGATGTTGTAAGGAAGGAGGTTAGTGAGGAACCTCCCCCAGCTTACGATGTGGTGTCCACTCTCCCCCAGACAGACCTCCAAGGGTCGCCGTATTCTGTCAGGTCATTGAACAGGGTAACAGTGGTGTGTATCGAACGTCCTTGTGATAATGATAATAAAGAAAATCCAGAGGAGTGCCAAACCGAAATGGTATGTATAGCTGCACCTGAACAGGATAGATTAAATGACAATGAAAATGTTATTCCTTGCCAACAAGAAAACCTCTCTCCTGACAACGAACCATTGATACATATCTCAGATGACAGCGATTCGAAATCCGATGAGTGTTCTCGGTCTAGTTCTTCCGGTCAGGAGGATTCTGGGACGTATGCAGAGGAAAGTTCACAAGAAAGTGGAAGTAGCAATCTAGAGGAGGACTTGATATCTGTTACATCGGACTTCCAGATCACAGGCGGTAAAGGTAGCCTAGATAACGCAAAATCAGGGGAGAGAACTCCTGACTACTCCAATCGGATATGTCTGATGAACTGTGATGATATCGAGTACGTAGACACAGTGGACGATGTAAATGGGAACGGTGTGTGACGAATGTTATATAGTCAGGATACCAATGCATAACACCATATCAAGCCAAAAAGATTTTAACGTTTGTCGAAGTGTGTCAGATAAATACATTCACAAAAATCATTCTGATCTAAATGAAAACATGCCAGCATTAAGGACTGAACGAACCATATCATGCCAAAACTATTGTATAAAAGTGTTTTTGTTCTATTTTGACTCTGAAATGCATACGTGTGGCAGCACTTTATTGGGTAACATGAAAATACATTATTTATCATTTGATAATTCTTAATAACAGCAGGTGTGATTTATCCATGGTGACTCCAATAATGCTTTGTATTTCATTATATAAATAGGAAAATTTAAATTTTAAATTCAATTTATAAATAGGAGTCGAGGTTATCATAAAGCGATCTCAAACATTTTACAGGTCCGGGGTTCAACGTTTTTGCAATGAAAAATTTGCATCGAACAAGCATATTGCTCCTACAATGAATTGCACCACGGCGGAAACAGAGAGGGTTCGTTGCGAATGAAGTTGCGTGGTGGGAGATTGTTACACCATTCCGAAAATTCTTTGATGTGGTCACAGACCCCTCACAATCGAGAATTGAAAGCCACTCCCACTTACAATTGCAAATCAATGGCGCCTTTTGATTGGTCAGACACATTTTAAACTTATGCTGTTGAACCTTTGATTGACATTGGATTTCATCAGGCTCACGTGCATATTGTAACATTTTAAAAATCAAAATCGCTTGCATACGTACACAAGTACAATTCGATATATTAATTCCTCGGCAAAGTTAAAATTTTAAGACTCTTTCATATGAAGGATAGGGATATTCTACCCGAGGGTCACAAAATATAAAACCCGAGGCTTGACGAGGCTCATACATGTTTGTTTCATTGCAATTTTGCTCCTATGAATTTCCGCCATTTTGAAATAAATTTGAAAAAAACGCGACTGCAAGTGAATTCTCAATATATGAAAATTGCGTGATATTTTCAACGCAAATCGCGATGTTTGTATCTTTTACTAAAGTAAACCCAGCCTAGTGTCTGAAAACAAAAAGTTTAGATTTTACCGGAAAAACTCCCAGGGGCGTAATGCTCGACGTTTCATTGAATAATACTCAAAAAGATGTATTGGCGAAATCACATATTTAGTGATTGTCGATGGCATAATCAGGTTAAGAATTGAGTTCTGATTTTTATACACTATAAAGAAAAGTAAATAAATTCTTGACAGAGATAACTGATGCTGCATGATGACATTATCCGAATACATTTATGTGCAGATTGGGATGTATGTTACGTACAATGCACATTTAACTGAGTATTTTAAAAAGTCAACCAAAACAATATTTTACGGAGGTAATTGAAAATTACATATAGAGTACATCCCTATATTTTTTGTGTAAAATATTACAAAAAATGGATTTATATAGTAATATTTCGGTATGAAAGTTTGTCTCAACGCTAGTGAGGCTCGTATCCAGCACAATCAATACAATAGGGACATAATATGCCCTAGCGTTTTGGTTCCCCCTTTTTGAAAGGTACATTCCTGGAATATTGATTATCGGAGTCTATGTTCATGTAACTACTGTACATGTACAGGAATGTCTAGTTAGCATGTGGTCAGTGTTCGTATATATGTTATTTGACATAACAGTACACAACCTTTTTCAATGCTGAAAATACACAAGTAAACATGCTTAAGAGCAGAAAATTCAATGTAGTATTTAGGTACATTTGTTTGTGTGTATTTTTTTAAAATAGAGAGTATATAAATGGCTCTGCTGCTGTTGGACACTTTCGCCGACTCCAGGCAAACGACCAATCAGAATGCACGGGGAGGTCTTTCAACAAAAACCAAAAACAAACCGTTACTTGTACTTTGTTCTCGGTTAATTCAAAGGAACTTTGTGATCAGAAGAACGATCGAAAAGAAGGCAGTGTGTTTCCGCCGTGGTGCAATTCATTGTAATACATACGTTCATGTGTACATTATTTTAGTAGCTAAGTTACATTAATTTTCATTTTGTAGTGCGATGATGCATGCAGTTTATCGTCCAGTGGTTTATATCAATGTTATGATGCTGGTGCTAATACATGTACATTTACATTGTTTCATTGCTGTGGCTAATTCATATGTTACGTTTAAAGAAAAAAGTGACTATAATTTATAAACAATTATGTGGGAGTGTTCAGAGTAGAATGGATGCTGAATGTTTATCATAGGTGTTTACGTTGTGTGTTCAGAGTGGAATGGATGTTGAATGTTTACCATAGGTGTTTACGTTGTGTGTTCAGAGTGGAATGGATGCTGAATGTTTACCATATGTGTTTACGTTGTGTGTTCAGAGTGGAATGGATGCTGAATGTTTACCATAGGTGTTTACGTTGTGTGTTCAGAGTAGAATGGATGCTGATTTTTTTTCATAGGTGTTTACGTTGTGTGTTCAGAGTGGAATGGATGCTGAATGTTTACCATAGGTGTTTACGTTGTGTGTTCAAAGTGGAATGGATGCTGAATGTTTACCATAGGTGTTTACGTTGTCTGTTCAGAGTAGAATGGATGCTGAATGTTTACCATAGGTGTTTACGTTGTGTGTTCAGAGTGGAATGGATGCTGAATGTTTACCATAGGTGTTTACGTTGTGTGTTCAGAGTAGAATGGATGCTGAATGTTTACCATAGGTGTTTACGTTGTGTGTTCAGAGTGGAATGGATGCTGAATGTTTACCATATGTGTTTACGGTGTGTGAATGTCTTATCCGTCGCCAGTTTCAAATAATGTTGTTCCTATATACTGGTAGTATTTGATTTTAACAGCCGTGTAAACAGTTCACCATTTGTCTTGTAAATATGTATGCATCTGTTGTCATTCTGAAATATCTCAGTAAAAATTGGTTACTACATCTTTATATTTAATGACCGTTTTGTATACAGGTTTGTGGTGCTTTACATCAGAATCATCTAAACATACACACACACAATAAATCATTGGAATCACCATGCTTGTTCTATTGTTTGTGACTTTCAGAAAACCGAGTTAACTTTCTCTTTTCCAACATCATTAGTGTATCCAACTTATGTATACAATACATTTCGGCGTGTATTGTGACCTATTTAATGACCATTTATTAGTTTCCTGGTTTAATGATTTAAAATTTTACTTGGCGAGTTGCATTAACTTTATCGTAAAATTCTTTATCTATTATCATTTAGGTCAATATGATTTCTTTGAATTATTTCTTTAAATTCCTTAAAGAATTTTTTAATTTCTTTTATTTAATTCTTAGTTCTAAATATTTTCAGTTGCATAGGAAGTCAACATCTCATGGATACCAATATTTAGTGAGAGTTGATAAATTCTCATTGATACCAATATTTATCGAGAGTTGTTAGAATCTCATAGATACCAATATTTAGTGAGAGTTGGTGAAATCTCATTGATACCTTAGTGAGAGTTGGTGGAATCTCATGGATACCAATATTTAGTGAAAGTTGGTGGATGGTGGTTAGGGTTAGTTATACAATTTCAAACTATAAATGTTTCCTGACAGATACTTATTTCTATGTGTTTCTTGATAAGTGAAATTGATATAAAGGCCCCACTATAAATTTTGATAATAACAAACATTTTGGGATTTTCCAATGCAGAATACGCCCTATGTCAAACTTGTTGAAATCTGTTTAGTGCTATACATTCACCTCCAGTATTTCCTAACTCCCATGTAACTACAACTCTTGTATTGGTAACAGTGTTCATGCACTATCTTAGCTTACAAATAGGACATATAACAAACAAAACGAGAGACCCTAAAGCTTTTTATTTGTTCTACTAAGCAATAACCAACATAATTAAATAGTCTAACTTGGATATGTATTTTAAACATATGACACCTAACTAGCTTGGATATGTAAATACTTAACACATTACACATAATTAGGTCTACGAACTATAAATCAACATATATATATAGCTACGGTAACTAAATGTAACTGCTTTAATTGACAAATGGCTTTGGTCGTTAACTCCTCTGGCATGTGAACAGTGATAACTGCTGACGTGGGAACGGGCTTAATTTACATCCAGAGCACCAAGATCAGATCACATCTGCTTGTTTATATTCTTTTCATGTTATGTAGTGGAAATGCGATATACATTTTTTGATCAAGGAATTAAACCAATGGAAGTTGGGAAAACAATGTGTATTTTTGGATAGAAAAACAAAACAATAAAAGTAAGACAAAAATATAAAGAAAATAAAGAAAACAATTTACAAGGTAAAGTTCATTTAAATAATAATTCAGCTTTGAAGAACAATTATTTCAACTTAATTTTCCTTTTCTCCAAATACAAAATCCAGGTGTGATTGGTGACTGACCAAGAGTAATTTACGATACTATACACTAAAATCAATGATTTACAATTAACAGAACAATGAAAAAACTACAGAAGCAAATATATTAGATATTAAAAACAACTAATTGAGCATATTAACATAGGTAAATAACTATTGACTAGAACTACCGCTTAATAAATAGATAATAAATATAAAAGCACACATACTATGTTAATGGTTATGTTTGCCGAAACGTTTTACATCGCGCTTAGCCGCAAATATAACCAGTATCATAGTCACTAAAACCATCACCAATAATAACCTTGTGGAATTGTCTTAGGCTAGAGTTCAATAGAACATCGCCTCGTGACGAGTATAATAAATATAAAAACGCATACATCACTCACATAAAGTACACTGTACAACTGGGTGCATACACACTGGACCAATGTGACCATAGGCTATAAAGTGTTATCTTTCCCTTAACAACAAAGTTTTTAAATCAATTGATAACATTTCTCGGTAGATTGTCTGCATTTACAATGTGTCACCGTGTATACAAAATACAGCACATACTCGCTGTACTGCCCAATTGTAAAGTGAACTAAACTACTAAACTATCACACTAAAACTACAACTACTACTAAACTAAAACTACTACTACTACTATACTAAAACTACTACTACTACTACTACTAAAACTACTACTACTACTACTATACTAAAACTACTACTAAACTAAAACTACTACTACTACTAACTAAAACTACTACTACTACTACTAAAATACTACTAAACTAAAACTACTACTACTACTACTACTAAAATTACTACTAAACTAAAACTACTACTACACTAAACTAAAACTACTACTACTAACTAAAACTACAACTACTACTAAACTAAAACTAACTACTACTAACTAAAACTACAATACTACTAAACTAAAACTAACTACTAAGCTAAAACTAATACATTGCAAGTATTGTAAGTATAGGCCCAGGCTCCAATAGTCACCGTTTTGTCAATACAGTGCTGTGGATAGTTAAACACGTCAAAAATGTATTGTTAGTAAATTGTATTAAGTTTTGATAGTAAACTATTCTACGTCACACACTCTACTTATTACTTCTAAACAACTGTTTTAATTCAAACGCACGCAATATTGATTCAAAAACCATTAAAACATTCACTGTAAACCAACTGTCTTTAGCGAACATTTCTCGATTTCCATTTCAAGATAAGTTCGGAAAGATTTATTTTTGCTGATTGTTTTTTTTTTTTTTTTTTTTTTATTTTTTTTTTTTTTTATCCAGTAATATCAATTCGCGGAGATAAACGTTTACGAATTTACTTTTATCACGAAATTCGCGAAAATCAATAGAGAGCAGAAGTTTGTTTACAGTAGTCATAGTGATATGTTAAAAATGCGGAATACCTCAATATGAGGTATAAATACTTCCAAATAAGCACAAAATCAGATTCCCAAAGAGTATTTCATGCTAAATACCCACTGGGATCATTACTAGCATAAATACTAGGTATTCAATATAAAATACTGTTAGGGAATCTGATTTTGTACTTATTTGGAATAAATACATTACTTCATTAAATATTGATGTCAAAAAGATCAAATCATCGCCTTTAATCAAAATTATGTATTATGGGTTACACATTGTACTTTCCTAGTCGGAACAGTAAACTTTCTTTTATATTTCGGATGAAGATTTATAAAAGAAGTTTCTATTTCTCTGATGGTATCATATTGTATATCTATGATATTAACTTAAATTTTCAAAAATATAAAACTTGACATCTCCCTGAGGTTGAAATATAGAATTGTATAATTGATGCACATAACTTGATTTCCGCGAGGTATTTTATAGTGTTGCGGGAATCAAGAAGATAAACATGCATTCAAATTAATCATAGGTGAATGTATTGTATGTGTGAAATAGTTGTATGAATTGTAGGTGTGTAAGTATACATGGGTGTATTTCTTAAACTGAATTGAAATAAACACTACTTTTAATACTATATTAATGGAAGCTACAGCGATACTACACCAAACCATGCAAATCCTTGAATACACTGTATATAAAAGCAGACAAAAAATCTGCCATAAATTCTATTACTACTACTACTGCTATTACAATTAACACTATTCTACTACTTCGACTATTTCTACTACTACTTCTACTGTTGTACTAATAAGACAAATCCCACCACAACAAACGCTCTAAAACTACGTCTCTACCTACTTAATCATACGATTTGGTACTACTACTGCTAATATAGCTACTACTACTTCTACATCTACTCTACTACTACTGCTAATATTGTTACTACTACTTCTACATCTACTCTACTACTACTGCTAATATAGCTACTACTACTTCTACATCTACTCTACTACTACTGCTAATATTGCTACTACTATCTAATATTGTTACTACTACTTCTACTCTACTCTACTCTACTACTACTGCTAATATAGCTACTACTACTTCTACATCTACTCTACTACTACTGCTAATATAGCTACTACTACTTCTACATCTACTCTACTACTACTGCTCATATTGCTACTACTACTTCTACATCTACTACTACTACTACTGCTAATATTGCTACTTCAACATCTACTCTACTCTACTACTACTGCTAATATAGCTACTACTACTTCTACATCTACTCTACTACTACTGCTAATATAGCTACTACTACTTCTACATCTACTCTACTACTACTGCTAATATTGCTACTACTACTTCTACATCTACTCTACTACTACTGCTAATATTGCTACTACTACTTCTACATCTACTCTACTACTACTGCTAATATTGCTACTACTACTTCTACATCTACTCTACTACTACTGCTAATATTGCTACTTCAACATCTACTCTACTACTACTGCTAATATAGCTACTACTACTTCTACATCTACTCTACTACTACTGCTAATATAGCTACTACTACTCAACATCTAATCTACTACTACTGCTAATATAGCTACTACTACTTCTACATCTACTCTACTACTACTGCTAATATAGCTACTACTACTACTACTACTACTATTACTACTACTACTCTGCTAATATGCTACTACTACTTTACTCTACTCTACTACTACTGCTAATATAGCTACTACTACTTCTACATCTACTCTACTACTACTGCTAATATAGCTACTACTACTTCTACATCTACTCTACTACTACTGCTAATATAGCTACTACTACTTCTACATCTACTCTGCTACTACTGCTAATATAGCTACTACTACTTCTACATCTACTCTACTACTACTGCTAATATAGCTACTATACTACTTCTACATCTACTCTACTACTACTGCTAATATTGCTACTTCAACATCTACTCTACTACTACTGCTAATATTGCTACTACTACTTCTACATCTACTCTACTACTACTGCTAATATTGCTACTACTACTTCTACATCTACTCTACTACTGCTGCTAATATTGCTACTTCAACATCTACTCTTCTACTACTGCTAATATTGCTACTGCTACTTCTACATCTACTTTACTACTACTGCTCATATTGCTACTACTACTTCTACATCTGCTACTGCTAATACTACTACTACTTCTACAACTAGACAAAATCAACATAGACCCATGCAGGCAAAAACAGATAAGTGCAACCAGGCATGCTTAGTGATTAAAAGTAGTGTCTTTTTCAATGTGTTTTCATCCATGAAAAGTAATGTCTATTTCAATGTGTTATCATCCATTAAAATTGTGTTTGTTTCAATGTTACTATCCATTAAAAGTAGTGTCTATTTCAATGTATTATTTTCCATTAAAAGTAGTGTCTATTTCAATGTGTTATTTTCCATAAAGTAGTGTATATTTCAATGTGTTATTTTCCATAAAGTAGTGTATATTTCAATGTGTTATTATCCATTAAAAGTAGTGTCTATTTCAATGTGTTATTTTCCATAAAAGGTAATGTCTATTTCAATGTGTTATTTTCCTTTAAAAAAGTGTCTTTGTTATGTTACTATAGGAAGAATGAGTTTGCTCTATTGACCTTCCACTTTCCAGGCTTGCAGCATCATTTGGACGTCGTTTTAAATATGGCGTATTTTGTTTGATTCTAACGTCATTTCTAATATGGCGGAACGCCTTATAATGTCTCGAATATGGCGTGTCGTATCCTTCCAGACATCTGTCCTGTCGATTCGTTCTGAGGTCCTTTTGATGTGTCATCTTATCCTGATGTATCTTAAACGAAATGCTTTATCATTGTCTCGTCTCTCTGGCATGTCGTCTTTCTCCAAAGGTATTTACTGAAACTGAGAGTTCACCATCAATTAGCATGGGCATTGGATTAGTACCAGAGATATAAATGAAAACATTTAAAATGCATGTCGAAACACCGTTCTCTATACAAATGGTAAGCTATTCTGTAGTATAATCACGTTCACCTATTAAGTTCTGGCTTGTGTTTTCAACTAAAATATGTGTTTTGTAAATCACAAGTGCCATACATGTCGGAAATTTAGTAAATATATACACATCCTACTCTTATATTGTTACTACGATGACGTATATGGGTAATTTATTGTTTTTCACTTAAAATTAACATACTCATTATGCATGTAAGCATATAGGACCCATATCTGCCTACTTAAACTACAACGCGACCATGCTCTAATGGTCAATTGTATAGTGTTATCCTGTCAACCAAAGACATTGTACTGTATTGCAGTTCTTTGTATGGCTACAGAACCAATTACAATGACTCTTTTATACAATATTCCAAAACATACTACAGTCATTGTGCATTGCTGGAGATAAATAATAACATACTAACAAGTATAATGTATAAGGCAGTGCCTTGGAAAACTCCGACCTTCAGTAGAACAAGATTTCATCTTTGGCACAAAAAGACAGTTGCTTTATACTGATGATGAAGATGCTCTCAGATCAAATACAATTACCTTGTTCTGAAATGGCAAGTTGATATGCGAAGTATTCCCGCTTCTGACAAATCCATAAGTCAAAAGTAGTAGTTGAGGGAATATAATTATTATAAACATCTGTAGTTGCACTGTACTTGTAGGAATGTCTGGGACAACCAACCTACTACAGATGTCTCTTGATCAACTGCCACATCGTATGAACCTTGATGTTCATATTGAAGCCCTGAACATGACATTCTGGCGAGAGAGACATGTTGTGCCGCCAATGGACGTTGGCGATAACAAGTAGGAGGTGTTGTATCGTTATAAACAGATGTTATTGATAACGACTACTCGTCAGTCAATCCTTTCTCTTCGTGTTAGTACCCTCATCCCCAGGCTCTGCAAGTACATAAATATCAGTCATAAATAAACAACGTGAGCTCAACCAATTTTATTGGCGGTAAATGACAACATCATTTGAACCAGGCGACGTCTTTTTAAAGTCAATCGCGAAAATTCATACCATAATGAATAAAAATAACAAAATAAATGAAAGAATAGGAATCTTCCACCCACGGTGTTACCACAAATAGCAGTAACGTCAATATATAACACAAAGTCATAAATTAAAGTTATTCGTTTTAACATGTATGCTTAAAAAACTGGATCAGAATTCAGTATGTCTACTATATTCTTCAAGTTTATAAAATGTCTGAAAATACAGATTTTATTTTTTTAAATACATAATAAAAGAACGTGTCGCATGAATGATGATGAAGGCGATCCATAAAACTTCACACAATATAACTTAGCACAAATACGAGTTCACTTATGTACAGATAATTGCTAGTAGCGATTGAAATATTGTTTACTTACAATTAAAATTTCGTTCTATTTGTCACTGTGAAAGATGATGATAAATCGCACGCCCTGAAGCAGCTGACATGCTTTGGTAGCGATAAACATTCAATCTTTTCGTGATTTTAAATTAAACCAGTACGTGGTTATGCAAATAATGAAATATCTTGTTTCGCCATACTATTTCACATACATGTCTATACTTACATCTAACAGAATAAAACTTTACATTAAAATTGAATATCGAATAGTTTCATTTCCTTGTTCTTCTAAAACCCGATGGAGATATTATGACCAAACCTTCATACCGCTGACTGTTTATATTTAATAAATCTTCCTTATAGAATAGAAAATTACGGGAAGTAATGTGTCAAAGAGAGTAATCCAGATCTTGTATACACGAGGAAGTTTTAAATTCCATATCTTAGTATGGAACCTTAAACCATAAATGATCATATCAAATGACGGAAGTTTAAACAAAATTCCCGGATTAATATTTTGACATCATACAGGAAACAAACGAAATTCCACGTGGTGATTAAAAGCCTAATGCAAGAAAAGAAATAAAATACGAAAAATATACTTACATGGGAGTGTGTGTGAAATCTTCCTGTATCCAGGAGCTCACAACTGTCACTGTTCACAGTGGATCAGAGTTGTCATGGCAGATTGTAGGTGTTACATGTTGTGTGTGTGTGTGTGTGTGGAGGTTTGAGGTACGTGTGAGGAAGATGAAATGTATGTGGTGTGGGGCGAAGTTTATTGCCTCCCTCTTATATACGCCACAAGATATGTAGGTCACAAGACAGGTCAGCAAGCTTACTCATGTATGATAATGTAATGAACGAAGGGGAAGAATATACATTACGTTTCAGTGAGCATACAAAACAGCTTACTGCTTTTTATCAAATAAGTATGGTTAGCTTACATAATCACAACACCTGTATCTACATATCATACATTCCTGTTACATTTCAATGATTTCTGTAAAACAAAGGCTCTGCTGAAATGGCAGAAACCATCGCAAATTATCGTTATTGTGTCAGCGAAAATAATTTCATTACCTTTACTTAATCATAAAAAAAGTGGAAAAGAATTTCCATTATTCAAGCTGATGGTATGTTGATTGATACGTTACAGCATACATCGGATACACTAACAGAGATAGCTATCTAGCATGTGTTGTGATGAGACAAAAGATAATGAAAAACGCATCCTGCTGGAACATGACATTACAATGCTATCTTCACCTAGGAATGATCTGATACTAAACAGTTTACACTTAAATGCAGAAACAGTCAAATGACATCTTTGTTACAACAACACCCATTTGTCATTCATAGGGCTCCCCCGGATTTCAATCCCATTCATAAGGATATGAAGAATTATGAACTATGACCATCTACATACCTAGTATATGATATTTCTATGACCTTTGACAGTAACTGTCTATGGATATAATTACATACCATTTGGAATATGGCTTATCCTGTGCATAAACCAGAAAGATGTAACCGATAAACAAACATTGTGATGTGCATTTATGGTTGGGCGTAATATTTCCCACTATGCGGGTTTCGAGATGTAGATAAAAAATCTGCTGAATATGCAAAGTCAGAGGCCATTAAACGCGAAGGAGATGTAATTACATACCATTTGGAATATGGCTTATCCTGTGCATAAACCAGAAAGATGTAACCGATAAACAAACATTGTGATGTGCATTTATGGTTGGGCGTAATATTTCCCACTATGCGGGTTTCGAGATGTAGATAAAAAATCTGCTGAATATGCAAAGTCAGAGGCCATTAAACGCGAAGGAGATGATTAATTTTGTAGAAATTCGACAATGGTGACAATGTTAGGCAGGTTTTTCTATTCGGGTCTAGTGTTCTTAAAACAATAGTCAAGCCCATCCGTAACACAATGTTACATTTAGAACAAAACATCACGATAAAACATTTATGTGGTATATGTTGACACCAGAATGATAAAGAAGAAAACCGATTATATATGGAACAATTTAAACGGTATCTGTGTACATATCAATCTCAAATAAACATTAATGATATTTTCTCTAAGTCTTTAAGACTGGGAATATATCCATCCACATTATATAGACCATTGCATAAATTCTATGAAGAAAATAGAATCAATATATGTGATGATGGTTAGTAACGACAAAAGATACCTATCACATTGACTAATGATGTTATGCACGACAATGATCATCTGGGCAGATTACACAGCGAACAAACTTATAATCCATTTTTTTCACATTGCTTACCACCTCTACTTACAATTAGACAGTTAGCAATGTGGTTCGTGTGGTGTGATTGGAAGTTTACAATCAAAATTGATCTTGTAAATAGTCTTAAAACATTAGAGGAAGCAATTATACTCACCTACATTTGTAAAGAACATATTGTAGAATTAAATAATCTGCTGAATGATCGAAATGAAAATAGTTTAACGTTATGCATTATTTGTAGTACTAGACTAGTTCGTACAGCTTCATGCATGCTGGGAAATGTTCGACAGTCCACTACATATCTACTACCTATGCATGCTACAATTGATATCATTATTTGAAGGAATGATGCAGTTAATTTGAAAACATTATGACTATTAATTATTTCGACCTACTGGGCTCGATAGTGATACTCTTAAACAAAATATCGATATATGGCGTTTGCTTCCTTCTATCGGAACTTGATAAAAAAACTCATGGTATTGAAAGAAGTTATAAAATACGATTATGAAAGAAATTGAAAATATATATCAATAAAAGTGGTTCTTTTTAATATCGAACTTTGCAAAAATAAAATAATTGATTGTAAGGATAATTACAAAAAAGGTATTTTGATGTTTCGATGGGAAAATGTTATCCTTTTTAACCGTTGTAATTTATGACACCACCTAGGCAGTGAAGTAAAGAATAAATTTTCTGAAAAAAATGGGAATATATAATACAGGATTAATATCTGTATTTAGTACCGCTTACATGTTTGAACACAGTAGTCGTTTACCTAGTAAGTAAGGGTTATACGACCTATCGCTATTTCCATCATAATGCTAATGAAATCTTTGGTATTGAATTAATTATTTTTAGCGTATTTAGAGGGAAGCCTTATAATTACTGAATGGATATGAATATGTTATTCTAAGTTCAAAGAGAAGAGTGTCAAAATATAACCCATCTTTACTGACCAATAACATTTCTATAATATAAACAGCTATAAAACTAAATTTGAAATTACACGTGGTATTAAAGAATATCTAGCTAGAACGAACATATGTTTTATTCATTAAATCGCCCATTATCTTTACCACACGTGTTGATAATAATGTACTTCTGCCTTTTGTAACCACTATAAAGGGAACACTGTAGACTATTTACCTCATAAGTGTGGTGGATAGAAAAAGGCGGATCTTAATAGATTCAGATGATACCTTACATAATGTAGTCTTTATCAAGGTGACAGGTTCTGTGTAAATTTGATATGGACTTAATCAATGAACCTTTAACCGTCATTTTACGTTATTGTAGGATAGCGGTAAGTTATAGCTTCATACCGTATACGTTACTGAATAGTTAGATTGATTCTATCATAGATAATACGACCTTGACGTTCCCGTTAGTAAGCATGAACAACTATCTTTTATATATATAGTATTGTCAGATTGATTCAGGTGGACATTATATTTTTTTCCAACAGCAGTAATATATACAGACGTATATATACAGACAGATTAATTAATAATTAATATATTATATAACATATAACATATTATTAATGAATTAAAAACTTTTTCAAGAATCTCTGGACTTTATATAATAGTGATAGTTTCTACTTCATCATGTTACAGGACAAATCATTGTTTCTCTCATCACAAGAAGATGTTAATAACGCATACATAAAAACATCCAATGGTGAAATTTCGAAATGTTCATTATTTCCATATAATAACAAATGACCGATTCCAGAACTAGAATATGCTCTTCGATCAATCTATTTACCATGTCATGTGTATTGCTGCCGACAGAGCCAGGATTGGATATATAAAGCATATCTGATATATATATATATACAATGTTATATCGAGCAGATGTACGTAGAAAATTGACACGTGCTATGATTGGTATTTTGTTAGTTCTACTTGAGGGTAAACCAAATATGTCTATTCATTGACACCTTATTTCAAGGTTGGGTTTGTAAAGGTCTAACCGATTTATTAAATAATTTCCTAATTTTGGTTCTGCTTAAGAGTTAAAACGTCTATCCATGCAATGATAATATTTCTAAGGTAGGTAAAAAAGTCTAAGAGAGTAAATTACATAGTTTCTTTACTCGTTTTAAAGTTTAATTCATGTGTGAAATAGATTACATGTTTAATGCATTGTAAGTACACATCACCTACGGTTAGGGAAGGTAGCTCCTCATGATTATCTTACACTTGATGACATAACGTACAATAAACAGCTGTCAGGTGAGTTGGGGTTGTTATTACTCATTATCCAGGCGCTAAAAGATAGGGCTGTATTACAAACAGTTATCATTTATGTTTCAATGACGATGTCTGTCATGACGAATTTGCTCGATAACTGTGTTACCATGGACATACTTTGCACCTATTTTTGCACACATGTAAATCCACCTCCACCTCCTCAAAAGATAAATTGACATTTTTTCTTAAAAATAACTCAACCCCATTTTTCTCCATATAACATGTAATTCACATTTATATAAATTAGTATTAAAAAGTATTTTTGTCTGTCCACAACCATTCATGGTTGCCAAAAGTGTCGAATTCTATCTCTAGATACGTTGCTTACAGAAAGCCATTGGTGTTTTTCTTTTCCGAGTTATCGTCCTTTGTTCGTATTGTGTTGTTCGTGAGAAGTAGATAAGACTTTATTTCAGTACTACAAGTACAGTTTGGCGCCTGTGTATTTTTGTACTCCTGACCATTACTTTCAGAGCTTTATTTCAGTACTACAAGTAAAGTTTGGTGCCTTTCATTTCTGTACTTCTGACCATTACTTTCAGAGCTTTATTTCAGTGCTACAAGTAAAGTTTGGCGCCTTTCATTTCTGTACTCCTGACCATAACTTCTAGAGCGGTATTTCAGTACTACAAGTAAAGTTTGGCGCCTGTTCATTTCTGTACTCCTGACCAATACTTCTAGAGCTTTATTTCAGTACTACAAGTAAAGTTTGGCGCCTTCATTTCTGTACTCGTGACCATTACTTCTAGAGCATTATTTCAGTACTACAAGTAAAGTTTGGCGCCTTTTCATTTCTGTACTCCTGACCATTACTTCTAGAGCGTTATTTCAGTACCACAAGTAAAGTTTGACGCCTGTTCATTTCTGTACTCCCGACCTTTACTTCTAGAGCTTTATTTCAGTACTACAAGTAAAGTTTGATGCCTGTTCATTTCTGTACTCTGTATTCGTGACCATTACTTCTAGAGCTTTATTTCAGTACCACAAGTAAAGTTTGGCGCCTGTTCATTTCTGTACTCCTGACCTTTACTTCTAGAGCTTTATTTCAGTACTACAAGTAAAGTTTGGCGCCTGTTCATTTCTGTACTCTGTACTCGTGACCATTACTTCCAGAGCTTTATTTCAGTACTACGAGTAAAGTTTGGCGCCTGTTCATTTCTGTACTCGTGACCATTACTTCTAGAGCTTTATTTCAGTACTACAAGTAAAGTTTGGCGCCTATTCATTTCTGTACTCGTGACCATTACATCTAAAGTTTTATTTCAGTACTACAAGTAAAGGTTGGCGCCTGTTTCATTTCTGTACTCTGTACTCGTGACCATTACTTCTAGAGCATTATTTCAGTACTACAAGTAAAGTTTGGCGCCTGTTCATTTCTGTACTCCTGACCATTACTTCTAGAGCGTTATTTCAGTACCACAAGTAAAGTTTGGCGCCTGTTCATTTCTGTACTCCTGACCTTTACGTCTAGAGCGGTCAATCATTCACAGCACTACATTCTTGTGGGGAATATTACAACATAAATGTGGTAATATCTACTTTCCCTGGTGATACATGTTGTGATCGTTATATTTATTTACGCTGTAACATGTAGTTGCCACTACTAGATATACAACATAGGATCCTTATACCTTCTACAAGAGTCTTGGGATTGCGATTTTTGAAATTCAGATACATTAGATAGTTTACTTATAAAGGTTGTTAGCATTCTGTTTCCGTTTCCTTGTTTCACGGAGACTAACAATGCCAGAGAACAGCTGGTAACCTAGTAACAAATGCTGAGTGCACCGTATTATATTATAATTGTATTTGACCCATTATAGACTCACAATAACCTAAAGCATGCGCTAATCACTGCAATTTGTTTGTCAAGCTGTCTGAACGATAGCTGCATGTTTATCATTAGTGATGATGATATAAATTTATTTAAACAATCAAAACATGTTCATGTTCTTTTTTTTTAAAACTTTTATCAAAACAATTGTACAAAATAAATCAATAATACATTATAGTATTGTATGAGTGGTATTAGAAATCATTTTTCATACACGACATTTCCGTCACACACAACAAAATCAATGAGATCGTTTTGGAAACCAAGTTGGTATATAATGTGCTCCCATCTGAAAAGTAATTAAAAGAGACATATGTAGCTTACACAAACATAACAAAAGGGTAGTGTTAAAAACTATCAATGATAAGAACTAAAGATGATTACTGAAAATCGAACAGAGGTGAATACAAGTAAAAGAAAGTTTGCACTCGCGAATATAAGGAATTGAAATGGATTATATCACATACTTCATTGCAGTTACTATCATGAAATGTATTTATCATACCGCAGTTCCATTTACCACCAAATAGCACTAAACGAAACGAGCTCCTCAGTTTTTACCTAGGAGCGTCGATGATGACCATGTTAGCACGCTTCCCCTCTACCAAAGACCCGTGGGTATCGGCCTTTCCCAGAGCGGCAGCAGCATTTAGAGTGGCAGCAATCAGCACTTCCGGCATGGACATGCGCAATATGACACAAGCCAAATGCATAACGATAGGCTAGATCAAGAAAAGTATAACGTTAAATATTTTCGGAATTAACATTCAAAATGAAAAACGTTGTCTTGGAAAAACGAATGCAAGTCAAAAGTGAACCTGTTTCTACACTTTGTATTTGTAATAAAGACAATTTACAACAAACCTACCATTGAAGAACAGAAAGCGTTTGGGTTGAAATCCGACCCGAGAGCTACAGCCATCCCTGCCTCTATCATTTTGCGGACCGGTGGTGGTTTGAGGCGGAGTATGTAGGCCGTTGTTGGGAGGACTACTCCGATAGATCCAGCTTCCACCATGGCAGATATCCCCGCATCCGATATCTCCTCCAAGTGACTTATCGCTAACGCTCCAAGTTCGGCGCCCATCTATGAAATCATTTAAAAAAACACATATTTAAAGGCATTTTTACTGAACAATCCTGAAGACAACAAAATCCTCATTATCACTCGTATTCGAAAAGTATATTGACCATGTATTTGATCATACCGATATGGATAAAAAAAAACGCATGTAATTAACATATATGCGCTCTTTAATTTATCAAGACTTCATCAGTATGGTACTACATGTATATATGTTAGAGTCGATTCACTCACTGTTTAGCATCGAGATAAACTTAATCGACATGAAAGATCGAGGTGATAATTATATTTCTACGTATCTTTACCAGGACATTTGATTCACTGATAACTGTTTTGCATTACCTTTTTGTATAACTTTTGAGGAGTCATCACTATTAGTATGTATCAAAAATAAAAGGGTTCATGAAAGATAATAGGACTTTTGTAACTGCAAAATAGATAACCCTACCTTAGCTCCATCTAGGGGATGTAATTCGTCACCGTGGAAGTTTATCTGCAGACCGATATCTTTGCCAGCAGTAAGAATCCGGCGAGACTGATCGATATCGAAGACACCCTGTTCACAAAACACATCTATATTATCTACAGCTAACTCCTTCCTGTCCATCAAATTCCGGATACAGGGCAACTGGACAGACATGACGTCGTTTGTGGCGTCCTCTGAATTACCTCCCCTGAGAACATCATGATTTAACATTTTACAGACCGCATGACACAATAATTTCAATAAAATTTAATTGATAGAATATTTCAAATAAAACCATAAGCTTATCCTATCATTTCAGTGTTATAATACATTACACACTTTATTTAATTGGAATATCAATTTACATTTTGATGAAAGTCATGATCAGTGAAATGTAATAATTTTACAAGTATAAGCTTGTCAAAAGGCTCCCCTTACTTTGGTACTGCGTGAGCACCACAGAATGTTGAGGAGATTCCAATAGGAAGGTCCTTCCTCGCCCTGTCAATCACTCTCAGCATCTTTACTTCCGTGTCTTTGTTTAATCCATAACCACTTTTACACTCCACCAAAGTAGTCCCGGATTTCATCATTGAATTCAGTCTTTGTTTCAATTTGTCATAAAGTTCATCCTCGGAAGCTTTTTGGGTGTGTTCTACGGTGTAATGTATTCCTCCGCCAGCTTTGTGAACTTCCATGTAGGTAGCACCAGCAAGCTGATCAGGACACAAAACGGCATCACACGGTTACATAGCATTGTACTTATCAATATAAACTCGTTTCTATTATTTCAAAGACAATATGGTGAATGATATAAGAATAATGCCAGTTTTCTGTATAATGTGACCCAGATCACATATTAGTACTGTGGGTTTACTATCCCGATATCCAGAAATTTATTCTAAAGTGAGGATTATAGCTCTCCATTGCATTGTATATGGTATCCTCATCGAATGATTATTAAATGTAGGACTTAGGGGTGGTTTTCTTACTTTTTCTCTTCTGGATTGACATTGCCTTATGTTTGGTTTTAAATTGAGATTCACTTGTGATGGACACCAAAGCATAAACGTTACTGTTTCAACTTGGTATATTGAAGGAAATGTACAGCTTGTTATTTGACCGGGTAGCCAGAGTGTTCTGTTTAGCATGAAGTAAGGTAGCATAACTTAGGAAAAGACTTCCCTAACACAAAAGAATAGGACATCATAGCTCTCACACCCAAAACATAAGCACACCAAACCAAAACAAATCGCAATCAGAGATGACAGTTCTGTTAAACAATACAAACCAGTACTCGTCATATTTCTTCAACTGATGACTGTTTCATATTTATTATCACTAGATATAATGGGTCGTTTTTCATCAGTGCCGACTTATTTCTCACCACTACTAACTGACAGCTGTACTTCTCTTCTCACCTTCATTGCGAATTCGTGGACACGGTCTCCAGCCCACACTGGGTGCGTGTGTGCATCTACAAATCCTGTAATGTTAAAGTTATATTTATCATTTAATTTAGACATTGATTCAACGGTAGTGGTTAACATCAAACATATACTTTTATTATATGATACAATGGTCTTTCATACAGTCCAAACTTATCTGTGTCACTTTAGATTAACTTTGTCTGTCTAAACCTCTCACTATAAAGTAAAATACCGAGAAGTCGTTATCTTACCAGGCAGCACACATTTTCCAGAAGCATCAATGACGCATGTTGATTCGTTTTCGATGAATTTCCGTTTCCGTTCCGATTCCTTTCCGATAAACACAATCTTGCCGCAACTGTTTGGAGAACGTGAAAGGGTAACATGGAAAAATACATATATTCATACTGTTATACATGTACACTGTAACAATTTTCCTTGTTTTACTGTTTTTGTTGTAGGCTCCATTAAATGCACAGACCACATAAAAACTACGATAAATATCTAGTATAGTTTTAGCTGTTTTACATGGAACCAAAAGGTGGGAAGTTAATGATTATTCACTTATGATATATCAGGGTTATTTCCCTTCGTTACACTCCGCCAGTACGAAACGAAGGGAAGTAACTCTGATAGATCATAATGCAATATCTAGAAAATCAATGAGAGCTACATATGGAGACTTTTTTGTTTTGACCTAAGATGACCTACCTGTCTGACACGACGCTTATACCGTCCCCATTCTCCTCCTGTAGTGTGTCTATCTGCTGCATACCCTCTCCACACACCTTCACGGTCGGGGTCCCCCTCACCTGTACTACCTGTCGCGCATTCCTAACAATAAGTCTCACGTCCGCCATCTTATTCTGATACTCTATAAACAAGAGGTTATTGTCGAGATAAACTCCAGATAACGTGTGTCCAATCGTAGACGACAACAACAACTATCCCTGGATAGTGTCAACTTTATACATCCGTCCATATTGAATAACCTATAATGAGAAAGTATATACACACCTGAAACAGTTTTCTTGCATAAAAAAATAAAACTTTGGTTTGGGCGGATATGCAATTTTTGACAAGAGGCCATTAATGGATCAAATACTAGCTTCTTGGTTAGATAATCAGCTCTAGGTTTTATCATTGATACATGCGCTACAGATTCCATACACTTGGACATTTTAGCTGTCCATAGGTCGTTCTTACATGTACTATTAGAGGACTTAATTAAAAATTTCTAAAAGGGTATACCTCATTGTGCTTAAAGATATACAAATGTATGTGTAATCTTGAATGTTTATAATTCTCCTGTTCCTGTTAATTTAATAGATTTAACTAATTAAGATTTGTATTAATTAAGTTCACGAGTTAAATCTAATTAGGGTTGACAGTCTTATATACGCGTTGTTTGTATACCAGAGACGTGGGTCATGGTGACCAATGACCGCTATATTTATCTGTGTATCTAGGCCATGGTCCTCGTAAGACCTGTCACCACTTTTACTCATAGTACTATGTGTATAAATCTCGATATCTTAAAACGACATTTTGTCATGAGATAAATCAATATATCAAATGTAATTAATGGAAACAGGTGAACCTTTAATTTGTGAAATTAACCACGAAAAACACACAAAACTTAATTCAATATTCTACCATTCTAATATACAGTATGTATCTGTAGTCGTTTTCCGTTACAAATACGTACCTTGAGTTTAACGTACACTGTATTATTTCATTGCAATGTAAACTACAACAAGATTGGGCACAAGTTTTTGCAACTTATAACGATGACACATCAATTGTTAAAATTGTGATAAATTCATATTTAAAATTATTTAGATTATTAGTATCTTTATTTCACCCAAAATTGTAGATTACATAAAGAATGACATTTAAAATGAAAACAATTAAAACAAAAAAGAAAAAGGGGGAAAAATATAGATATTTTACAAAATATGTACAAGTTCAAGTCAAATAATGATGAATTAGTTTAGATTTAATAATAGCAATAAAGATCGCCTGCTTTCAGGAGTCTATACAAAAAATACATTTCCTAATCTAAACTCCTCTAAAGCACTGTTTGAGAAATCATAGGCAAATTCTTTACCCAACAATGTATGACATAAATCAAAATCTGTTAAATTATGAAGCGATGACATGAATTCTAATCCAAAATTATTCACCAAAAAACACCAGTACTCGTCACATGATCATTAAAAAGCATTCCAAAATATTGACATTATTCTATACAATTTGATATTCGTGAGTTTACACAAACATTCAAAATACAATGTACATGATTATTATACTGTTGGAACTTTACAGCGAGTTCCGAAAGAAAGTGCGGCCTATTTTTAGGGTGAATGCATTTGAATCTAATAAAATATATCATTTGACATACGTTCTAGACGTGATCTTTCATCAAAGTAACCATTTTATCAACAAGTTTTTGCTATTGTTTTTTACTAGAAGAAGTACCAGATACAATGAGTATTTTCGTAATATACTTATGATGTCTGGTATGAAACCTTGTTGTTTCCGTGCATTCAAAAAATAGGTAAAAAATCTGGTGGAAAAAAAATTGTGAATCAGGAATCCACCATCCATGGCAATAAACCCAACCGAGCAATTATACACACATGTCAGTCCTAGTCTTGAACACATCTGACAATAAAATTCTGTGCTCGTTTTAGCATATTTATCTCTGCGTTATTAGGAGCAACAACTCACATTCGAATAGAGCAGATGGATAGATCTTAATTTTGGCCAGTTTGGCAATAGTTGCAGGGCTAAGAGCATTAGGATGAGCACATGACTTTAGAAGTGATATAATACCAGTTTTTAACTTACAACATGTCCTTTAAGTCCTTTCGACTTTATTTCTATAGTCATTTAACAATATACCAACGTGTTTGATTTCATTAACTACTGGTAGAACGCAATTGTAAAGTAAAATGATAGATACATTGTACTTTGTGCGTTTATTAGAACGTAAACCGCCACTTCCGACTATAATTTTTACATATGTTTACCATATCTTGCAAACTTTGATAATTTGTACTTAAAGGACACAAATCGTCTGTTTGAGTGGGTAACCTTCAGATCAACAATCAATGTGCTTTTACCACATTTTTCGATTTCGTTTAATAATTCATTGATGAAAATCAGATACATTTTGGAAGAGAGCGACCCTTGTAAAATTCCTCTTTCCATTAAAACACTTTTGGACATTATTTTTTATACGTTAGACAACTCTTAACATTGTTATACATTTCCTTGAGGATAATCCACACTCTGCCTATAAGCCCCATTTCATGAATTTTGTAGAGCAGACCTGCGTGCCACACAGTGTTAAACGCCTTAGCTAGTTGCTGTCTATAAATGATACATAAACATTTGAATTGTGTTCTGAATTATAATTATTACATTCAAATTAAAGGATTTACATAGACTTCATAGACTACATAACTGGTTTTGGTTTTAAATGAGGGGAAATGTTGCATATTTATAAAATTAATCGATTTATTATGTTATAGGTAATTGGGAATCAAATAAGTAAACAGATAATTGATATAAGTAATGGAATAAGGAACTTAGAACTACAAATGGAATGTAGGAATTAAATTTCATGGAGATTTGGTATAAAATGTGTGTCACAACATCTCGAAACGTTTAAGGGACACTTCAGTCAGGCTTATTCTATTACATAACCATGAAGCAAAATATGGCATAAATGTATTGTTCTGTATTCCTTATGAATCATATAATAAAAAATATTGACAAATTACACGACTTTGTTATGGATTTGTATTGATACCGTCGACATTCCAAGTGGTATAGCAATACATGTACGATTAAACATGTACAATATTTACGCTGTAGCTACACCCGAGCCAACACCGCATAAGTTAAACATATGCAATAGATAATCACCGAAGAGTAGAATTATGTATAATGGAACTCTTGCCCTTTAAATTGCTTTTGTCTTATATGCTAAGATAGGAGAATCCAGAGTATATAATATCAAATGAATAATTTAGTTTTTATTTTTTTATTTTTTATTTTATGTATAACACAATGCTTCTATTCATGTGACTGACGTCGACAGATAAATGATACTCTAATGTAATTATATATGTAGAAAAACATTGATTTTGATTAATACCATTTCCCTTACAATTATATTTTTGTTTTGTAGGTGCTTCACTCACAGCGTTTGAATAAAACTGCACTTACACCATGGATTATCGTTCAGACAGATGAGAAAGTTTTAGCAGCTCACTGTAACTGCATGGCCGGTTAAGGACAGACTTGTACCCATGTAGGCTGTAGCTTCAATCCTTTTTTCATTTGAGGCAATAGAAAAAATCCGCAATTCCGGACAGTGACAGATGAAAAAGCTTTATGGTTACCAGCTAGTGTGAAAGGTGTAACATACAGCAACATTGAGGATATTAACTTTACATCAGCGAAATTTAAAAAAGGCAATAAAACGAAGGCAACAAAAACTGACTGAAAAAAAAATGAAAAATAAAATTGCAGAAAATCTATTGTCCAATCAAATTACATGAAATTAATTGAGTGTGTGAGAGGGTATAAATAAAAGAGCAGTTAGACCAAATTTCATTATACAGAAGATACCGGAACGAGAAGCATCAAAACATTTGGTATATATATACAGCTAAGGAAAAGGTAAGTTTCAGCACAATTAGTAACAAAGTGTTAGGTATTTGTCACGCATGAAATAGGTGTCCTGGATTAGGGCGATGTCACAAGTCCACAACGGAAAGAGGGCGGTTTAATGTGATATCCAGGAAGCTCTTTCCGACTGAAAAAAATAATGTGGACCCTTTGGTTGATACCAGTTACTGGTGACACAGTAGCTTGTGTTCTTCGCACAAACGCCATAGGACTCCTGTCCTTTAATCAGACAAACTTACACATTTATGTAATTTAATTATAGTCAATAAATAACAAATTATTTAGGATTTATTGTTAAAATTAATTAAACACAATATAATAATTCGATATCAATGAACTAACATAAGAACGACTGAGGTGTTTGTCACGAATGAATTAGGTGTACTGGATTAGGCCGATGTCACAAGTCCACAACGGAAAGAGGGCGCTCTAATGTGACATGTCCCCGCAATATCCGGGAAGCTCTTTCCGGCCAATAATTCATCTGGGCCCTTTTGGTGATGCCAGTTACTGCTGACGGTAGTTTGCGTTCTTCGCACGAACGCCATCAGACTACCAGTTCTTTAATAAGTTATTAGCTTATCTGCACGCCAGGGTTGGGGTAATTAAAAATGTAATTGTAATTAATTGCAATTAATTACATTTTTTCAAGTAATTGAAAGTAATTTGTAATTAAGAAATATTTCAATTACATGTAATTGTAATTAATTACATTCTGAAAATGTGTAATTAACAATTACATTTCAATTACTTTTCAATTACATATACATATATATTTACTAATGTCTAATACTAAGATGTAAGACATGTATTTGGCTAGATAGAAATTTAAACAGGTAACATATGTGAGGCAGTGACCACAGTAGACAAGTACATTTGTATCTGTTTTACCTGTAGTTTACCCCTCCGGCAATATACAGGTGTGAGGTGTGAACACATCGCCTGTGATTACAACTCACAAAGGTCTTGCTTATATAACACCTGTTGATCACCTAATTAGCATATCTAATGAAGGCAAAAATATAGATGATAGCTCAGATTAGTCTTCAACCGCCTCCTGCCAAGAAAATTAAAACAAAAGACTTTTTCAGTTTTCTTCCCACTACACCCTCACGAAAGAGACACAACTCAGGTCTTAAATCCAATGAAGTAGACATCTACACGGGTACATTGGTGAATATTGCACAGAGAAATGTTGTGACCCATTAAAGTTCTGGAAAGATAATTCTTGCAGATTTCCAAATTTGTCTATTATAGCTAGCAAGTACTTACATGTAGCTATACCAGCCACTTCAGCTCCAGTAGAGAGATTGTTTAGTGTTGCTGGCAAAGTATATCGACCAGACAGAAACAGACTGTCTGATGATAATTTTCAAACTAAGTCTCTGATGATAAAATACAATTCAAAAATATGAATACCTGGTACGGTACCAGGTATTCATATTTTTGAATTGCATTTTATCATCATCAGTGTATGAAAAGTTTTAAATGTATATTTTTATTGAACCTATTTTTATTGGACCTAGGTCCAATAAAAATGTATGTGTAAAACTAATACACCCTACCAATACTCAATTGTAACTTGCGGTTTATGTGAAGCACGTGTTCTATCAGACTTTACTGATAGTGACATATATATGTATAAATGCTTCATTATATGACTATACAAATGTGTATAAGTTATTAAAAATAAACATATTAAGAAAATGTAATGTGTAATTGTAATTAATTACTTTTTGAAAGTAATTGTAATTGTAATTAATTACATTTACAAAACTGAGTAATTGTAATTGTAATTGGGTTTTGAACAAGGAATTGTAATTGTAATTAATTACATTGCAATGTAATTGACCCCAACCCTGCTGCATGCTTCAAGATATATTTTAAACGAAATACTTAAAACATTCTTCCAAACGTTGTATTAACCGATCACAAAAAGGAATGACGTTATTCGTTAGAAATGGGTATAAGTACAGGTGTATAATTTTATATTTACATTCCATGTTGCATTCGCCTATATATCACTAGTATACCAAATTGTAGGATATGAGAGTATGTCTGCAATTTATAGTGATGAGGTCTCTGTGTAGGAATACAAGCAATGTAAACAAACATGGCCGCCAGTAAACAATAAACATAGCTAGTAGCCTATCATCACATAGTATTTGTATTCGAAATAATTAAACTTTAAATTCAAAATGTTGGCATTAATGAAATTAAAATGAAAACCAAAATAAAAACATTTAAAATTTGCAGTAATCAATATTTGGACGCTTTCCAAATACCAAATTAATTAAAACGTCATAAAAGCATCGTCCAGCGTCTTAGAACGTCGTCTGCTACTGTGTCCGGAACGCCGGAGGAAATTAAAATCTAGCCTTCTTTGATTGGAAAACACAAGGAAAAATACTGCATTGGGCTTGAGTTGAGAGTTTTTCAAGGTACCTGGTAAGCTTTTGACTGTTTGAAGTATAATTACACCGTGTAATTTCGAGATAAACTCAGCTTAAACTGATGGAATGTTCAACTTAATTTGAAGACAATCACATCGTTTGAGCTTTACACAACATTAAAATGTACTCAGCAATACTGATTTCGGAGTGACTGTAATACATGTGCCTTCCGAGAACAGAAATTAAATTGTAGTGTTGTGAATTTGATGATTAAAGGGGAATAACCCTTACTGAGTACAGTAGACTCTACATCACTGCGAATGTCTTGGGGGAGGCACTCGGCATGGTATTATGCCGAAGCTAGGCTAGACCGAAAAAAAGACGACAGTGCTAATGAGAACCAGCTTTATCACAAGAACTCTTTGATTAATATCGACAGATATCTGACAGACTGATAGAAACCTAAAGAGTTCATAAAAGCGAAACCAGGCACACTCAATATCCTACAAAACTATCATAGAAAAGTCAGATTTAAATAAAATTGCATCTTACCTTTATAGTGGCACAAAAATCCCATTATCCTACGTCAACATATGTGTTTTAAATAAATCACTTTGTCCACTTTGTCTCTAGCGGAATAGAATTCCATCATCAGCTAAATCACCTCAGCAGCGTCCTTCCCCAAGCGCTGATTCGGAACCACATCACTACCATTGTAGGATATCTACATTGCGCGATATTAACTGTCACATCAAGAGATATAATGTTTAAATATTTTGAAAGTGTATGTTAGTTTGTAGATTTTTAGGTATTATAGCTAAAATAAAATTTGATGTGGCGACATTCAATTTATCTGTCACCCAAATTGTATTCATATTGACTATATACTACAATTTGGTAACTGTTTATTGCTTAAAGACTTTCATTTCACCGAAGACCTTTAGTAAGGAGCACACCGGTATATTTTGTTCTATTATTGTAGAAACTTTGGAGACACGAAAAGCTATGGATAAAGAAAATGTTCTGACTAAGAAAGGAAAATGGATGTGTACTAACTGTAACTGATCATTTGAACATAAAAACTCTAACCAGATATAAGACCGAGCATGGAGATAAAAATTAAATTGTGACAAGTGCGACAAAGAATTCGGGAGAAAAGATAGGCTTACACGACATAAAATGATGCACGATTAACTTCTACATACCTGTTGTGGAAAATCATTTTGGAGAAATGACAAATACCGTAAACATTTGGATAGCCATATTACAAACCAAACAGGCGGACAGGATAACAAGGAGAGCGGTCCGACATTACTCCCAGATACTACTTTAAGGCATGCTAACGATGACCAATGTTCGGGGAAGGCGTTTGGGGGAACCGTCAAAGTTGTAACCATTTCTGCTGAGATTCAAGCCAAATTACACACAACGACATTCATTCAGCAACAAAACAACGCCACAAAGAAAATAATTGAGGAAGTTGTTGTTTGGGGTAGTGTCTAGTGGTTCTTATCCATCCAAGTCAAATTTTCAAAACCAAAAGGAGACACAGTAGAACGAGTGACGCCGCATTTCCTTGGAAAATACCAGATTACTTTAAACTCACCTGACATCGATGAGGGTATGCGAGAATATACGAAAAATTCAAACATCCTTTATAGATTACCAGCGACAGGGTAGTAACTGGATATTGGACAAGGTGATTCAATTGCAGTTACATTTTGGAAGATACAAGCCCCTTAAGGGATCTAACTATATCCCTCTCCCGATCACGCCATCATCAACGTTCAAAACAAGGATAAGAAGTGTTTCATGTGGTCAGTAATTGCTGCATTACCCCAGTCAAGAAAAATTCTCAGCGTGTTTCTAAATCTCTTTCACACCAGCAAGACTTGCATTTCGATGGATACCTTTCCGGTGAAAATAACCGACATTAGTAAATTCGAAAAACTCAACAACATCAGCATCAACGTCTTAGGGTTCGAAAAAGGATCACTTTTCCCTCTACAAAGCAAAGATATGGCCGACACGTGGATTTACTGATGATGTCAAATGGAAGAAAGTCTCATTTTTGTTGTTTTAAGGACCCGAATCGTCTGTTGAGCGATCAACATTTACATCTTGCGCAGTATTTTCATTGTGTGTACTGTCTGCAATGATTTACCAAACAAAGGATTTTAGAAGATCATATATCCTACTGATAAAATAAAACTTCCAACAGAAGAGAAAACATGGCTGTTCTATAAGGACGTGAGAAAACAATTGAAGGTACCTTATAGTATATATGTGGATTTCGAGTCATTCCAGGTGCCTATAGAGAGATGTGAAGTCGACCCAGACAAACCCGCGAACGAATAACTGTAGGAAAGGATGATTTGTCTTGCCACAGTAAAACATTATGGCGGGATCTGGGAGACTATGGCAATCAGCATGACTGCTTAGATCATTATCATTCATCCGAAAAACTCTTACCAAATATTAGAAACAAGGAGAAGTATGTCATACATTATCGAAATCTGAAACAATATCTTTCTCTTGGCATGAAGCTTACAAAAGATCACAGATAATTAGCGTTCAAACAGTCACCTTGGCTGAAGCCTTATATTCATTATAACACTCAAAAAAGGAAGCAATCTCGAAACAGCTTTGAAAAAGACTTCTATAAGCTGATGAATAATAGCGTTTTTGGAAAGACTATGGAAAATTAAGGAAGAGAATGGATGTCAAACTTGTCAAGAGCGAGAAGAAGGCCATGAAATTAACATGTAACCAACTTTCTAAGATTTTGGAATCTTTTCGGAGGATTTGGTTGGTGTCCACATGATAAAATCAAAACTATATTTGAACAGACCTATTTACTTGGGATTCAGTATTCTCGATAAAACATTGATGTATGACTTTCAAACGAAAATATGGATGTAAAGCACGTCTTCACTTTACCGATACCGAGGGTTTGGCCTATGTCATCCGGACAGAGGACAATTATCAAGATATGTCAGAAGACAAACATTTATTTGACACTTCATATATTGCACATCCCATCCTCTCTACAGCATGGAAAATAAAAAAGGTATTTGGGGGAAATGAAGGAAGAAACCTATGGAAACCCGATTCATACTTGTGTAGGAATAAAAGCGAAAATGTATGCCAACACTTACAATCGTAAAGACGAAAAAAATGGGAAAATGTTAGAAACAAACATAGAATCGAAAAAGGCGAAAGGGATTAAAAAATATGTCATCGAAAACCATACCCGTTTCGAGCACTACAAAGAACCAGATCAGAAGTTACAAAAGAAAATCATAATGTCTACAATGAACCAGATCAGAAGTTACAAACATCAACTTTTTAATGTATCTTTAACCAAAAGGGTCCGTTCGCCATTCGACAACAAACGATATTTGCTTGCCGATGGCATCACTAGTTATGCTTACTGGCACTGGAGAATATCAGGAGAGTGACCAAACATATACGCAGATCACTCGAGTACCACCAAGGGATTCCATTGGATTTAGACCAGGATTCATTCATTGGTCCAAGTATTAGAAAGTTGGTGATCTTGGATGAATTCATGTCGACAGCAAGCAAAGATCCTCGTATTAACAAATTATTTACGGAGGGTAGTCATCACAGAAATTTGTCCGTTCTGGCTATCAATCAAAACCTTTACTACAATAAGGATTCAAGACAGAGAAGGATTTGCCATTATTTTGTCTTATTCAACAATCCTATCGACAAACAGCAGACCATGACTCTTGCAAGACAGATGTACCATGGGAATCATGAATATTTGATGAGGCATTTTAAAGAGGCTACTGATAAAACTTTCGGTTACCTACTAATCGATCTAAACCCATCAACACCCGAGTCATCATGCATGCGCAATGATATATTTTCCGAGCGGTCTATAAAAGGACCAACAACGACGATCTTCTTGAGGCTGATACTCTGACCGTGCAGAAGTATATCAAGCAGCAGCAGCAGCAGCAGCAGCAGCAGCAGTAACAGCAACAGGAACAAGGAGAAGATTTGGAACAAATAGATTCAGAAGATATGTCATCTTGCGACGACTGTGGTATCATGTTTCAAGATGTACATGATTAACAGAGACATGTGAAGAACTGGTGTCCCTAAAATGAATCACGTAAAAGGAAGCTTCAATCAAACGATGAAAACGAACCAGTGGTCAAGAAATGGTTATCTTTTGAGAGTTTACATGACGACGATATGGAAAGTGAGGAACATGAGGTTTTTAATGCCATTATGGAAAAGCCAAGTCAGCAAACGAAGAAGAATGGAATAAAAAGTAATATAAATATGTAAATGAAGGCATTTCTGATAACGAAGCCAAAGTGATAACAGAAGAAAAAATAAGATCTAAAGACATGGACCTATTTATCAAAGACTATAGATCGATTATCATGTCCATTCTTCAATTACGAAATGGAAAAATTCACGAACACGTCATGGAAGATGTGACTGAATTTATCGGATTTGAAGCTCATAAGGCGATTAGTATGGCACTCAAAAAGAACCGTCATGTCTTAGAAGAGATGTGGAATGATAATGAGGAGGGTGAGGAAGGAGAGGATGATGAAGAGGAAGGGAGAGAAGAGAAATCTGACGAGGGTGAAAATTGATATAAATAGGCCATTTATCTTTATTACGTCAGTATTACATGTAGCACTTGACAAAGTAGAATGTCTTCTGGTTAAAATTATCTAAAAGACATTTACTTTAATCCTGTCAATGCAGGGAGTTTCTCTGGACCTGACAAACTATATAGATATGTAAGGAAAGCTGGAAAATATGTCATCAGCAAATATAAGATAAGAAAATGGTTACAACGACAAGAACCTTACAGTCTCCACGAGATCACCCCGACGGAACAAAATTTTCGTGACGGGGATCGATGACCAGAGGCCTGCCGATCTCATGGACATGGTCAAGTTTAGGAGTGAGAAGGATGACTATTCCTACGTGCTCGTCGTCATTGACGTAGTGAAAGACAAGAAGGGAACGTCTGTGTCTAGAGCCCTGCAAGACAGATTAACCCGAGGGAGACAGCCTAATCGTTCAGAACCGACAAAGGTCAGGAATTTAGATCAAGAGAGGTCAATGCAGTCCTACAAAAATATGGTATAACACATCTCTACGCACAAAACGAAACAAAGGCAGCTGTTGCAGAGCGTGTGATCAAGAACATCAAATCTAGACTGTATAGATATTTCACACACGAGAGAAACATCAAAAAACATTAGACCTTTGCCGATAGTTACAATCATATGTATCATCGTACCATCGCTTTGGCTCCGGCTAATGTAACAAAGGACAAGGAGACGTCCAACTGATGGAGAATGTATTGGCCAAAGAAGCCGGCTTTCTTGAGTAAAACGAAGAAGACTCGTAAACCATTTTAATTCAAGGTCGGAGATTAAGTTAGATTGACTCATTTGAAGAATGTTTTTACGATATAATATGATCAAAGATGGACGGGCGAAATATTCACCATTTCACAAAAGATACTTCGAAGTGGTCTCCAACTATACAGACTCAAAGACCATGGCGATGACGAGATTAAAGGGACATCTTATCTGTCCGTGCTACAAAAAGTGGATGTCAGGGATCAAGATATGTGGAAAGTCGAAGGAATACTGAAAACAAGAGGAAAAGGACAAAACAGACAATACTTCGTGAAGTGGCTTCATTGGCCAAAGAAATTTGATTCCTGGATACGCGCGTCTGATTTAACCGATTCGTAGGAGAGTGAACTATCCTATAAAGGTCCAATATCAGGACCATGTTTGATGAGAAAGGGTGTACATATACACAGATCATCCAAGTACCATTACACGGGTGAAAGATGGCTCTCATTTACTTGTGTTAATTGGCGTGGGATGGCTCTCCGACCAACGTTCATTCTGTCGCGACGGGGAAAATAAAATTGTTTGTACAAATACTGTAGTTATGATTCGTAAAACTAAACAAGATATTATGGTCATCGCTACGTCATCGATTGGTACCCCTAGGGGTGCCTTTTGGGTGGGAGATGGGGTGCAGCTTATTTATATTATTATACCTCACCGATGAGTCACAGTCGCTGATTGGTCGAGAGACGTCACGTGTGAGGGCGACAAAACATCGAGTATCCCGCTGAACGTCATGTTCAAAAATCATGTTTCCCCCATGCGGAGCCCCTCGTACATTTAGCAAGAGTTATCGTTCGTGTAACGGAACTCTCCGAGGTATTCCGATAACAAATAAAATGGATGGCAGACGACGCTTTCGTCCGAGGAAATGTATTAATATTCTTGTGATAAAGGATACAGATAACACAATTACACTCCATATTATGTTTATATGATGTAACATGCTAAAGTGAGTTGATTTGGACTGAAAGATGCGGTAGGTCTAACTTCTGATTTAACTATATCTATAACGTTAGCTCAACACGGCAACAGTGTTCTGGGCAAACAACTTAAAATCTAGCCATTACGTTAGACTTGTATTTAAGCGAGAGAAAAACTTTATTTGTTCGGTATAATAAACAATTTATTGCCCTGACGGTAGGGAGACATGACGCTTAGTTTACCCGCGGCAAGTCATATTTCCCTCGGGCTACGCCCTCGGGAAATATGACATGCCTTGGGTAAACAAAGCGTCATGTCTCCCTACCGTCAGGGCAATAAATGTATAATATTACATCATGAGACATGACGTCAGTGGTACCCCTTTCTTCTGAGGGGGTGTCACTGGGAAGGTGTGGGGATGGTAAGGTTCAAAGAGGGGAGGAACTGTGCCAAAACACCCACTTTTATATTACTATTTGACGTATATTTATATGGTACATGTATATATCATCAATAAGAAGCGTAATGGACTGTTTTATCGATACAGTGTATGTCCGTTTCAAATGCCGTCTTCTTTAAAGTTATATTGCTACTAATTTCACTGCAACGCAAAAGCATATGTTGGCCTATAAGAGAGCCAAAAGCAATGGATCATATATTATTGGTTTTGAATAAAGCGGCTTCAATGACCGCCATGTTCATTGACTTCGGGTTTTGTCAGATTCCGAATCGTATCACGTGACTTAAGTTCGACATGACCTGCATGTGGTGAGCAAGGTAACTAGCGTAAGCGCACATGTGTTTATTTACGTTTTCCTCTAGGCTAATATGAGCAAATTATGCTGGTATATGTCCATAGAATGACTATTTGAAACATCAACATTACACATTGCCGCACAGTATTGTGTGTCTCAAATATTGTAATGTGCGAGCATTATTTTCTTTGTAGATCCAGTCTGCTGAGGTTGACCACATGTTTTGTTTATAAAAATTGTTGACATTTTCTCTTGGATTCACAACTCTCGTGTTACTTCGAGATTGTCGCAAGGATGCTCTTTCGAGCCTATTTTTCACGTGTACACGTTAAACAGATTTTTTACTTTTATAATTAAATACACTTCAAGTGCTGCAACTATAAAAAGTGGTAAAATTAGAGAGTTTAAAACTCAAACAGACGGAGAAAATATGTATAACACTTAAACAGTTTTCACTATGATAAAAAGGGCGAAAGTGATAGACCACTGCATACCGCCTGGTATACCTTTCCGAGACGACTTTTGATTTTTAAAAATGGGAATATAAAACGAGAATAATAATCTTATAAAGCCGCAAATATTAGACAACGTACAATTAATACGGCTTCCATCACTTTCTGAACAATTTACTTTTAATTAAGATAAAATAAATGTTGATTTCCATAACGCGGGTCGTCTTATGTTCTCCGCCATATGGTCTTCGCTTTAGTTGACTAGCACAGACGGTGTAACATAGGGAATCTTGCATTCGTTAGGTTTTGTAACCTTATCTTAGTCCATTTTCATATCATATTTCTTATTATAGTTTTTTTTCTTTAATCTTTTTATCTTTTATTCGGAAAAATATTGGGTATTTAACTAACAAATGCATGAACTAATGGTAACATTTAAACACTACTATAAATATATTACTGTAATTGTTTAGTGTAAATAGATGATCAAGTTCAATTTATTCATCGTCGGTAACCCACGCTAGCTACGTTACGGTTTTAAACACACCCCTGGATACCACAATGTTTAAATTCCATCACACTCCGTTTATACCGCTACGTTCAGTAGGCTAATTATATGTGGGCTACCGACGATTTGTCAAGATGTATGAAACGGGGCGTAGTGGAGGAAAGACACTGTGGTTTCCGAGGATGGATTTATTATCTATTATGGACATTTTTGGGGGTCCATATGTTGTTATATCGCCAGAGTTAAAGTGAACAGTCGGGCAAGGATGGCTAAAGTCGGTAAAACTGGTGTGAATGTATCCAGTATAATTTCTTATGAAATGGAAAAATAAAATCTCTCGTCAAAATCTGTCTGCGTACGAAGAAATTAATTTAAAATATGGGAATTCTAAAACGTCCTCCCGGCTCACTATGTCCTGGTTACATTTCCACACAGCCTCGCTTTCAATTTTTTCAACTTTTCTTTACTTTAATGGTCAGAACTGGGAAACTAAGCAGAACTTGACCGTCGTATTAATATGTGAGAACTTTCGGAAGGCCAATGAACGCATTTAGACTGGTTTTCTTTGCCCGACTATTCACTTTAAATAAAATTAATAATCACCGAGATCTATCCTCGGTAACCCAGGCGGTATAGACACTAATATAACGTTAATATCCCCTGGGAGCAACCGAGACCTTCATCGAACTCCTGAATAATTAATGAGGCATATTCATTGTTGATCAGTGTATACAATGTACGTAGCGTAGTGTAGTGCGATCACCCGTGAGTCTCCGACGTTGACCGAGACCTTAAAATTGTTTTTTCTGCAAAGGGTGATATAACACAATATGGACCGAAAAAGGTCCATTATTTCTATTTTAGATATAATATTTTTAACTAGAGAACTTGTAAATAGGATGTTTTTTAGCTGAATATTTTAAAAAATTTCTTCAAAAAAAATTCATACCAACAACTTAGCATGACGGATCCGTGCAGTGACCGTCGATTGATTATTTTGTTGACACGAAAAGGTGTGAACTTGATACATGTATCGACACACCAATTCCTTCCAATGTGGACGTGAGGAGACGTCGGCGGAAATAAAAGGACAGAGGTATTTTAACATGAAACCGGCCTCTAAGCTAAAAAGTGTCTTCAAAAGACAACACAATTGCCAAGCACTTTGATCTGGAGAACCATAAGGTCTAAGCTAGGTGATGATACCACAGTCAGTTTTGCCTGGAGCCAATGACCAGGACTTGGACATTACATGTATGTAGATAATCGGGTATACCTTCTACAGTAGTCTGTGACACGTAAATATAATGACTTGTATTTTATGGATATCAATATCAATATATGTCATTCGGTTTTTCGTGAAATATCATAACGCTGGCTGTTGAATAACATTATTTTATATTTCCGTCTGTCTACGTTTTTCTCAATTCTTTGAACTTAACATTATCTGTTTGAAAAAAATAGTGACACAAGTAAATTAAGACCTCTTATAACTTTAAGGTACGGATGTATTTTTAATCGCCGCATGAATTGTGCATGCATATGTGCTTGATCGATGGTTTCAGAAGTAAGTAACTTGATATATAAAAAAAATCCCCATAGAAAAACAATAGAAAGTATAGCCCGAGATAATCTGGCCCTGACACCAGACTTAGACATTATGACAGATAGATGTCTGGTTTAGGAAACCAGACATCTATCTGTCATAATGTCTAAGTCTGGTGTCAGGGCCAGAGTATCTCGGGCTATTGACCTAGATAAGATTATAGTTTAGTGACCTGAAAACCTGTTATAACACCAGGCCCCGATTTTCCAAAATAAAACTAAGTAAAAAACTGACTAAAATCAAAATTTTGCACATACTATAAAATAAAGAGAAAAAAATCGTAGTTAGTTCTATAAAATACTATGCGTAGTATTTGGTGACCCATTTCAATTCACTAAAAATGAAACTAGAATATGTGGTTGTTTTATCGACTGGTCTATATATTTTCAACGGCATGGAAATCCGACACCAAAGTCACATTTAAATACCTGTACATGTAGTTATTGTCCGTGAACTGGCTTCATCACTCTCTTATAACTAATGCGTTTTGATATCATAATAATAAGAATTTTAGACTTAAAAATTTGGACGAATACATAATTATCTACATTTACATATACGGCTTTCAAGTATATTATATTGTGTAGGTCAAGCAAAAGTGTACAGTATGTTATTTACGATAGCATTTGTACGTACATATAAAGCCTAATTGAAAACCAAATTACGTTAGCGTCATTGTATAACTACTCATTACATAGCCATGTTGTTAATTATTATACGGATAAGTCCTAATGAATAACAATGTTGTCCTATGTTATACAGTAGCTACCTTGGTATCAAATGCATTAGGTATTGGGTATCATACCCAAATATTGACGTTTGTTATCCATATGTATTGTTTAATAACTCTCCAATAACCATTGTATACAGTCGACTCCAAGGACTCAATATACATCAGCCTGTGTTTGAGTTCTACACTGCTTCAAGATACACATCATTACTTTAGGCCACTTGTTGAGTACAGAAAATCAATAAAATCAAAAATGCAAATTACGCGATTGTTATTATATAATTCGAAATAACATCCTAATCCTATGCATAAAAATGCATAATGAAATCTCAATTTTGGTTGATATTGCAAATAAAAATGAAATAAAACAAATTAAATAGAAAGGTAAGCGATAATTGCAAGCTAGGCAAACCAGATAATAATATGAATAATTACATGCAATAAGAAAAGGCCAGTTGTTTTTATGGCTTTTCACCATTTGTGAAAAGACCTATTGTTTTCGTTAAGTTTCTTATTCTTATTATTATTCTTTTTACAAGCTAACCGATACTTACATTATATATATCATTGGCTTCTTAGGTAAAATCTGTGCTTTCGTTTAAATATCACATACAGTGTATATAACAATAATGATAATAAAAAAGCTAATCGATTTTTATAACATATATGTAACAGTATAATTCATTTTTCACAAAAAAAAATGCAGGCAGCCACTTGAAACGTCATGATATACACCTGCAAGGTCTCCAATACTTTAAATGACATACATATGCATCAGTTTACATGAAAATGTTAAAGTCATAATTTGCGTGCCCCTTGTGTTTTGGCTGAGGTGACCAAGATTGCATTTTACGGTCTCAGAATAGCAGTTTAGACTGCTTGTTTTACACATGTTCATAGAAATTTAACTGTCGAAAACAGATATATCGAAATTTAATATCCGATGAAAAGTTACATAATATAAGACCACGATAGTGGGTAGCGATAGGCCAAGAACACCTCCTTGCAAGCGATGTATGGTATTTGCAAATTATTTAGTCTAGATGAAATAAACGATTATTCTAATTACTGGTTTATGTAAAAAATGAATGTACTTGCAATATTTCCAACGTTGGACATATTTATTTTGCTATAATTAATATCGATGCTGCTATCGTTTGTGCGATGAGATGAGATGAGGAGGTTTTGCTGGGTCATCTCGGTTTTCCATGTCGACACCAAAATAAAACTTGTATTGTAAGATAGTGACCGTGTATTCTGTTTTTCCTGCAACTTTTTCATTATACATACAGAAGATGGTATTCAAAACGAAAGCAAATTGCCTGTTATTTACACGATTTCGCTCAAAGCGACACGCTTCTTTGACGATCAAGAAAAGAATGCATTCACTAAACCGAATGAGTGTTCTATTAGTTACACAGTTTGTTAGTGACCTAATACGGAAAATTGGGTCTAAAATAAAGTTGTATCGAGCGAGGCGAATTAGGTCACTAACAAAATGTGTAACGAAGTAACTGCAAAATGCATTTTGTACTGAGTATGGAAACCAAAACGACTCAAAACTTAAAATATTTTTCACTTCATTGAAGACTCGAATGCGTTGTCATGGTCCATTTCTACTAAATAATCCTAAACAAGTGTTGCCGATTTCGGTTTGCTTTGAAAGTGGTCATCAGCGCTATCATTCAAACATTTTGTCTCCATCTCGTCGCGAAGCGTTACTTGACCGCCATCTTGTTGCTAATGACGTTCGGGGGCAAAGAACGATAACTCTATCGTCCAAACCTGATACGATTTTCTACTAACCTAATACGACTATATATTGGATATCATATGACGTCATTTTAACCAATAGGAATGCAAGATTCTTGTCTGAGGCGGGATAAACCTTTTTACTACCGTGGGAAATATGTAAGCGACGTCATTCCGGTAATTGTGACGTCACTGTTTGGCGGGACTGACTGCCGTTTCATTCACTCCTACTAAAAGTGACGTCACTGGGATGTTCTAGACTGGTTCCCGCCTCAGTTACCTCCCTTGCGTACGCTTCACTGAGGACCGGTAGCGAGTAGCCATCTTGAGTGGGAATTCCAACTCCAGAGTAGTGCGCATCATTTCCGCGCATGACATGTCATCATGGAGACGGCTACTTCCGTTAAGAGAAAATAACGTCATTAACGTCGTTCCTATGAACACTCTAAACTCTGTTAGCACGAAATGATTTCAAAACTTAAGATCTTATTTACTTTTGTTTATATATCGTTCAAATAAATTATTTATTCTTTACGTTAAGATCCGTCGCTTCGTGCGTAAAGGGGTTTCCCACGCCTAAAAAAAGTGATGCCAGCGAACCGGATATGTAGATTGACCAATCAAAAAAATCATCATGGTTACCCGCTACCGGTCCCTAGTGAGCGGAGCGCAGGCTGGCGGAGAGTAGAGAACTAAGGGAAGGGAAACAGTCTATGGAATGTTCGGGATCAAGTCATTAAAAGAAATTGAATTAAACGAAAGAAATTAAGCATATATTTACTGACATCGTAATATTTTCCTATTGCAACTATTACAGGAAATTCTTATTGTCCAGTATCGAGGTCTGTGCCAGACTAATGTCGATATTAGTGAAAATGCATTGTTTCTGATATTGTTCCGCTTCCTTTGTTGACTTTAAATTCGTAAAATGAACTTAACCCATGAAGGGCGTCAGAGCGCTAGTTTTCAACGGGAACAAATACCGTAGTGATAAAGACCTTCCAAGTATGGCAACAGTAAATATTTGCATCAGGGAAATAGGGACACAAAATGTCGATTTTCTCCAAAAGTAAGTAAGTTATACTACATTAATTTTGCTGGAACACTTAAAAAAAGTTCTGATTTCAGAACAATTGGAATTAATATGAATTTTAGGCAATGCCTCAGAAGAGTGCAGCTACTTATAAAAAATGTAAATATAGAATATCTAGTTAGGATTATAACCTCAAAAGTAAGGTCAGTCAATTGTTGCGGTTGGGATAAAGTATTGTTGCGGTTGGGATAAAGTAAGTTTGTTTGATTGTTTATGACAGTTTTGAATACACGAAATAAATGCGTACTCCCATTACTTCACTCAGGTATTTTAACGATGGTGATATCACAACAATGCTACAAATTTTACTTTTCAAATGTGAAATAATGCATGGTATATAGTTTGTACACAGATATATTAAATGTCACGGACAAGGTCGCGGATTAAAAAAGGAAAACTTATATTTTTTTCTTTCCATTTTAACGAACATTATTTGATTTAATACATGTGTGTTAAAAGATCAGTTTGATATTAAATAGTCTTATTCTCCGTACAAGTACAGATTCACACGACCTTGTAATTTTAACCCCTTGAAATACTATGACATTCCAGAGACGTCAGTAGTATACAAGTAATGGTGCAATTTGGGGTACCCTGCTTTCTCATTCAACGAAATGTTCCCGTGCCAGGTACCCATTTGCTTCTCAACGTACAAAAAAAAATAGGATTGTAGTGTTTTACCTTAGGTCACTTCTGTATAAATATTTGGCCGATTCAAACTGATCTTATCATTCCAAAAGTAATGTCCAAGCTGACATAATATTCGTCCACATACCCACTGGACGATGGTGTTCAAAAACATATTAATACATGTCTGAAACTACACCATGTTTTAATTTAATGTTTTACACTAGCAAAAATGATCGAAAACACCGCTAAAACATCCCAAGTTCATAGATAAGTTTACCATTATCCAAAACATTATAGGTTTTGAGTGACCAAAAACCACAACCGTGATAGATTTTACTTTAAAGATTTTACTTTATGCAACCGCAACTTCATTTACCGAAATTTCAATTTGCTTTTATGTGCAAACTTCAAGACAGAAATGTATGACATTCGGCTGGTTTGTTTTTAGTATATAGCAATGTAATTGGAAAGTGTTAAAATCAGGAATTCAACTAGAAACTTACTGAATTTGATTTAATTACAACAATTCCTCGGTGACCAAAATATTCACGAAGTGTAGTGACTGTATGAAAACTTTCAATTAAAGTCCAATGTAAATTTTAAATCTACAATGTCTGTTCCACCAAGTGGCTACCTCATTTGTTGATTAATTCAGCAGAATTCCGTATTTGTATTTTGACAATTTTGTGACCTACCCTCTGAAATTCCTGCATTCTTCCGGAGTTAACCGCAATCTCTGCGTTACCTCAACCGCAACCTCCAAAGTACGGTTGGACACGGTGAGAATGAGATTTAAACTGTTTTAACTTGTAGTCCAATTATTGATTTTTAGTAAATGCTATTCTTCGATATTTGCGTCTAGCAGTCGTCATACACAGGTCAGAAAGAAATATTCAACTGGATTATTTCATTTCTCCGATCTTGTTTTTCTCCAAAACGGAAAACTTGGCAACATGCCCTGTATCAAAAATGCGCGGGAATATGTGGCGTCATCTTAAATTTAGCACCAAGCTTCCTGACGTCACGGCTGACGGTGCCGTGCGCTTGACAACACACAGACAGTATATCATTTTGACAAGTACATTTATTGTGTCGTTCTTATCCTTGTGTAGTTATCTAAAACTACTTACAGTAATTTCAAAGTGTATCCTGGTGATACGTACGCGTTTTGCCTACAGAGAAAATTTAAAATCTCGTTGTGCTGATAACGAGAATTAAAACATGGCTGCCTGCATGGAGGCGCGAGACTTTTCCCGCGGGGCACGATTTCAAAGTCCAAGGGGTACTGGAATGTATTGGAATCTAAATGCTCACACACGTGTTATGGTTAGTAGAGCTTCTATGAAGATACCTCTTACAGTATTTCTCATATAATTTTAGGCAAAGCCTATCTGAGAGCGCAGCTGTTTTGTTTTTACTATATAGCTTATAGGGTTCGCTGAATAACTGTACTGCTAGAAACCATTTACAGAATTATTAATTATTAGAATCATAGCTTTGCTGAATTACTGGTATTGAGTTTATAACAAGAAAAACAATATTGAACACAGAATACTTCTACTTTCACTTTCTGCAAAAATACGTGACTGCGGCTACAAATTATATCTCATTGTCATTCTCCGTTGCCAGGCGGAAAATTCCGAAGCAACTTCTAACGTAAAACGGCTTTTAAATTAAGATTCAGGGCAAAGTGTAATTGTTAGATTCAGGTAAGAATAAATTGGAAGGTTTATCTTTCACTTATGTTTTCGTTTTGAATATTTCCAAGCGTTACTTGTTTGTAATCACACGAGAGTGTGATTTTGTAATCCCGCGAGAGTGTGACTTTGGATACTGTCTTGCGCGATGCTGGACCTTGTGTTGACCTCCTGTTTTCGGTTTTTGAGAAAGTTTTCTAACTCTACATATTTGGATGATTTACATAGAATAACGTTACCGAGACACCTGTATCACAAGAGTTCGCTGCGGTCTCTATTATTATTATTATATATAATGTAAGTGTCACGAGAGTGATTAACGTGGATATGTTCTCTTCGTATAAAAACTGCTACGACAACTATAAACAGCTTATAGTTTATTTATACACAACAAACGGAGACAGATAACCTGAAATAAAAAGAACAATACCTGACAATACATAGGGACACATAAATGTACCAGCTATAATATTCCATGCATATACTGTAAAGTAATAAATATAATATACAGGTATTTATTTATTATATATTTATAGTAAATTCTATTCTAATTTCATGGTTATTACATTTAGTTTAAAATCACTTTACCCTATACATTACCCTAAACTAACGGACCACGTGCGGTCCTTTGTTATAAATATACATATTATTAAGGTTTATGGACAAGTCATTTAAAGACGTTATAACAGAAAACTATTAAGTATATTGATTATATTGCATAATGAAGAATAAGTTAATTACTTTATTTCTAGTTATATATTAAATAAGCATACCTTTCAACACTGTGGCCGTAAAGCAAACAGGCTTCCAGCTATAGGTGGTATCTGTCCGGTGCCTATTTTCCACGTAATGTGCGGTCACGCTTCCACCACGGTGGGCGTGCACGTGCAAGGACAGGGTCAATGTGACACACTCAACCAATCCATTCACTCACCTCTCATACGTCATCATAACAACTTACATACACACACATTTACATGTACAAGACATTTCATGACACAAGGACATGTAAATTCAGACAATAAACAGCGCATGTAGTTTTAAGACCTGTATAATACATTTTATGTACACAGTGAATTCAAACACAGCGACATAAGTTAATTATTCTTCTTCTTGTTTTTGTGAACGCTTTATCGGACAAACGGTAGGACATAGGATAAAAACTATTTCAGTAAGCTTAAGCCATGTAACTGAAGGTGTTCCATGAACAAAATTAAGAAGGTCAAAAAATCCAATATGGCCGCCATTCATGACAGAAAACCTTAAAACACAAAAACTGCTATAACTCAAACAGTATGAAAGCTGTTTCAAATCTGAAGGTATGTTATTGTAGGAAATGGACGTATCTACCTTTTTGGGTTACATTTAGATACAAAATATGTCTCGTTAAAAAGCTTGCTAGAGGTCAAAAGTTTACCTAATGTTACTATTTTTAATTTTTTTTTTCATTATTCAGTTTTCGTCATTTTTTTTATTACGTCAATGCAGTATGCCATTTTGAAGACTTTGATGTCTTCAAACTTAAAATTGGTCCATTAATAATTATTTTATGGCATAATCAGTATTTAACTAAGAATTGTTTTGCAAATTTCGACAATTATATTTTAAACATCCCCTCTGATTCCACCTGTCCGATCAAGCCCATACTCATACAAGATCTTCTACTTAACACCGTAACCAATTCCTGTTTATACCCGCAATGACATCACTTCCTGTTTAACCTTGACAGCCAGAACTCGTTAACCACTGATCCAATTCCTTTCATTTTTTTTCATATGTTATGTAGAATATCATACTGAGAAACTTTGTAATTGTACATTTTTCTCTAAAATGTCAACTTCCAGTTGATCATTGACTCATTACCAAGTTTGTAAATATAAAAGACCGTGACCTTCATTCAAGGTCACTGTCACTAACAATCTTAAAATCTTCAAATTACTTCTTGTGAAGTTCTGAAATTGCACAGACCCTGGAACTGGACGTATAGGTCGTCGACACAAAGCGCTACCAAGTTTGTTAATATTAAAGACCTTGACCGGAATACATTTTCGGTGAAAGGCCCGGCAAATTGTCCTGGTGACAATTTCTAGTTTTTTGGGTTTTTTTTTCTCTTCCTATCCCTGGTTTACATGATTTTCTATTTTAACAAAAAGATATGCAAATATTTAAACAAAAGATATCATAATTTTGAATCATGCATTGATGTTAAAACATACTTTTATAAATTCATAAATATAATTGACTGAAATCAGAAACAAAAATTAAAAAAATATTAGAGAAATTTGAAAATTTGTAAAGCCAGGCATGTTTCCTTGGTTTACTTCTTTTAAGTGTTTTTCTTAAGCTTAAAGTCTTTAGGAACTATTTTCCCCTAAATTTTTATAACGTACCATCGTTATCTCCTTATATTGGTTTATGTGTAAAAAAAAACAAGTGCAATTGTTGATACAAAAGGCACAGAGAGCCTGTATCGCTCCCCTGGTTTGTTTCAGTAATAACAAACACTATCTAGATTCTAAAAGAAGATAAATGATTTTGTTGAGACAAGAGGAACAGAGGGCCTGTATCGCTCCCCTGATCTGTTTCAGTAATAACAAAGACTATCTGGAATCTAACACAACAGTGTTATATAATGCATTTATGGATTCAATGTACATGAAGCAGTCTCATTTAAAAGACAATTTATTTGAAAGCATATCAAGTTGATATACATATGATTTTCATGAATATCCATTCCTATCGTTCAAAGAAGAAATCTTGCTAAATTAAATCTGTCCCTCAAGCCCTCAGGAAATTAGCTCAATTATTTGTAAAGTTTTGAATTACCAACCCTTCAGGATGCCACAGACACAGTATGTGCGATTACATTCATAACTTTTTAGAAAATAGGTAAAATAACAATATTTGTAACATTTCTAAATGCTTGGAATAAAATTATTTTTCATATGATATTCATGTTAGTCTTTCTATAAATTTACATAACACTACATATCCGAAACAAATTTCCAAAAAATCATTAATAAAAATAACTCAACAACATTATTATCAATATAATACCTGGTAGCTGATATGGTAAGATGATATGTCAACACCAAGGAATTGAAAGAGTCCCGTTCAACTTTGTCAACAGCTTAGGTTCATATCACCGCTATTGACTACAGCGTCAGCTACTTATGCCAGATTTACACTATGTTCCCGGCGACCACGGTAGCCCCGTTTGCCCGAAAACATGGTGCGTTGTGGAATTTTGGCTATTTTTGTCTCTGTATTCAAGTTGAGCTAGGTCTTGTGAAGTTTTGCCACGGTCTTTTGCGGATTACGTGGTGGACCGTGTTGTTCCCGGAGGTTAAAGGTACACTACCGCTTTCGCAAGGTCTATCAAGGATACCACTACGTTTTCTCTAGGCCTGTTACGATCTGATGAGGTCTGCTACGTTTTACACGTTTTAATCAAGCTCTGATACGTTTTTCACGGTCCACCAAGGCTTACTAGGGATGAAAGTCTGATGCAGGGCTTTTTTGGAGCAAATGAAACAATATTTATTGTCGAAAATGTCATTTCAAACATGTTTTAATTACATAATTATAATAATTATAGCCAAGTGTTTCTACGCAAATATTTTTTTTTCTGTAATGGTTCTCAATTAATATGCCTTTTGCAAATATAGCTTTGGTATAATTTGATGGTTTAATTGTGTTTGATAATGACTATTTCTATTTATTAATACAAATAACTCCATGAAGTAGCAAATATGTACCAGGCCAGAAAATGATACTCCAACATATATTACTTACAACGTAAGACCGAAATAAGACGTAACACGCCGTATCACGTCGGGCTTTCAACCGCTACTAGCCGTGATGTGCTTTGACAGAACACATCGTAACGGCTATCATCCACCTTGGTTTGCCATCAAAACGTGCAGCCAATCTGCATCAAACGTGGGAAAACGTGGAAAAAAACTCAACAGTACGTCCAAAAACGTGGAAAAAAACTCAACAGTACGTCCAAAAACTTGAAATCACCGTGAGATTCCGGGGAACGTGCTTGCTGCCCGTTCCACCACGGACCGCCTGGAAGTTTTGTTACGGCCTTGTACGCACTGTTACGTTTTGTTACGTCAATCCCGTTTTATTACGTACTGTGGCGTTTGCCATCTGTAACGTGACAGCCGTGGCAATTTTTTGACAGTTTAAAAATCTGGCACGGCATCCACGGTATTCAAGACCGCTTACGTTTGTCTATCACGTCCTTCTGGGCTGTCTCACGTTGTCTCGCGGTCACTACGTTTTGTCCACGGTGGTCTGAAACGGGGCTGCCGTGGCTGCCGGGAACATAGTGTAAACCTAGCATAAGTGGTACGCAGGTCAGACTGTGCCTAGTGGGGAAAACACCAGGGAAGATACATGAACAGAACGAATATCGTGACGTCACACTAGTATTGGTGTTTCTGCTGACGTGACTTTTGATTTGTTGTTTCTCAGATCGTACACCAGAACCTCGTGCGCCTTCAATCCTCCGTGCGTCACCAGAAGTCTGTGATTGGGTGTTAAGTCTACGCCCTGAGGATGATTCACACCGTCCAGTGACATCACCAGATGACGTATGAATTGTCCAGACTTTGAAAATAAAGACACACGATCGTTATAATGGTCAGCAACAATAATGTTTCCTGATTGGTCCGTACATACCCCATAGGGGAATTTCAGCTGTCCTTCAGCTTTTCCGCGCTCACCGATTTTTTGTACAAAGTTTCCTTCTGAATCAAACACCTTGAGACAATGATTTCCCGAGTCACTCACAACGATGTTTTTGCTTGGATCTGTGATGACGTACCTTGGCCGGTCCAGGTATTGAATAGGAGACATACTGTCACCTATTGTCGCGATAAATGTTCCATCACCCTCATGGACCGTTAGCAAATTTGACGACACATCCGACACTAAAATTTGGTTATTTTTACCAATAGCAATCCCAGATGGCGTTAAGAAGTTGACGTTTTTGATCGGCGTTTGGATTTCTCCATTTCGTAAAAACCTAGTTACACACTTAGATTTCCTAGAAGTAACGTGTATTACATCGTCAGCGCTAACAGTCACTGCCCATGGTTCGTTCATGTGATCCGTTCTGTACGCAATAGACGAGACTCCACGTTTGTTGAAATGCAGAACACGATTACTGATCATATCGACTACTAGGCTCCTTCCATCACCAATATAGAGAACATCGCTAGCATCACTAAGGCAACCACCATTCTTATTTCTCGGGAATGATAAGACTACTTCCGGTTCCAAATTGTCTAGTTGGCACTGGTTATCAAATATGAATTGGTGATTTGTATGACCTTCCATGCTCGTCCATGGAGTCATTGCCTCGTTATCAACAGGACCGTTCGATTCAGCACTGTCATCAGAGTAAGACATTTCTTCCGCGTTTTCTTCGCGCATATTCACCATTGCCATGCTTAAATTGGAACGGGATCCCGACGGGGATTTTCGTTTGAATATGCTATCTAAAGTAAATGAAAACCGTCGTCTGTTTGGTGTTGCCTCCTCTATTGTAGCAATATTCGGTGAGCTATCTGAAATAGGCAAAACGAAAAGGAATGACTGTTATATCCATAATAATGTTTAGATATTATAATAAGATATTGATTGTGTCATAGCAAGGTTTTTATACGTTGTATTTTTTCCTACGTTTGAGCATTTAAACGCATTCATTTGGCAATTACGAGCAGATGAAACGAAGTGTGCTAACGCTTCATGTTGAATTTGCCGCTGTCCAATTGGCATTCATAATTCCATAACTGCCAACTGAACGCTGTTCAATACTTATATTTACCTTCCATAACAATTTCCTAATGAACTCTCAAGAGGGTTTGCATCTACTTTCGCTCGTTTATTTACCGACATACAAACAACTCAGCAAAATACTATCCATCAGTAAAAACAATGGGTTGGCCATGATCCATATTAATAATTGAGTTTATCAAATCATATCCTTTCAATTGCACCATCTAAAATATCTCTGTTTACCCTGTACATGACCTTTATGCACTGGGTCACTTCAGACTGTATTTGTTTGTAGTTTAGCGGCGAATACCTGGACGATATCTATGAAACATGTATCAGTATATTATATACAATGAAATCAAGTTTGTTATGAGACCACGAACACACGCGTAAAAATCGACTTTTGTAATTATATTATTACTATTGCTCCTTCAGCTAACGACGAATATTTCTGTTACCCACGAAATAGTTCGAAACCACGCAAGGAAGTACGCACGAATATTTTATGTCATACAGTATGACAAAGTAAATTGAATTTACGAGTCTGAAACGTTGCCATGAATATGTCTTCTCTTATATTCTGCTCCAAGGTCATTATTGAATTTGATACGATCAGAGTACCAGTAACAAGAGGATACAGGAGGATCTCGGTCGCGATAGTCTGATCACGTACACAGGTGTAAATACGATAACCATATGTGGTTATCATAGATGTTTAAAGCTGTTTATAGGGATATTTACAATAAGCGGTATACGTATATGTACATATTAGAAGGGAAGCGATCATTAGTCTTATTTTTTTTAATTTTCGTGTTTTTAATATTGAATTTAAAATAAACTCATACTATCGTTATTTTGCATGCTAGAAGCACAATATTCTTTGAACTATCAATACACATATCAGGATCTCTGGAAGGCTACCCGCTCAATCGAATACGCACGATCATTGCCTGACTGCCGTGTCACAGTGTGTTCTGTGTGATACCTTGGTAACGAGTAGGATTATACGGTTTACGTTAAAGTTTGTTTCATTATAGAACGTTTGATTAATATTTGGAGACCAGAAGAGGGGAGAATTACAACATGTTATATAACATCTATTAAAATAGATGCAAAATATACAATATGGAATATTTTATGAATAATAGGCGCTCCCCACCCAGTACGTACATATCCGTATGCGTAAAGTTCCAGACTTTCGGTTATCTGGACACACAGTAGAATACGCACACAATCACGACTACTGTTCCCTCACGACTAATGGCTAGATTTCAGTATATATCATAATGAGGCCGTTGAATAAAAAGTTGGGATTAGTTTCTGTGATTGTACTATTTGGTCGGAGTCGAAATGAACATCACTTATTGATGATAGTTACGTATGGTGTTGGCTTTAATTTCGCAATTTAGATTAATTTATTTTAATATGCTTGAGACGTTTTTGCGAATTTTAATTTCTGCGATTACTTCAAAAACGCTAAATTTAATCATACCGAGATAAGGTAGTTTACAGTAATCCAACCCCATTTACTACTCTTATTTATGAAGCGTAAGACTAATTATTGAAATATCACTAAATCAATGGATGGTAGATATATTATATGATGGAAAAAATAGTCCACCTGCTCGTACGGGAATCCACTTGCCGATGTAAGCATACGAATAGATGTACTCCCCGCCATTCCAACCTAGTCCGGCTTCCATGAGCAAAAACTGTTTGAAAGGTTAAGTTAAAGTTTAGACCTATAATTAAGTGTATTCCTATCTTGAGTGAAACAGCAATTCAGATTCTATTGATTAAAAATATGTTGTTGTCTGTCGGATTTCTAGCAATTTATAAAGCTTTTTAAAACTTATCTTAACCAAACATGTGATCCAAAATTAATATCGATATTGTCATTAACAAAATCATCTACAGATTCGGTGTGCAAAGTAAAACAATTATTGCCAACGTTATCACTTTTCAAAAAACAAAAATTGAAATTAATATTTGCTTTTTAATGCATAAAATGCTCAATATCGTGCGTACGGAAATAAAAAAAATATAGTCATATAGTTAATATTCTTCAGAAAATATAATTACAGCTACTAATACAATGCACCCATTCAGATATTTCTATTTATTCGTAGTTCAATGTTTTCAAATCAAAATAGATAATCATTGAAAAATAATCATGCTTTCGTTATACTCACTCTCCGAGCTACAGAGACTAGCGGCCTCGCATTGTCTGATCAGGGCTAAATGATTTGCTTCTCTAATTCGTTTCAGACGTGCAGCTGAATCTTAATATCGAATTATTATGCTTGAGTAAAATTACAATATCACTGAAGATGTGTGTGAGAAAATAACAAGAAACTATCGATAGCCCCTGCATCCATGTTATTGTTGCAGTACGTCATAATGTTTTATCATTCGCCATTTGACGGACGTGATGAGACTTAAAGTTGGTTAACGTGATTCCGTAGGTAACGGACGGCGGGATAAGGCCAGCCTAAAGTTCTTGACCAAGTTGTTTAAATTGAAATTATTATGATTACTGTCTTCTTGTCACATTATTAACATGGGTATTTTCGTGCGTGGATATCTTTTGCTACGTACGCCATTTTTCAAACTTTTGTTGTGTTAATTCGCGCTATGTAACTATATAGTCTTTTAATAATTAACTGCATATCAAAATTTAGGGGGAAAAGTGAGTGCATATATAATGTAGGTTCCTATCGACAAAAAACTTGGTAATATATTTAATTGATATAAATAAATATAAAAAAAATAAATGTATTCGAGCGCTGAGGTATAAATCTACGCAGAAATTTAATGAATGCGAAAATTTCTACGACGCAAAAAATTCCACTAAAATTATATTGTTTGAACACTTGTTAATTTGAGAGCTCGGCACACGGATTTGTAGTTATTTATCTAAGTCTGGTTTATTTATGTACACATCTGTTGTGCGGTCCACTACAATCCACTCATACGCTTTTAAAGTAAACAAAAATTATCGCAAGGTCATTCTGACCTAAACATCGGTTCATTGTCACGCTTTCTTTCTATGTTCTTCTAAAATACGTTGTATACTAAATGAATTGATCTCCACCAAATACTATTACGTACCTGACGTAAAATCACCATGATGTCAGTGCACTCTTTGTAGGTTATCATTGTGTGTCCGTTACGATAATACGTGAAAAAAATTTACGTAAACATCTGATTCATTGCCAATCCAAACCCAATGATGGAGTCTAGTCACGATAGACTTCGGGGATTTCAACAGCGTGCATTAAAACAAATAAAAGCAGTTCTAAATTTCACTCAGAATAGAAAATAAGACAACTACATTGGCCTATCAGGAAGCAAAATGGAAACTTATGAAAATACTTAGTAACAAATTCACGTAAAAAGACAAAAACAAAAACACACACTAAGAAATCTACAATTTTTAAACCATCCTCTTAGAACATTATGTTCAGTCACGTATACACTGACTATGAATATGGAAATAAGTTTCAACCCTAGCTACGTCGACGACTTAACAAGATATCATTGAGTTTAAACTTGGGATTTTAAACAGTTTGAACAAACAGATGCTATGATGTTTAGAAATTATTTGTTTGTGTGATGATTTCTATGTTCATGATTGATTTTCTTTTAAATTTTTATTATATTCTGTTTCGAAGGTAAGATGCACTATTGGGCAGTATTGGCATCATGTAAGGAGTAGGTAGGGGTTCGGGTATTCATCATGAATTAAAGCAAGTTTCAATGCCAATTTGAAACAGCGTACAAAAATGGTTCTAAGATGTCAATGTGATTTAAACAATGCTTACATGTCTTAGCTAGGAATTATATTTTAATTCTATACAATAATGGAGCAGGCGCATTTCTGTGTTAATTTACACCAGTGATAAGCTTGCTAAAGAAACTATAAGCTCAAATTGCGCTCTACTCTAAAGTAAAGGCTTTCCAGTAGATTGCCCAGCTCATAGATGAAATAGCTTCCAAAAACAGAAGAACTACAAACCAAGTGTTTGAAAGTTATATCTAAGAAGTAAAGACGGCAATATAAAAATGACATGTGTACTTACTATTTCGCGACATGGCCATAGCTTCCTATCTCCAGTCCTGGACTCGATCTGTTTCGCACAGGTATCGAGTGGCAATATATGTAGAATTACCCCGAACGCAACCAACCGTGTGATACCCTGTCGTCTTAATCTCCATGTTAACTTTTACATGTTTTCTTGATCTATCATTTTAATTTTCTGAGCAACTAATAAACAATGGAAATGATATATGTCTTCACCATGAAAAGTATTCATATGTCTTCATGTTATCCTCTTTTTATTTATCGTTTCACTTTTTTTTTAAATTACTAATGGAATTCTGTGTTCAGTTATCTGTAATATATTACAATTTTCACAGCTACAAATGGAAAATTAACCAAATATGTCTAATTTTTATTTATCATATTTCATTTTTTTATATAGATAACTAACGAAAACTAACTTGATGAGATTCCATTTTGAGCTCTGTCTGATCTTTTTTATGTCCACTTGTTCTATATGTTATATATATCTTGCGGTGGGTAGTTGATTTATAGATACGCTAACACTTTTACTCGCAAATTAATTATGTAACACAGGGTTAGCCAACAGACACCCGGCGATTCAATTTTACATTTACATGTTCACATATTCGTTTCTTATATGATACAAGAAAACCATATATCAGCTGAGAAGACAGTAATAATGTCCTTTTTTATTCTTGTTAAGACAAACCAACTGAATGCTTTTGCATAGACCACAGTGTAAGAAATGTGTAATGTATTGTAATGTATTAGTAAAACAGCTGAACATTAGTACGCTATTGTGTTATATATTTTTAGTATAGCTTCTCGTGTAACACAGTAGATAGAAAAATTAGATCATTCAGCTAAAACTCCAAACAGGGTCGCCATTTTGAAATAAGGTCCATTTTACACTGACAAATCCTGAAAATCTCATGTTTTTACCCATTCATTATCACAATTTACCTAAATTTCAATGTTGGTTTCCAACTTCATTTCGTTGTAATATATGAATAATTACCTGTCAGAAAACAATTTTACTTTTGAATTTCATAATTAATCCATACACAGGGGCCATTTCGAAGGTCTATTTTTCATTTAGTTGGTTGTTCCCTATATTATCAAAATAGCCAACAGACTTCCTAACAAACGTTCGATGAGTGATATTTAGGGGTCATCTGTAAACTATTTGAAAGATTTGTATTTATCTAAACACAAATGGTTTTAACTTGCATTGTCGGCTTTGATATAAAAACACCACATAGAAGAAAGTAAAATTGTTCCTTTATTTTCATTTTACTAATATATCTTTTGCTTGTATAAATTAAATTATCATATTAAAGTGGAATTTATACACAACACAAAACAGATAAGAGAGTTTAAAATTTATTAAAGAGAAGTCAACTTGTTCAGGCATTCTATATATATATATAGTTTAGCATTCTCAGGGGCTGCTCATCCTAAACTTACATAATAGATCACTGACTACAAAGTTAATAGAAATTAACAAGAAAAATAGCAGAAGGTTAAACTATACACTACAACTACAAAGATTAGAGTGGGGCGATCCCCAAGTTTGGGCGATCCCAAACCAAACCTAAGAGACTTGGAAAGTGAAAGGGGCGATCCCCTAAAACTTGAGATCTCAAGCCACGGAGTAAGCAGCTGGTAGCAGGCGACCCCACATGGACAAATCAGAGTATCTAGGTAAGTGAACGTTAATTACGGGGCGACCCCCAACAGGCACTCACAAGACTAGAATCTGAACAACTGGACTTGCACCCCAAGTCTCATATCTACCTATATACCATACATATAAATGAAAATCTAAATACTTAGCATAAATCTTAAATATAAACAAACACATACATAAATGATTGGGGGTACAAAAATTCCCCGAATTAAAAGCCAAATCGAATCAGTTACCTATCAAAGGTAACTGAATGAGAGCCCCAACGAATGTGATACAGGAAGAGAATTACCAAATAGGAAAGATCTAGCAATTAAAGGAAATACTAGATTGTAAATTCAAGATTCATAGCATTTTGTGTCTTTTGAAAGGTTGACGGATGTGTTCGAATGTATCTAGTAAAACAGTCAGATTTCCATCTACCAAACATCTGGAGGACATGTCTTTCCACACCGGCAGCTGCACCTGAGGTACAAGCTCCGATTCTAAATGAATGGCCATTAAAAGACTGGTCATCATAACCCAATCTGCTTAAAGCTTCTTTCAAATAAGACAAAAATTAAGTCCTAGTAAGTGGCTGAAAATTGTTTTCATTTTCAATGAAAAGTGGGGAGTCAGCAAATGCTCCTTGCTGAAATCTAACATCGAGGTACTTGATCATGGTTGTGACTGGACTTAACTGATTGTTCTCAAAAATAAATACAGTGACTCCACAACCATAAGGGTCAGTCTTCGATGACCGTAATAACAATTAAAACCTAGAATTGTCATTTTCAACTACAACATCTTTGACTGTAACAAAACTTTCATTACAGATTTACAGGTAAATTCTCCACATCTTAAAAAACCGTAACAGGCAGTTTTAAAGGCACACAACAACATAAGATCTATGAAAGGGATAAACATACCCTTTTCTAGAAAAACACATAAATACTGCAAAATTGGAAAAGTAATTGGCAGCCTATTGCGAACAGGCAAATTACACTGAGATTTTTTTAACAGCACGCATAATATAAGGTAGACGTAATGACGAGGTAACTGGGTCACCGAGGCCATGTTTAATGTAATGAAAACGAATACCTGCCAGGTAAAGTTTAATAGTGTCATATCGCAAATGTAAAGATTCCTGGCAGAATATTACATAAGTAAGTAAATTGTCTTCAGAGATATGTGGTAGAGTACCAGGAAGCCACGGGGCTACCAGAGTTTGTAAAGTCAAAAAGGACAGAAAACACGACAAAGCTGACTTGTAAGTACTCAAAGTACTTTTGCTGAGGGAGAGGTTCCACCACTTGTCAAGGTCAAAGTTCATTCCATCAGAATCTCTTGGACAGGAAGGCATGGTGTGGCATGTTGATCCGCGCGAGGTGCCAGCTCTCGGAATCTTTTCATCTGCCAACGAGAAAGAGCATCAGCTATGGAGTTTTTTGTACCTATAATATGTTTAGCATGAATAACAAAGTTATGTTTGGCAGAGTGAAAGGTCAACCGTCTCATTAACTTCATGATACTGTTTATTTTTGATCTCCCTTTGGTGATGATCTCAACTGTAACCATATTGTCACAATAGAAAAGAATTCTTTTGCGCGACCACAAGTGACTCCACAGCACACACGCCATTACAATTGGGTAAAATTCTTACAGTGCCATGGAGCTCTGTTCTAACATAATGTCGAGGAACTTTTCCTTTGTAGATGAAGCATCAGAGTTTCTTGGTTCCAAGACTAGAAAATCATCCAATAAATGTAGAACGTTACCTATACCATACATGTGTTAAGCTATCCAGCAAATCGCTTGAGACAGATTGTAGGACTAGATCTACTTCCGAACACAAGTCTTACAAAGAAATAAAACTTTCCTTCCCAAGAAATTCCATGCAGGGGCCACAACGATGGCTTGATTGGAAATAGTTTGAAAGCATCCGAGATATCAGTTTTGATTAGCAAAGTTCCTTTTCCTAAATTTTTAATCAAACTTATTGCATCGTCGATTTTAACGTACTTAAGCGAATGGCTTTCCTTGTCGATAAGGCTTTTCAAACTTGGATTCTCTGGATCATTATGTGGTGCTGACATATCCACTATTAAGCGTTTCTTTTTAGAGTATTTGTGCTCCGCGATCCCAATCGGATTAATCCTACTATGGTTGAAAGGAATTGATGAGAAATGCCCTATTAGAAAACCTTTATTAAGTTCCTGTGTAATTAGCCTTGACACAGTATCGGAAACATTTAGCGCTGATCTCAAATTGCGACACAAAAAAGTTTCTTCAGGTAAATAGGAGAAACCGGTATCAAAACCTTGCCTTAAACCGTTTATTAGGATATCATCAAACTGCTTGTCAGGATGTAAACGTAGTTCATACTCTAAAGGATCTATATGAATAGGTGTGGTCGCGACAAGCGCTGTCACTTCTTTTTGGTTTGAGGCCCACTCTTCCCTAAAGGGCAGTTTAGCTTAGGATGGTCCGAGCTCTTGCAAGCGATACATGCATGAAGTTTATTACACACAGGAACTGAGCACCCTCTGTCGCCGTTGAAATTGTTACGAATTTCTCTGTTTGCAAAGAAAACTCTGGTGCGGCCATGAGAGTCTACGGTAGAGTCCTTTGTAGAATTCTTTGAATGAGTGTTATTTGTAGAATATGTAGACACAGTCATACTCTTTTGAGGCGGTGAGGAAGGGCAGAAATTTGTTGAATGTAGCGTACTACCACAGTGGCTGCAAAAGTTAGCCGGTCTGTTTGTAAAAAATTACTGAACAAATTGTTGTCCCTGACACACCAGTCTACACACACGTTATTATAACGTAAATAGGCCGCAGACCGCATGGAAAACTGGCAATGATATTCATAAAAACCATTACCAGGGAAACGCGTAGCCATATCCACAATGTCTCTCTCATAGAGGTCTAATTCAACCCTACGGTGGGGAAAAGCTGTGCACATAACTTTTTGTAAGTTCCAAACGCTTGGATAAATTCACCAATTGTGAGTGATTTGTTCAACCGATGGTCAGGCTTCATATCTTGGGCGTTATTATCTCCCGAGCCACGAAAGTAGGGAATGAGAAGGGCAGCTAAATTAACATCCCTACCTTGTATAATGGTCGTCCTGAGCTGCTGCGAAACAGTCTCAACTAGCGGGAGTGTGTGGGCTGCGTATCCAAACGTAGTCCTCGTAGCTGTCGTCGTTTGGAGTGGACGTTGGCTAGGACTACCCGCTGCAGACGAAGAAATGGCATGGATCCTTATATTTCCTCCGTTGAAATTCGCATACGCGGACTCTAGCGAAAATTCCTGAACGTTTCCTGAATTCTGATTGCTGTCCGGTCGTATAGGAGCATTTAGATTGTTACTGGTACGTTCAACGGAACATGAAGCGATCGACTCTTGGAATTTTTTCTCCAAATTGTCCACCTTTGACGCGAGAACTGCCACAGAATGTGTAAGTGAAGTCAACACTTCTGTCATATTGTCAGACCTAAGGTGGCCGCCATCTTGGTTTTGCGTAGCATCATGGGATCGCGCACTTCTCTCTTCCGTTTGATGACGGAGATGACGCGGTCGTGACCTACTTTCATCTGTATCAATGGCCCCGTCCTCGTTCGAAATGGAACGATCATTATGATTGTCACCTTGATTATTTAACAATCGTATCAAAGCAAGACGACGAATGTTATTTGCAAAGGTAATTCCCCTGTCTCTACAAGCGGCCTTGAGACGAGCTATGGTCCAATTTTCCAAAAGTTCGGGGTTATACGGAGTAGGCCTTGGTCTGTTTGTTCCCTTTCTCTTCGGTGCCATTTTGTTGACAAACACAAAATAAAGTTTCCGTACACAAATAACGATCCAAACGTAATTGCGGTAAACAAAACGTGTCACATGCCGATTACGAGAAAAGTGTTACAGTTTTTATCACACAACACCAACATATCCATGATAAACTTCGAAGCTCGTAAATGTAAACAAAGGAAATGTCACACAATGGCGTCACTGGTTGATGAAAGTAAACACACACACGTGTGCGAATGAGTACACGTGGATACCTGGATTTGACGTAAGGTGAAGAACAGTCTCTCACGAAGTGGTTATCGAACTCGGAAGTTGTATACGATTGTCTAAGCTATGAAAAGAATAAATAGCTGAACTTCTGCCTCAGTCGACTGACTGCTCTATCATTCTGACTGCTGAGACTGATAGCATAGGGGCTGACCCCTCTAGGCATAAATGACCATTGGTCAGTTAAGTCAGGTGATGCTATAATAGGAGCGAGTTATTAATAGACTTCCCAAATATAGGATGTATTTTGTTAACAGTGCGTGATATCATAAGAGTAAAACAAGTTTTGTGTATAAACAAATATTTAGTTCCAAAATAAACATTTATTCGACTATAACAAATCCATACACATCAAAATGATCGGTAATGATGTATATATATACATTTTATAGATAATAAAGACAATACACTATCTAATAAACACCACAAAAAAAGGAAGATGGAAAAAACTATTTGTTTTATTAATCAATTTGCCGCAATATCACATCGCCCCTTCTCCTGATCAATATCTTGAAACGTAATAAAAATGTTTGTCTGATGTAAAAAGTGAAAAAAACACCGTCAAATAGTATATATGTAATCAGCAATGATATTTCAAACACTCAAATAATGGAGAGAAAAAATATTTTATCAAGCAATGTGCCATAATGTAACTCTCGTCTCCTTGCCTGACTAATGGTATCTTTATCAAAAACAGAATAAAATGTTTTGTAGCAGTCTTGTATCAAAAGTGAAAAATACCATAAAACACTTCGGTAAACAGGCTTAATGATAGTAATCCAAACGGCCATTGAATCAATAATTTCGATAGTTGTTATTGTTGTCTTTGCTGGCATTGTTTGCCGACGCCAAGGTGTTGGTGACACGCATCACTAATACAAACAGTGGGTTGTTCTACTTAAACCTGTATAATCTGTACTACCAACACGCTCTGTTAGGGATAAGAGCTTGTTTGTTTTAAGAAAATGAGGAAAACTAAAACAATGTATAAAATTGATTGATTTAACAAAACCTGCAAAAACATCATTGCCATAAGATGCTACTCTGAAACTAGAGGATTGTTTTGATAGGGTCTGTGATCTACCTAATGGGAATTCTTTCAATGGTAAGTTTTAATACCACCCCCCCTCCCCAATGAAATGGTAACCCTCACGGGAACATTCATTTCAACTAAAGAAAAAGTGATAGACAAGAAGGAAAACAGGTGATACTTTCCTCACAACATTTATGCAAAACGCAGCTTATGTTTCGTTTTTTCCAGAGTTAGATGAAAACATTATCATGCAATCAATGCTTAATTAAATCAACTAGGACCTTCCAAATGAAATGATGCTTTATATAATGCAATCCTGTAGTGCACGGCACCACGAAGAAGGAACAATTCAATAGTGAATGGCAAACAACAAGACCCGTAACAACTCTTTTAATGTGAAGAGAATCTGAAGAAACAACAATATACATTAACGAAAGGGTCATAGGGCAGTCAGACGAATATTACTCTGTCTGAAGACATTGTATCTATCTTATCATTTCTCAGATCGTACACAAGAACCTCGTGCGCCTTCAGTCCTCCGTGCGTCACCAGAAGTCTGTGATTGGGTGTTAAGTCTACGCCCTGAGGATGATTTAAACCGTCCAGTGACATCACCAGATGACGTATGAATTGTCCAGACTTTGAAAATAAAGACACGCGATCGTTGTAATGGTCAGCAACAATAATGTTTCCTGATTGGTCCGTACATACCCCATAGGGGAATTTCAGCTGTCCCTTAGCTTTTCCACGCTCACCGATTTGTTGTACAAAGTTTCCTTCTGAATCAAACACTTTGAGAGAATGATTACCTGAATCACTCACAATAATGTTGTTTTTAGGATCTGTGATGACGTATCTCGGTCGCTCTAGATACCGATTGGTGTCGCTGTTGTTGCCACCTATGTAAGCAAGTAAGGAGCCGTCTGTGTCATGGGCAGTAAGCAAGTTGGATTTTATATCCGACACAAAAACATATCCATTCTTTCCTATCGCAACACCGGAAGGAGCCATGAAATTCTGGTTTGTGATTGGATCCATGATTTCTCCACTTTCAGAAAATCTAGCAACACATCTTGTTTTCCTAGAGGCTACATGTATGACGTCATTTTTGCCGACTGCCACAGCCCATGGCTCGATCATATGACCTGCGCTATATGACATAGATGTCTTCCCGCGTTTGTTGTAGTGTAGGACACGATTATTGGTCAAATCGACGACGAGACTCCTCCCGTCGCCAAGGTACATTACGTCACTTGCGTCACGAAGGTAACCGAATCTTCGTTTACAAGAAAATGTCATAACGACTTCCGGTTGCACACTGTGTCCATAACACGGATCATCGAAAATGAATTGATGATTTGTGTATCCTTCCTCGCCCGTCCATGACATTTTCTCGCCATCCGAGTCACTGTATGACCCACAGCTATCAGTAAGTGACTCGTCATCATCAATGGGTTGTAGAGGGACTTCGTTCGTGATATCTAATGAAGAGGAACCTATAGGAAATCTCTTTCTGAACAGTCTATCTAGCCCCGCGGAAAATCGTCTTTTCTTTGGTAATTTCTCTTCAACGTTGTTGATTACCTCAACTTGTGACCTCAATAATTCTATCGAAGGCATCGAACAACTCTCTGAAACAAGCAAAATGTGAAAAACCCACATTAGTTATATGTCATTGTCAGTAAAAAAATTCAAGTTTCAAGAGTTGTGGAATATACTGAACCTCACACTTCTTTTATTTAGTTTAATGGAAATCATATTGCTCTTTATCGAAGCTATGTTTCATTCTATCGAATTGTATATAAAATTTCAATAAAACGAATCATATTTCGAAAAAAAAAGGAATACATATTCCCGCAATAGACTAGAAAGTCGACCATAATCGTTCCAATAGTCTTCATTAGTTGGACTTAAGAAATATGTTGTTAATTATTATTCCATACTCGTGGGGAGTTACTACCCATCTACAGTTACCAATAGTTATAGAAGAACAATTTTTACAATGGATAGTTTTAATTCTGATAAGTCAAGTAAGAGATCATAATGAATTTCGGCTCCAATGCCAAAAATCATGACATCGGCGTCTATAGTGCAGTGACATAATTACATGTACAAGGTCATACTAAGAAGCCAATTTGTGATTTTCAATTTCACTCAAGAATTTTACATTAATTAAAATGAGATTTATTTAGATATGTGTTCATCTAATACATATTGATTGCTTACAAAGCTTCATAATGCTGATCCGTGAATGGTTTTATAAATCTTGATTCATAAAAACGTATGGTTTTCAATACCTTAATGAAGAAAAAAATAACGTGCCCAGTTAAAGCACATACAATTTAAATACCAGTATATAACATTTTACACATACATGTATATCAGAAAACAGTGATAACTTAATTCCCCCGTGACATTCAAATGACTTGAATTGCTATCGATAGTAGTCCATCTGTCTATGTACAAATTAGTTCGACAACTGATTTAAGTTTATCACGGTATGGTTTATATAAGTCACGCATTAATGACAAAAGAGATTGTCATCACACTATTCTCAATTAGAAATTATTATACCCGTTTTAGTTTTGACAATTTTGCCATCATATGTCAAATCTTAAAACTTCAAAGAAATTGTAATGCTACACAAGTTGTTTGCAGGTACATTAAATGGTTTTACTTTCTTAATTTGCATTTTAATTAACTTTAATTTATGTGAAATGTGGCATTAAGCAATGCTCTAGGAATTGACACTTTGATTTGCATGCTCTATTTCCCACAGGTTTAACATCAAATGCATGTCTTTTCCTAATTCCATCGCCAAAAATATACATAAGGTTATATTTTTGGAAACTTGTATCGTATGTTTAATCTTTTAAAAATATACGTAAATTGTTTTGGCGTATTTAGAATTAATTAAAGTTAATTAGCGTATGATATTGCTTTTAATTTAATTTGTAATTATGCATTATTTGGTGTACTGTTTATATAGGGACTGAAAATTGACTTTTTATGTTTGCGTTAACGGTGGTGTGAGCGTATGGATACAAACATATATAATGTAGTGCATTTGCTTGTTGACTATAATTATAGACACATACGTAAATGAATATTTTTTGTGGCTAGAATATTAATTTTCCATGCTGCGGAATTTCAATACAGTGAAACATAATTCCTACGAATTGATTTCTATTATTTTGATAGAATGACTTATTTATGTAATAAATATTATTGAACGATTCATTATTTGTAAACAAATTGCTGAAACCTTATCCAGTTCACGGACCATTCGTCGTCCCTGCATACAAATCAAAACTTCGTTTATGTTTTTATTGTCATTTAGTACATTAAACATTTAGAATCGAGTGATTAAACCACAATGATATGTAACCTTCAAAAGATTGTATTATTTATGATATGAACACGTGCTATGAAGGTATCAAGGTTTAACGATATGATGTACCACAGTATAACAACATGAAAAGTCAATGTAATGTAAAGGTGCAATTAAATTATAATGCAAATAGATTTTATCTGAAACAGATTAGAAATATGATAAATTTGCGTTATCATCTTAACGGTTGTATAATCATGTTTTTGTGCAACATTTCTAACGCGAAAAGCGCGAACATAAGGTTTCCGCTATGATAAAACAAATCAAAAATGCAATGTATTCCATAAATCATCGATTAACGCACACATTTCGTTTATTGATTAGCTCTGTTTTTAATTTTTTTAATTTTTGGAAAACACTTTAGTAGAAACAAACTCACGCTCACATTTGAAAATTTTTCACCGAAGAAAAAAAAAACAAATAGAAACAATATTTTTGGAAATAAAAACGCACTGAACATTTTTTTTTTTTATGTTCATGTATTGATGTGTTCCTCAATTTTCTACTGAATATTAAATTCGATACAGCAAAACAAAAAGGGAAAATAAATATATTGACAGGGTGAAATGTATCCTGTAAGTGAAAGTAAATCATTCACAGCTGCTGGGTAAAATCTTGCTATTTTTCTATTTTTGCGAGTATTTTACGAGCAAAAATTCTAACTTCGAGATGAGATTCATGAAATCTCATATGAAATGAACACAAATGTAAGATACATTTTATCACATATATACAAAAACCTACTTTACAAAGAATTTCACGTCAAAATGCATTCAAAAATTCAAGCGGAGCCCGCTATTTTATCCCACCATTCTCGTAATCCTGACGTCACGTCATTTTTCCTGACGGCATTTTATTGTTTCTGTCTGACGTCACTTATGAATATCCAGCCAATGAAAATCGATCCAGGTTAAATTACACTAGCGACATATGCAAAAATATAACTCGAGCGAAATCCCCGAATATCAGGAGGATAAATATCGTTTATTATGCTAACTTCATTTGTACATAGTTACATTCTGTTATCTGGAAAAGACGTGCATATGACTTGCCTATTGTTTGATCACTTTTTAATAACCGTATAGCCTGTTATTTTTGCGGGGACGATATTTTCGCTGACGTGATCGTGTTTTTTTATCGGTTAAATATTAAGCATTAGGAAAATTACGTGTATATTTTCCCTTGAAGATAAATCGCGAAGTTTTGATTCGCTGATATTGTATTGTCATAGTGTTTAGTCCGAATCGCGAAAATTTTGACCAGTTTGATCCACAAAAATAACTGTTATATTGGTTGAAAATAAAGTTTCCGTTGAAACCGCGTTATCTAACATTTATTCAACGTATAGTTCGGTGCATGACCGCCCGTAGTTGCCATACCACTTTTAAATAGACGATTATGATGTGCATATTCGTTTAGGCGCGACACCTTCTGTGTGTTATTAAAAATTCCATTAAAAATGGCATGCACTCATTTGGCATTCATACTCCAAAACCTGCCAAATGAAAGCAATCCATTACTGTGATAAATGATAAGAATAAGTTTAAAGTATCTTACCATCTTAATATCAACAAAAAGAAAGTACTTAGTAAACGCATAAAGGAAATTAGTTTCATGTCAAGGTATTAGAAAAACTTCTTTTCATATTTAGGTATTAAATTTGTTTCCCACATCTTCTCTCACGAATTCTGCTAGAAAAATTTAAAAAACTAATAAAAACATTAATTTTTAATTTTTGTCTTTTCTTTATTTATGTTGAAAGCCTCTGGATAAGTCCAAGATTGTCATTTTCTAATTTTCAATTATTGTTTTTATTATAATTGGAAATTTAAAACATTTCCCCACCTCTTGAAAACTTAATTTAGGCTGATTAAATTGTACAAAAATACAATTTCGCACAAAATATAAAAAAGATGGCCGTAGTTAAAAAACAAAAATGACTTTGACCTCTTACAAATTGAAAAGTAAAAGGTGAAATTGATTGTTCATACTTACTTGGTACAGACATTGTGAAGCCGACAGTATCATCAAGTCGTTTAGAAGATTGTGTTGTGGACGTTGTTTGTGGCTGTTGAGTAACGTCCAGGTGGTATCTACAATGAAAAACAGGCGATAATATAAAGCTTTATCTGATGCCACCTTTATTTACAGCTATATTTGGGAATATTATCTGTATAGGAATGCTCTTGTCGATATAGTATAGTTGTAAACAAACCTCATTTTTATCTCCGTTAACCTTGATATTCGATAAACTGTTAAGTTATGGCACAACGTCATTCCATTGCATAATTTGTTTTTTTAGGATGGGGGTGGGTGGCAAAGATCTCAGCGGGCCCATGCCATCTGTGGCGAGATTTTTACCCCAATTTGCTGGGGTTATAATGCTGACTAGAAATGTTCATGACAATGACAACCGATATTTTGATATGACAATTACGTCATCAATAAATGACTATTTCAACAATATCAATTGGATCATGTCGTTTCTGATTGGAGTAAGTTAAAATTAGTGAACGAGCTGCAAGTTCAGATAAGTTTCAGAGTAATATGTTAATTATACCAGAAACATATATGTTTCTGATTATTTATATATTTATGTAAGATGTTCTCGTAAATCTACATATTTGTACAATATGAATTATCTATAACCTGTAGGATTATCCACAGCTCTTCATACAGTTTGGCATACAGGTATTAATAGTTTATTTGTTATCATATGTAGCGATAGGTTATCATGTTACACGTGCTCAGCTCATCGCGTGATCTGACCGATAAAATCTGACACAAAGTCTTATCAATCTCAAAGGACCGAGTCCCCTCCCACATCTAGAGAAAAATCCATTGTAAGATAATTATGAAATCTTTATTGCAAATCTCTTACTATATTAATTATATCCCATTTAATTTATACAAACTTATATATCTATAATTAAACCAAAACGAATTCATGTAACAACATTTTAAATCCAGATACTTGTCCCCAAATTGACCGATTGCCAGGTGTAATATAGCTAGTGGCGTAGGAAGATGAAACATAATAGGGGGGGGGGGGGGGGGGGGGGGGGTCCACAATATTTCGTAACCCCCCGCCCCCCCCCCCCCCCCCCCCCCCCCCCCCTCGCTCGCCCGCCCCGCACATTTTTCATATATCATTATATATATAGATTCCTTGTACACATCTATAGACAGTGGCGACGCTAACAGGCAATTAATGAATACGCAAATTAGCGTGCGGGGTATCCACTTGAAAAATATTACAATTTAGAATAACTCAGATGAATTTTACAATGAATTTTGATGGTTTTCGAGCGCTGAAGGCCCGTGATTTTGGTGTGTCCGGGGGTCTCCCTCGGGAAAAAATTACGATTTAGAATAGCTGAGCTGAGTTTTAGAATGCATTTTGTTGAATTTGCGAGCGACGAAGGCGCGAGATGTTGGTGTTTGGGGGGTCCGAGGGTCTTCCTTGGGGAAAAAATACGATTTAGAATTGCAGAGAAGAGTTTTACGATGTATTTTGATGAATTTGCGAGCACCGAAGGCATGAGATTTTGTTGTTTGGGAGGTCCTGGGTTCTCCCCATGGAAAAAATTACGATTTAGAATGGCTGAGATGAGATTTACAATGCATTTTGTTGAATTTGCGAGCGCCGTAGGCGCGATATTTTGGTTTTTGTGGGGTCCGAGGGTTGTGTAACACAATTTGGTCTAATTTCAAAGTGAATTCGAGCGTACCCTCAACTTCCGGTTCAAGGAGTGTCTCACCTTGTTCATATAGTAGGGGTAGAACATTTTATTTCTCCAAAACCAGATGCAGACGCCTGTGGTTTAGCGGACTACCACGCCTCGTGCTCGGAAACGTACTTGTACCTATTCAATGTCTGAGCAAACATCGTAGCACAAACAATACAAAATGCAACGTCCCGTGCGATTTGATTGACAGCTGAGTGATTCGTCAAGTAGAGGGTATAATCGCTCGACAATCCTATTAGTGCATGAAAACTGATCTTTTTATGAGATTAAAGATATTGTCATCTATCTATATATAGGTTTTATGATAACTGGAAAACAATGCATAAAGGGAGATAACGCTATTATGATATTATACAGCGTCATTATCAATCAAATGGATTGGTTTTCTTAGTCTGAAATACCATGTCGGGATTCTATTTTCTTGAAAATTGACTGAATAAGTAAAACATTTCAAACTTTATCATATTATTTTCTATAAGAATATATCGAACTTCACTATTTTAATATATTTTCATCAGGATTTTGTTTTACATAATTAGTGAACGTCGTTTTTGTCTCAATACCGTTAAAATTATATTAACCAAGTAATGAAGAAGAAAAAGTATATTTCTCTTGATAAGACATTGTTATTATACCAATGAAAATTCGTATCACCTTTTCTTTGACTGTAGGCACTTCTATATGAACAGTGAGCAGTTCTTTTACAGGGAATAAATAACTTAGGTTTACCAGATAATCATAATCATTTAAACATTGAAACACTATTATATGGATGTAAATTTTGCAATAATGATATTAACAAAGATATTTTACAATGCGTGATTGAATATATCCGCCATACTAAAAGATTTGATTTCTGATAAACATGTATCATATATACATGTATCATAGCCCTCTGCATATATAAGCAAATAACAAGTAACAAGTACCCATATCTAATTACTTGATAGTCAAAATACTATTTAGCAGTGCAATTAAACAATTAAACTATCGTATATGTTAATATGTATTTCTACTTTACTCTAAACTTTCCTGGCTGGATGGATACTGAATACTGATTATCGAATATTGAGAATCTTTTATACTATAATAATTATCTAATTGAATAATCAAACTATGTACATATTAGAACCGTAAATATTGGTTAATTCCAATTGTATAAAAAACTGCATTCAATCTCCTACCAATTTTTTTTCATATTCAACTGAAGACAAAATGCTCATTTGTTGTCAGACTCTCATACATATTCCAAGGGGATGGGTCAGTGTGCATAAGCACAGGGACTTTTTGGCCTAATATCGCATGGTGTGTATGTATGTTAGTCTGTCAATAAATGAGCATGAATCTTATCCCTATCCAAAAACTACAATCATTAGGAATACGAATTCCAAATAATTAAAAATAAAATTTGAGTTATCCCCCTTTAATTAGTAATTATTAATATTATTATCATATACTGTAACTAATTCAGCTTATTTGTATATATAAATATATGTATTAATGAATTGCAGAATGAATTCATGTTTATACTTTAAAATATGATCTGGAGAGGACTTAGATAGGCGTGGCCTGATGTCCGATCCTATTGATGTACATAATATCAATAAAATATTGTTGAAATTGAAAAATAAGACATTGATATATATCACATATGTTAACCACTACATATATCATAGAACATTTTATTTAAGATTTTTTCGTCTACCTCAGACGGATGTTGATTTTTCATGGACAGAAAATGCCGACATTACTGTGGCCTATTATGTATGTAAATGTTGTAAAGATAAGTAAGAATAAGTACCTGGATTTAATTTTTTTTTACATGACATTTGTTTTGGTTAATATTATATATAAAAACTGGTATAATTAGGATGAAAGGTTATTAAAGTAGTAAGAGAATTACAATGTAAAAATCACTTATCATCGGACAAAGCTAGGCGGGAACTTGGTCTTTTTAAGCGTGATGGTCAGATAACGCGCCGAACGCGCTTGATGTATAAGTGATACATATGTGAAACATGATCACCTACCGCCACGTATGATAAAATATTTAACTAATACTACCGTTATGCCTCCTTGTCAAAGTTAAATTAATTAATCCTACATAAATGACATATTTGAATAACAGTCTAGAACTTTCATTGATTGAACGAATATAACGAACTACTGGGGGGATGTGAGAGTAACACTTTGTTATGAGGAAATACTAAATCCTGGGTTTAACCTAAGAACTATGAACGTTGATGTTTAAAATAAACACTGTTATATTTGAAATTTTCATTTCATCTTCCAACACCATATGTCTTTATAACTGTTATCTCTCTAAAATATTTTATGAAATTTTCCGCTAACACTATAGATAAGTTATATCAATAAGATTGAATGCGTTCACACATCTTCGTCCGTATCGTGATATGCATAGATTTTTTTTCATATTGCTTCTTTTCAAGTTACGCAAGATATTGCTACAAACTAAATTTTAATAGCTATATATGTTTTGCCTCCTAAAAAATATTTTTCCCTATGTCTAATTGGTATGTAGTAACAAATAATAACCTACGGAAAATTAATTGATGAAACGAATTCTTTTGTTGATATTCATGAAATTTCCCAATGTAAAATATAGATGTTCGTTCTTTCTATGGCCCAGTCAAATAGATATCAAGAATGGAACAGTTATTTCCCTTGTCCTATTGATTTCCAGTTTAGAAAACGAAATCGCATAAAAAGACGTAACATTGCATGTTTTACATATATCCTAATGCGCTATATAGCATTTGGAATTATTCAAATATTGGTTTTTGAATAAAGCTTATTAATTTATTAATCGTATACCGTTTCATTTTCTGAAAGAAGGGAACATAAACTATTTACTTACATACTGGTATCAATGATATTTAGAATGTGACCATCAACATTACAAATAGCCAATACATAAATGTTATCAGTAAGCGTGGAAGGACATACGATATAAATAAATCACATTATTATTTTTGAATGAACTTTATGGTTTCAAGTAAACATTAATCAGCTTATTCGAACATTAGTTAAACGGACATCAATGTTTTAAAAGGACATAATATGTTCTTATACAATGTCCGTTATGAGAATCAAACTTAATGACAATATTTGAAAATCTGCTTTGCCCTTGAAGAGCTAAAATTTTGCTACCTTCCTACTTCTGCCTTCACTCCAATATGTTGATATGAAATACATTTCTCCGAATGTCATACATAGCCTTACATATATTATGGAAATATTTTCAGTATAATTTTTTACACATGCATGCATATCGTCGATGAAAGCGAAAGATTTATGTCTTAGAATGTACGGAGATACACAAGTTAAACATACAACTACAAAGACATATATGGTCTACCATCTGTGTATTTGTCTGCTCATTTACATGATTTTATATATTACTATATTCTAAGATATATGACCCGGAACGCAGTTTTGGACCTTCTTTTATGTATGACGTCATTGATTTTTTCATTTAAATATTGTATAATATCATGTTAAATATGTTACATATTTTCGCTTACCTCAACAGATTACGGTCGTTGAAATGCAACACGAAGTTACTGATGTTAAAGTATATTTAGCATTTCATCTCGATTATAACACTACTTATAGGTATTGATATTAACGCTAGAATTCAGTGTTCATATAGTATATATTACAATCCAAGTTCGGACATGATATGTTTTATTCATTAGATCAAAATTCTTTCTATTCTAAGAAAATATAAATATGTATTTCAAGGTGAGATTTCTTGATAAAAATAAAACTTCATGAAGATTAAAAACGTTTCCTTACAATACTTTCTACTTGCTATTATGCAATAATCAAAATAACAAACATTTTGTTTTTAATGCAATGACTTAATTTATTGATCGGTTCATTTTAAAAATGTAAGATAATGGGAATCTTTCGTTGTAGTTTTGTTTGCGGTAGTCAACTACGCTTGTCTCGTTTATAGCCCTTTTCATACATTTTCGTATATTGTCCATGAAAAAGAAACATATTCGCAGTGGACTGTGGTTACAGGTAATATATTGCATACATTTCATGATAGGTTGGAGGTATTCAGTTGAAACGATGAATAATTATACCAGTACACCAGAGGACTGAGCCACGGTTTTTTTTTTTTTCCATTGTCACCTTCACAGTGATTATGTCATGATCATTTGCCGCTGGAGAACAACTCGTGCGTAACAATCGTAAAATTTGACTCATGTACCTACAACAGTTTTTATTTAAAAGAACTATGTCTTTATTAAAAATTTTGTCATAGTTTGATTAATTCTAATCCTCAGACATGTTTATGTGCCGAATGTACCAGTGAATATTTCACAAAATCACGCTTTATCTTAGACACTCGACATCATGTTGTGTAGCCTTTATAACAAAGTCAGACGAGCTTTTCACACGCTATTCACAACCAAAAGTTACCAACAATTGGATTATTACAATATATAAAATGCATTGGTTTTTATTTTATACGGACAAATGAGATATCAAAATGAATTTTGGCAGTACTATCAAAATCCATTATACCAACGTCTACAGTATGAGTATATACAATTTATGTACAAGCCAAGCAGCCAAGTTGTAGTCTATAATCTCACTTAACATTTTACAGTGTCATAAGTAATTGTAAAGAGGCATATATAACAACAAGAACAGTTAAATTCCGAAAATTCCATTGTTGTGTGTACATTTGAATGGTATATTTCACAGCCTAACTCGTCCAAATTTATGGGTTTTGATAGATCACCGAATGAAAAAATAACATGACTGTTACACAAAATGATCGTACAGTTATGGCACATAATATTGTTTTACCTATATAAGCATTCGTTACATGAATTTATATAATTGACAACATATAGAAAGAAATGATCTTATTTGTTAGACGTTAGCTTGTCGAATCATATTTCATTACATTCCAACTAAACAGGAAATATCAATTACCACAAGTTACAATTAGGACATGCTTGATACATGAAAAAGGTTTTAGCACTTTCTAAGGTGTCATACTTTTTGACTATCTGTGTTGTTTATGAAATGGCCGTATACTTGTATTTTATTATCATGGGTAACATATTATTCTTATATATTTATTTATTCACTATTGCCAAAGCGTTTTTTTAATTTTTAATTTCTCAAACGTGATAATGCAAGGCCAAATCTGTATGAAAAACTAAGACTAATGATTGTTAAATTACTTCCGAGTAAACTATTTACATGCATTTAGTTGACTAATATCTGTTGTGATATGTTAATCGCTGTTCCATTAAATGCCAGTATACAGCTACAATTCTGCGTGTGCTATTTAATTATATCATATTATATAACAATTATTTAGAATTATTTTAGTAATTAGAAATACCTTAAACTAGTCACATTATCCATTAAGAGTTATGTTAGTAATTGGATCCGTAAATTAAAATAACACTGTTCTTTTAAATGGCTTAAACTAAAAAAGAACTGCATTAAAACATTTGCAAAGTACTTAATCAGATACGTTGTACTACGTTTTACTATGAAACTAGAAACACCTAATGAAGAACGATAACTCTTTCAAACTTATTCGCATATTAACTCTAAATACACGTTGATGAACAGTTCATGGCACTGCCACTGTTTATAGGAGAATTTATTATAGTTTCTAACCCCTACAATAAATACATTTTACATCTATCAAGTCATCGTCAACCTATATAGTTAATTTCTTTTTGTTTTTGGCTATCAGTTCAGACGTTTATAGGTCAAAGGTGTTTTGTGTGTGAAGAAACTGTATATAAATGTCAACATTGTAACATGTTCTTGTTGATTACGTTGTTTTGGTCTGATTTTGAAGACAATACTTTTAACGGTTATTTTATTGAAAATAAAACAAATTACAAACGCACATATGTATAAATATGTAGTAACAGTGCCCTAATATACTTCACATAAATATATCACTGCGGATAGATTTTCCTATTTAAAAGATGTTACACTGCTGACGAATGGTATGTTTTATCCATCCAAAAACAGAAGCAGCCGAATAAGTATAATTCTTCAGTTAAAACTTTACACCATTACCACAATGGAAACGTTTGGGCTTCTTGATTTACTTCAAGATAAAAATATTAAAAATCATAATTGCGTCCCGAAAAAAACCACGGCACTACGCACTGTATTGAATGAAGTATCGATTGTGCATGCACTAAAAGCGAAACAAAGTATTTCATACTATGTTTTTTGTTAATAAGAAACACATTTACATAAATAACAAAAATGATTTTCAAATGATGAGAAACGTTTATGCTCTGTCGGCGATGATTAACTAAATTGTTAGACTACAAGGTACCTTTATGTAGGTTGATACCGATTTTAATTGGTGATACGAGAATAATGTGTTAACTCATATAATAATTCAAAGTGTGATAAATAAATGTATTTGCAATAATGATTATAATTACAAGTTACAATTAACGTCAACTGTGAATGTTTCATATTCATATTTCCAAACATTCTAACGAAATGGCTTTAAAAATCCAACAATATATTGTATTATACAATTTCCATAAATTTAAACTTAAAACATAAAGAACATCAAAATACATGTCCAGTTATGGAATGAAATAACAATTCCTTTTTACAATATCGTGAAAGATATACCTCGTGAAACTAACCAGTCTAATTAAAATTATATTTTGATCTCTGCTCCGTACCGTACACTACTCTCTACTATAATGTAAATCAGCATGTTAATCAAATTCCTCCCAACAAAATTTAATAGCGATTTACAAGATAAAAGTTGTTTCATGCTTTTTTTTCTCACCTGTTGCATTTGCTTGCCTCTCAGATGTTCTTTTCGCCAAATTGGAAAAAAAAATGAAAATAACATTCTCAGGTGAGTTTTTAAAAATCACAACCTGGCGTCAGTTCAGGTGTATTCTGTATGCGTGAAGACATTTTGAGGAATGTGAAAGGCTTTCTTTCTGGGCACCGATCTTATATCTATAAGATAAAAGAAATTCATCAATTTAATTCGTTACATTAGGTTCAGTCACGAATAAAAATATTTAACCATATATTATTTTCTCCATGGAATATAAAGTTATGACTAATAACAAGGGAGCACGAGACCGAAAGCCGGTATAGCTTAGGTATAACTCAATTGATCATGTGTATCATAATTAACATTTTAGCTATTTTAGTATGCATATATGATAAATCATCATGATGATAAAAGTCATAACGATGTCACCACCAGTAGTTTTTAATAATAATTATTATTCATAGAAATACATAATCTTGCTTGTTATCACACCCAAGGATATTTCAGCTATGTCAAAAATTTCAGAAAATATATTTAGTTATATTTTTTTCGATTAATATTGTCAGATTTATTGATAAAATGTTTTATCCACTTAAATGACATCAAAATATGTTTTAATTGTCTTTTGTTGCATTGCCATATCCTAATCAACCATGTAATATTATGAACTTAAATCTCTTGTATCTTACAATGTGTCTTTTTTCGAGTAAGTTCTTGATTGAAATAAATCTTATAATCCTGATCGTGACTTTTATTATTTACTGTAATGCTAATCGGGGATTTTTTCATCTTTAATAAATGAAACTTTAAGTCAGATGTTCGCAAAATTATGTCACGCCACGTCAGGTATTTCCATGTCATAGTTTTAATTTATGTTTTTGAACGACATACTTTGATTGTTTTATTTATTGATTTATTAAAACACAATTAAAAGTACATTAACAAATGGATATGAGACAAGTCTTCTTTCCTTTACATAAACAATACCAAAACATGAAATGAATTCATGAAAACAAGGCGGACTGGTCATGGGATAATCTAAAATTGTTATTGGTAGAGACAAAGAGGATGTCTAAGGGGGGCGGTAGGAGGTGTTGAAGAGAGGAATGTTGATTGTTTTTTTCAAACAGCGTTATTTTCCCCCAAATGTGAATTGTAACAGTCTTTAGGCGTTAACAGAATAATAAAAATAAAATTTATTCCCTAAATACTAAATTCAAAATCTTTAAGGCCAAAAAATATGTCTGTTTAACGTTACTCGACCGACCCTAATTTTTTCCTCCCAACCCTAACTTTTTTTCTACGAAAAAGAATTAAAAAGTCTCCGGTTCCGGTCATCATTTTAGAGTGAAAGACACTAACAAAAAAAAACAGACATTTTTTGCCTAATAGATGAATTTACACCTCAAGAAATAAATGGCTATCAATCAAAATTAATTGGAATTTTAGATATATTCTTTAATTTGAAAATAAAAAAAAATAATTTCAGAAAACTGTGTTGTTATAAATAGTGACAGATAGTTTTACACGCATTTCAACAGATACAATGTGGGTTATTGACAATAATTGATGACATTAATTAAAATGTACCACATACAATTGTTTATTATAAATATGAGTGGGTGACAGTGTTCTAGAAAAGTTCAATAGTTAAAGAGTGTACAAAATGGTTTCAGTATCAAGGCATGAAAGAGAAGTACCATTTGCGAAAGGACGAACAGCTAATTTTAAAAGTCGGCAATGTAAATACCGTATTTTTCTGTGTCCAAGGGCTGTAAGATGGTTCACACTTGAAAATGACCAACATGGGCTATCTCCTAATCTGTTGGAAATATTACCGAATTAGGAAATACGCAGGGTATACATTGCAGGCTATTCGAAATTTATAGAAACAGCAAATAAACGGCTCAGGAACCCTCTTTTCATGCCCTTATTTTACGTTTTCAAACAAATAGTATTAGAAGTAGACTGTATGGAAGATTGAGTTTTATTATTTATGTGATATATGTCCTTAGTATGGGGTGAATTGCTGAGTCATGTGTAAGTGGTGTTGTGAGCCACCCTCCTCCCCCTTTGTATGGGGACATTTGTTTATATTTTTGAAGGTTGATCCCAATGCCCCAATCTTGGCAGCCTTCATTTCGGGGCAGTTATGTTGATTTTGTAAAAAACTAATGTTATTGTTAACTTACCATGTTTTGAATATATCTATATAATTTACAATAAAATGAAATCACGAAATTATAATAGATTCTTACGTCATTATTGGTACATAGCACCCTTGAACTGCCAAGGATTAGATTGACTGACAACCCGTGGCCAATCTGCCAGTGTGGACTATCTTCTGGAATTTAGTTAACAAAATCATGAAAAATGACTGATTTCACATTCCCCGTGCAAAGTTGAAGGCGAATGAAGGAAGCCAGAGCACATGTAGAACACTCAATGGTCAGTTGCAGACAACTACCTCACCTTGAATTCGAACTCCATACATAGAGATGGAAGGCAAGTGAAAAAGATTATCTCGTAACATTTGCTAATATTAGGCCAAAATGCAAAGAAATATTATTCATTCATTCATGTACTTTCTGTCTCATATTTTAATTTTCTATCTACTGAAAAAATCTTAATAATCGCCTTTAACCATATGTGTACGGCGACCTTTTGAAATCTAAAATGTGAGAATAGCATACGTGCATGTGTTCTCTCTTTAAGAGCAGTTGGTACCTGTAGAAACAAATCGTGTAATTTGATAATTAAAAACAGAGTGAACATATATAAAACTTGATGAGGGCTCATAAATCATTTTTTCGACAAAATATGCAAATCCTTAAGGATTATCCTTATAAAACAAAACACCACCAGCTGGCAGTGACAATTGACATAGGTTTAGACGGCCTGTCACCGTAATCAAACAGTGACACGACTCAAACAATTTTCCATGCATCTAGGCCAATTACTGCTGATAGAAACATATTTAATCAATCTTCAGACGGAATATAAACACAAGAAATGGGATGCATTTCTTAATATTTCGTTAGATATTACATACTCACCTGAGGGTTTTTATCTCATTCTGAACATCAAAGAATATAATTGGCGGTATTACGATCGTCTACTTTTTTTTAATTTGTTACTATGTATGCTATAGAAATATTTGTATTTCTCTTTTTACTTTCTTCTTTTGAAGCTAAAATGTTATTATAGATTTTTGCCTTGCGTGAGTCGCTCAACTTCTCCACTCTCGCCAGATTTCTCCACATTTTCAGAAAAATGTAACGGACGCAGCTCCTTCAGAAAAGACGCCAGGTTTTGAGCACAAAATAAAGCAGAAAGTCATAATGTAGTCCAAACATATATTGATAACATATTTGTTACAATCTGTAGTTCATAACAATCTATTATCGGGGAAGGTTTAAATGTACAATTGCGAAAACTTATAAAATAAAATGGGCATTTTTTTTTTAATATTGTTAAGCTTGACTTTTTTTATATCTGAAGGAAAATTATTCAGCCTATCATGGATTTTAAAGCGTTTTTGTATTGACCTCCTACAGAGCTATTTGCCCTTGGTACTAGTTATCACGCCATTTCTTATGAATCCATCGTCATATATTTCGGGGGAAATGGGGTAATCTGTGCTCACAGTATCATGTCGTCACAAACAGTACCTACACATATATAAGGTATATAGTCTGCAATATGCAAAGACAGAATTTGGTCTTATCGAGATGAATAATAATCTTTAAAACAAGTATAAACTACAGTATATTTGCAAAATGCAAATTTGCAAATTACAATATGCCAAGCATTATTAACAGTACTGTAATGTTAGGGGAACACTTCATATTACAATTAGAAACAAGATTATTTACCATTTGAAAGTTGTCGCTATGATATTATCATTACGTTTAATCTAAGTAGGCTGGTCTAACTAGCTGTGTCAGTTCTGGGATCCTCATTTGCAATATTTGACATATGAAAAGTAGTAAAAAAAAAATATCAAAAAGACAATCAATACTATGGGCAGTTAAAACCAACATGTCACTGATTACATTTATTAATTGCGATTGACTTTATTACATGTCAATAACATCTTGAGTAAAGACTCTTCACACCTGTGGCCGACTAAAATATACAATATATAAATCTTGTGTATAAAATTATGCCTTAAGAGCCATGTATTAAATCACAGTGAGCATATATATGGGGACATATTTTATACGTGAAATTAAAATATAACGCATGCATAAATCTCATTATGAATTTATGTTAGAGATACATTTAGATCATGTGTCCTACTTTTTGTATGCATATATTTGCTAATATGATACATGATTTAAAACAAAAACAATGATGTATTATATGCTAATATAACACAAAACATTGCAAATATTGTGATGACTTTAAACAATTGTAAAAATTCGATTTGATATATTAAATGTGAACATGATTTTAGGAGCTATACAAGAATTTTGAAGTTTACTTTGGCATGTTCTTGAAATATTTTAACTCTAATAATATTTGGAATTTCCCAGTTGTAGACTTTAAAGATGCTCCACCGCTGACAAATGGTAATTTTTCACTATCATAACCAGCAGCAGACGATTTAGTATTTTAATTCAGTTACAAAAATTACTTACTTTACATCATTGAAAAGTGTAAGCTTCTAATTTTCTTCAAGTTAAAAATATGAAAAACAATTAATTGCATCCCGAAACAATTCTATGGCACTATATCCTATAAGGAATGAGGTACTGATTGTGCATGCACCGAATGCAAAATATTATTTTTTTATGTTATTTTTTGTGTTAATTAGACATATATATACACTATTAAACACGAATTAATGTTCAAATGATGAATATCATTTATGCTCAGTCGCCGATGGAGCATCTTTAATTGTATCAGGTAAATTATAAATCCATATAAATTAATATCAATAACTCTCTTTTCAATGCACATTTAGCTGGACGGATCTATTTTTCTGGCCATGAAGATTGGAAAGTTTTAAAATTCAAATAATCTGTACATTATTCTGCAATAATGTTAAACATTTATATGTACTCAGTATATTTAGAAACAGCAGGTATTGCTTATATAGACATTTTCCCTACTAAACAACACAGTATTACAAGTGACGAACATTCATCAACAATAACAACCAAACAAAACAAAAATACTCATCTAATTTCAAATAAATAAAGGTAACTCCTATTTAATGTAGTCGTAGACAACAAAAATGTAACCATCTTTAAAATATTAATTATGAAGAGAGTAGCTTAAATAAAAATGTATAAACAATATTTTGACATGATATGATCAAAAATACCCCTAATAATTCTCTCTGCTTAAGCTGACAGTGGTAAAAAAACGCGCAGTTTATAAACTTCGACAGTTTTTCCATACCTGTTACCGCAGGGTATACGATATCTACAATGAGTTATAATTGTAGCTATCAACTCAACCAGGCATAGTTCAATGTATGCCATGAACATAAAATGCCCAGTTTGATTATATCCTACCTTAAAGGTAGAGTCGACTCTAAAACACACGTTATTTTGTATAGATGGAAATGTGAAAGCAATCTCCACACGTTGGAATATCCGCATGCTTAGTCATCAAAAAGATGGACAGCATACATAACTAGTGTTGCGTATCGACGGGTGGAAATAATTTGTTTGTCTATAATTAATGCAACTAGGTTCAATTTCTTGTCGTATAAGTTGCATTTAAGAATGCGCTACGTTTTGACCTTCAAGATAATTGTTACCTACTCGGACGTATTGATCAGTTCAACGATTAGGGCGAAACTAGATAATTACGATATGTTTGATAATAAAATGTCCGACTATTTATGGATGGACTACATCACGGCCATCACGTTAATTGGAGACTTAAGTTCAATGATGGATATTAGGCTAAAAACCGCGCTTTTAGCGAAACTATCAAATCACATTCTGTATGCTAGTAGTACAGTAACGGTTAACGAAGATGTAGTAATAACTTACAAAATGTCGAATTTTATACAAACATATATATATACGTAAGTCAGTATTTTGATTTTTATGATTTCAATAATAAAAGGAAAGATTATCTCTTGGAAATTGTTCATCTTCTCATTACTTTATAATATAGAAAATATCGGTGTATTACGATACTAATCAAGATGTCATAGTTTCGTCATAAGTGCTGTATCCAATATAATGTAAACTCCATAACGTAGCGCATCTGGAAATGTTCTAAATGCGATATAATGATAAGACCATGCACCTGTTTGCACTATATATCTTTAATGCATGCATGTTTGTTGTTGTCTTCCTAAGTCTGCATTTTTACCAATATGTTTGATAATACGAAAACAATTCTTATTTAACCAAAATATCCGACGATACATTTATGCTCAAATTGAATATTTCGACATGTTGTCTTGAAGTTCTCCATTGGACGGCATTCCAAAACAACTGAAAATTGGAAATATCGAGTTGATGTCCTGGCGACATTATCACACAAAAGGAGTTCTACTATTGTCAATCACTGATATCAGCAGCAACAACAAACACATTTTAGTGAAACGATTGGATCTTTATATTAACGGATCTATATTGATGCGTTCATGAGCAAATTTCTTCTCCACGAATACTTTTTCTTAACTTGTGTCATCTTTTCCTGGAACATGTACCTATGTATTAGGATACAAATCAAGATTGCATAGTTTCGCCCTAAGTTTAGCATGTTATGTATTATTGAACTTATAAATAATTCCGACTAAGACTGTCCCGTATATAATGTTAACTCCATGACGTACAATGAAGCGCATCTTTAAATATTCTAAATGTGACGTGATGATAACCCCTTGAACCTAATTGCACAAGATCTTAATACATATCTCTTTGTTGTTGTCTCCCTAAGTCTGCATTTTTACCAATATATTTGATATATTCCTAAACGTGTGGTATCTGTCAATACGAACACAGATTCTTATCAAATCAATCCTATAATACATTTTTTCTCAAATTGAATTTTAGTTTGATATAGAATTCATTACTCACTAGGATCTCAACTCCATACTCCAATATTCAATTGTTTTGGAATGCCGTCAGATGGGGATATTATGTAAACTATGCCAAATAATTCAATATAAGCAAACATGTATTATATGATAGTAAGATTTGATATGAAACTTTGTTCGTAATAACAGATCCTAAGAATATATAAAAAATATTGGTAAAATGCCGACTTGGGAAGACGCCAACCAGAACTTGTGCTTTAAATATATAGTGCAAATAGGTTCAAGGTCTTATCATTATGTAGCATTTAGGGTAGTTAAAGATGCGCTACGTCATGGAGTTAAAATTATATTGGAGACAGCTGTAGTCGAATTTATTGAAAAATTCAATGGCATATTTCAGGCTAAAAATCACACTTAGGGCGAATTAATGAAATCTTGATTGGTATACTAATACACCTGTAACAATGATAATGTTATATATGATGTGTTCTTTTATTCTTGGGATCTCCTCATCCACCTTCAGCTCAAGACTCATTCCCCTTTCAATCCTAATAATATTGCTATGAAATTTTCCACGGGAACCACTGAGATGGCAGCTAAATCCAAAAGTCGTGCACGAGCATGACTTCCCACTGTCTGGAACCGTATACGGCTGATAAATGTATATAAGATGTGTTTTTTTGTCTGGCGATCCACTCTCCCGTCTAGAGCTCGAGGTTCATTACCCTTTTAATCCTTATATATAGGATTGCAATGGAATGTTCCATTGGAACCACTGAGATGGCAGCCGCCTTTAAAATAATGTGTACGAGCATGGCTTCCCATTGTCTGGGACCGTATACGGCTGGTAATGTATATAAGATGGTTTTTTGGTATGGGGACCCACTATTCAAATGCAGCTGTAACTGTCGAATTGTTATATAGTATTTAATTGCTTACACATAGAAATAAAACAGTGCAGTACAGTACCTTTTGTGATTTAATGTATGTAATCACTCTTGTCGGATAATAAACAAAATATTCAATACAGTGAACAAAACTGTTAGTTAGTATTCAATTGGAATCTACTGGAAAATATATATATATATATGACGACTGCTTTGTCAGGGAGTCAAAGCTTGTCAAAGAGGCCCACTGGTCTTGCATTGTCACGATGTATACCCATTGAGACAGCAAAAACACAAAAAAAAATATAATATGTACCTTTAAAATCTTTACTTTGTTTTAGCTTAAAGAATATCTCAATGAAAAAAATACAGGTAAGCAATGTTTTATTGAACAGATAAAGTAGTACTGAACAGGGTAAATCTTGTGGGAAGTGTATTTTCGCTGTATTCGCGCTTTCACTGAAAACAACAAAATCTAATTAAAGCACCTGCCAAATATTCATATCTTTATTGATATAAATCATAGGAACTATTGAACCTCAAAAATATTAACTCCATGAAGTGCTATAAAGTAATTCCGCACGTATTTCAGAAACTAAAAATATTTCATACCATGATTAACTACAAAATATGTTACAAGACATGTATCATAATATAGAAAACGATTAGGGGAAGCATTTAATCATCACAAAAATGTATTTGGCTTGCATTCAAAAGCTATTTTGATCTAAACAGTAAACCTACATTGTACTTACTTTTTTGTGCGATTTACCCTCGCAAATTATGTGATAAAAAGTAATTTCATGAAAGCTATCACATTTTAGTATCAATATTACTTTATAGAAATATAACTTCATCAAATTTTTTTTAATAAAAATTGCATAAGACAGTTTACAGTACTTTGTTCATTGTCTACAATTATCATACTAATTTCAATAGAACAATGACTGCATGTCTATTACAGAATGTGTCTCTCTTGATCTCTTTTGGAAGAGAGCAAAATTATCTTAAGTGGAATGTTTAAGCTAAAGATTTTAAATACATGTATAATTATTCAGTCGATAAACATCTGCCTTAAACCTTCTTAAAAGGATTTATACCCTCATAAGCACCTTTAAATAAGCATTAATTAACAGTTTACCAATAAGGAAAGTTTTAAACAACAACATAGGCCAGAATCACAAAGAAACTCTCCCTTACCGTCTTCTTATGTTACAGAGTTACCTCCCTTGCTGATACTTTCATCCATTGTGCCGTCATTATTTTCTGAAGGAAATTCATGATGCTTCCTCCAAAAAGTATAACATTATACTTGCAAACACATAACATCATTCAATACCTACTCGCAAGGGCAGATAACTCCATAATATGCAAATACAAAATACAAAGATTAACAAAACTTTATATTCATAAGGCCACTATATAGATATTTACACAGACTCAAATATACAAAGTCCAAGTCGAAAAGTCTGTTATGCTGAACATTGTCATGGTGAAACAATCTGCTACAATGACAATATTTAACAGATCAGATACCCAGAACCCTTCTAATTAGACATATTGTAACATATAAAGTAATGTATAGTTATTTAATTTCGAAGGGAGAACATTTCCCGATCTGCTCTTTAATACAAAGTCCATTGCAGAGACAAATGTTCAGGGATTTGTCCAATGGTCACATATTTGTCAAATGTTCACGCATTTGTCAAATGTTCAAGCATTTGTCAAATGTTGATGCATTTTGTCAAATGTTCATATATTTGTCAAATGTTCACGCATTTGTCAAATGTTCATGTATTTGTCAAATGTTCACGCATTTGTCAAATGTTCACGCATTTGTCAAATGTTCAAGCATTTGTCAAATGTTCATGTATTTGTCAAATGTTCTTGTATTTGTCAAATGTTCACGCATTTGTCAAATGTTCATGTATTTGTCAAATGTTCATGCATTTGTCAAATGTTCACGCATTTGTCAAATGTTCACATATTTGTCAAATGTTCGTACATTTGTCAAATGTTCACATATTTGTCAAATGTTCATGTATTTGTCAAATGTTCACATATTTGTCTATATCTAACAGAGATTAACCATACAGATTTTCTTATTCATCATTCATTCCTTTTTATTTGCGAGTATTTAATTTAACAGAAATAAAAACGTCAATACAGAAAATTGAAACCCCCTGCAAATAAAGGTAACTATACAGAACAAATGCTAAATATAGTCATGTGGATCATACTGACACATACCCTGTATATTTGATATAAAAACATGTACCTTACAACATCCAACATAACTTAAATGGAGGAATTTTATTCCATGAAAAAATCAATAATATGAAGCATTTCATAATAATCTCTGCATTACATTGAACAATAAATATACATAAAACAGAAAGTGGATTAGTCTCTCAAAGTCATACAATGCACACTAAATATGGAAAGAGTAAGAATTAGTTAAACAGGAATTATCTCAGGTACTGTATGTTTAGCTTATAATCACTAATATACTGTCTGGGGTCAGTTTCTTTCACAAATTTCTGAACTTAAGTTTCTCCATAGAAATCCATTACAGAAGGAAAAAATCTTAAGTTAAAGAGATTTACCTATCCATTACAGAAGGAAAAAATCTTAAGTTAAAGAGATTTACCTAACTTATGTAATGCTTTCCTATGGGTAATCTTAATTATTGAAACTGGGCCCTGTACCATTATATATACATTCTTAAGCACCAGATAATAAATTGTAGTATACAGTTTGTGTATATCTAAAAATGCATTGCAGAACAGATACAGTTAACAGAATGTTGGCCCTTAGGACCATTTAATGCTGCTGAATAATCTAAATAAAAAAACATTAGGATTTACAGGTATATTGGCTTGTCAACATATTTTAATCAAATGTTTCTTTAATAAATAATAATAATTCAACAACATGTTAATACTACAATCATTTACTCAAACCTTAATAAAGATGATAGAATGACAGAATGATTCCATTTTATATTGCAAAAGTGTGACTGACAATTAACTGCAGCTAACAATTTGAATACATAGCTGGAATGTCTTAACTAATGGAAAATGTGAGGGCTTATCATAAATAGGTTCCCCTTTGTATGAGTGAAAACAAATTGCAGCTTCATCACTTTCCTTACATGAAAGGTATGGAAAGCATTAAGTAGTAGAATTACCAAAGTTTGCCTAAATCCATGGCCAGTACGTATATACCTTAAGCTCAATCAGAGATGCTTCCCCTTATGTGGTAGCTATAACCAAATCATAATTCAGAGGTGTTTTTTTTTCATTTACATTTGTACTAAAGAGTAGCGAAAGCAACAATTTTATAATCATCTTAAACATGTTTCAGGGATCATGTTATTCTTTTGATCCTTTCAGCTCGGTAAAATCATTTGATGTATTGCTAATTAAGTTATATTAAGTTCCTAAACTTAAGTCTCCATGATGGACGGAAATGAAGGAACTGTTGTTACACATACTGCAATATCAAAACTCTATCACAGGGATTAGACACTTGTATCCAAACTATGAATAAAGTTCCTGTGATTGAGAGTAGACATCAAAACAAGACATACATGCCCTATAATTTTCACCATGAGAAGGGAGGTAACTGAAAATCTCCCAAGAATATTTGTTAACATATGGCCTATAATCATACATGATAAAAGACTATATATGAAACAACATTTTTTTTCTTAAATACAAAAATGTAATAGTTATGCTTTCAAAATAAACTTTATAAACATCAGTAAAAAGAATAAATCAGCTAGAAAAAAAATCTAAGTGAATCATATTCTTGGCCCCTTAAAAAATCTCACATGTCGGCCAGGTGGCCCATATTGGATTTTTCAAAAGGTCGATTCAATATCAATACCTTTTGGGGTAGCATGTACAGGTATCTAAAAATACAGTATCAATTTCAATGAAATCAACCTTTTTATTACACTTACTGTATGTAAATAACATTAAGCCAATTTCCCAAAATGGAATAAATAGCAGCGAGAATAATAATCAGGAGGCCAATGGGCCTTAACGGTCATCTGACTCATGGCACAAAACAACAAAGTCACAGTATAAAGTAGTGGTTAACAATTGATATAAGCAATACGATTTTGAATATGTAAGTTTCTGAAATAGGTAAATGTCATTTGTTGAACAAACTTGCATTTTGGTAGCCGTCATCCATATATGGTTGTAAGCTATTCAAGGATTAAGAAAGAGTCAGATTTTAAAGTCAAATTACAGCAAAGCTCCAATTTTGGATCCCCGCCGTTCTATCCCCATGGGTTTTACCTCGCTCCTTTATAAAATATGATTGTCCTCACCTAAAGTTCCCCCTTCTGAGCCCCACCCCTCTGTCCCCAAGGGTTTGACCTAACTCTTTTATATTAAATATGATAGTCCTTCCCCTATGATTTTTTACACAAAATATGGATGAAATCCACTCAAGGGTTAAGGAGGACTAGGATTTTAAAGCTAAAACAAGTACTCATTGTAATGGACACCAATCCATAATCCCCCGAACGACCTTCTCCCTCCCTCTCCCCATCCCCACCTGCAACAAATCAAGAATGCAGTTGCACAGGGTATGAGCATCTTGGAAGAAATTTTGAGGTACTTTTATCTTAAATGACTTGCAGGCGAAAATTTGAAAACAGGAAGTTGGTCCAGCGACAATCTTTCAATTTTTTTATAATATTGATTAGCATCCCTTAATACCCCTTTATACTACTTTTCATTGAAATCAGAGATAGAAATATAAAACCAGAATGTTGCCCCGGTGGCCATCTTGAAATACCAAAATCTTTACAAATTTTAAAATATTTGCATGTTGTTGGCCATCACTTTAAACCCCTATAATTAATTTTCATTGAGATCAGTGACCAAAACCTGAAGAACAGGGAATAATCCAGTGGCCATCTTAGAAAATCTTTACAAAAATGTTTGCACGTTGTCCGGCATCCCTTAAAACCTCTATAGACCAATTTTCATTGAACTCAGAGACCGAAACCTTAAAAGAGGAAGTGGGCCAGCGGCCATCTTGGAATACCAAAATCTTCACAAAAATATTTGCATGTTGTCCACAATCTCTTAAAACCCCTATAGACCAATTTTCATTGAGATTGGAGACCGAAACCTGAAAACAGGAAGTGGGCCAGCGACCATGGTCTTGGAATACCAAAATCTTTACGAAAATGTTTGCATGTTGTCCAGTATCCCTAAACACACCTATAGACCAATTTTTATTGAGATCGGAGACCGAAACCTTAAAACAGGAAGTGGGCCAGCGGCAATCTTGGAAACTCTTTATGTATAATATGATTGTCCTTCCCTAATGATGTTTTACACCAAATATGGATGAAATCCACTCAAGAAATAAGGAAGAGTAGGATTTTAAAGCTAAACTTAAAAAAAAATTCCCTTATGGGGCCCCACCCCTCAGCACCTAGGGATATGAGCAGGCAAATTTATACAAAAAATTATTGTTCTTCCCCAATAATGTTTCATATCAAATATTGATGAAATCCATCCAAGGATGAAAAAGGAGTAGGATTTTAAATCTTAAATTAAGAAAAGTTCCCCTTTTGGGGCCCCATCCCTATATCTCTAGCTATAGGGAACTGAGCAGGCTCATTTATATACAAGAGATCCCAGAGGGATCTTGGCGCCTACCAAAGAATAATCTGTGTCTGACAACAGAAAGAGGGATCTTTTCCCTGCTTTTCAAACTTTTACTACATACTATTTATGAAACTTGAGAAAGATCCTTTCAGTACTTTCTGAGACATGTAGCAGTAACAAACTTCTATTATCAAAATCCAAGATGGCTACCTGTCGATCATCTTGCTGACCGATAAGTCCGAAAATGCACTAGACCCTTGGGGAACCTGCACATGAAATTTGAGAAAGATCCCTTCAGTACTTTCTGAGAAATAGCGGTAACAAACTTTAACTATCAAAATCCAAGATGGCCGCCGGTCGGCCATCTTGTTGACTGATTGGTCCCAAAATGCAATATGCACAACAAGGGCCTAAGGGGAACCTACATATGAAATTTAAGAAAGATTCCTTCAGTACTTTCTGAGAAATAGCGGTAACAAACTTTAACTATCAAAATCCAAGATGGCCGCCGGTCGGCCATCTTGTTGACCGATCGGTCCCAAAATGCAATATGCACAACTAGGGTCCAAGGAGAACATACATATGAAATTTGAGAAAGATCCCTTCAGTACTTTCTGAGAAATAGCGGTAACATAACTATCAAAATCCAAAATGGCCGCCAGTCGGCCATATTGTTGACCGATTGATCCCAAAATGCAATATGCACAACTAGGGCCCTAGGGGAACCTACATGTGAAATTAAAAAAAAATCCCTTCAGCACTTTCTGAGGAATAGCGGTAACAAAATTGTTAACGGACGGACAGACGGACGGACGGACGGCGATTTGAATAGCCCACCATCTGATGATGGTAGGCTAATAAAATGGTAGGCTAATAAAATGTACCAATCAATCGTTTTACAAATTTAAACTTGGTGATATTTTCTTAATTGTAACAAAATATTTTACATCACATGATTACAAAAAAAATGTTATTATCATTTGTTGATTAAATTAAGGTTTATTCATTGATTCAAAACACAGACACAACAATAAAGACTTAAAATTTGACAAACTGATAAATGATAACTGATTTGATCTTGAGCATGAATAACAGTACACTTCTCCCATACACTAGTAGGTATAGCAATATTTGATCAGAAACAGATATAAAAAATCAGTCAAAATTTCATACACGTAAAAACAAAATGATACTGCCCTAACAATCTTATAAACACTTTGGAATTGCATTTTAGGATTTATTTTAACCTTCCAATAAAAAAATAAAATAAAATATATAAATATCTACATGCAAACAAAAAAATAACCCGAAAAAAAACCCACATGGAAATAAACAATATCACTACAATGGAAAAGTTAAATGCAAGACCAGATCTTGCTTTAATATCAAGCAAAAAAAGTTGTTTTATACTTCACCTAATGTCTCTGACCAATAGCTAATTGAATTTGAAGTTCAACTAATGTCAAATATGTCATATTATATCTACACACCTAATACACAATTGAAATCCCAATAACTTACAAGTTAACTAGTAACTTATTTACCCCTGAAGAAGTATTTAGATTCCTCAAGTTCAAAGGCGGGCATAGACCATTTTAGAATTTCAGGGATGAAGAAGTTATAGCCTTCTAAAAATTTGAGCGGTTTAAATAATGGGAAACCGTATCCGGATGTTAACATGCACAACTGTGCACAATATTTTGTATATGTGTGCATTTGGCCAAATGCCAGGTAATATGTCTTCCCACAGCAAAATTAGTGTTTTCTAACACTTCTCAAAACTATATACTTCTGATAAATATCAGATATGACAACAACATACCTACACATATCAAATCAATACACCATTAAAAGTGGAGACTTTTATTTTTATTTTGAGATACCTGTATTTTTGTTATTTCTTATTTTTACTATAAATCCAAATCAAGACTTAACATTATCAAATTTGGATTTGTTTAAATCAATGGATATGCTGGAAGTAAATATATACTTATATAAGGAACTAGACTGGGTCAATCATTAGGTAGCTCAATCCGCAAAGCATCTGGCTAGTGTTTGGAGGTCACGGGTTTGAGCCTCATCTGACCATTACCCCCCAGTACATTTTCTCCTCTCCTGTTACAGAACTGGTGCCAAATCAAATACCTACAGTGGTGGTAAAAAGTATGTCTTTGACGGCCAATACTTTAAAAAATAAGGGAGGAGACGTGTAGCGGGATTGGACCGAGTCACTCATTGGTGACCAGATCTAGATAGCTTAATCGATAAAGAATCCAGGTGTGTTTTGGAGATCTCCTGTTACATACTGAAGGAAATCAGATACAAAGGAAAGGTCAGAGGTTACTCATGATTCTATTTAGAGAAATGGGGGACTCAATGGTTTTAAGTGCATAGAACTTATCACTATATATATACTGTAGTCTGAAAACATCAAGACACAAAATCTGTTGTATCAGATCGATTTTTCAATGGCACTATATGTTTTCAGAAGTGGAAGAATTTCTAAATATATTGTTTGTTTAATATTTGACTAGGTAAGGTAGCCGCCACTTTTTGCCTTTGATAAAACATCATGATTGGACTAGTTTGAAGCCATGTTTTGTATCCACTTCTTTAGGCGGGAGCCACCTCATTCGTTTCCGCTTCAAACATCGTAAGACAATATCACAACAAAAACAAAGTGACACCCCATGACAGGGAACTCCACGATAATTAACCACCTGTACTAACGGTTTCACCAGTTTGGGGAAGCTTGAGTCGCAGTGATCTGCTATGTCTCTCTCTGTTGGCATGTGGAATGTAAAATCTGTCCATCGTTTTGACACACCATATATGGCACGTGTTGTCCGCTCCTTGTCCAACCAGTCCTGTTCAATGGCCGCGTCCATATTGTAATGTACCCAGTCTTGAGAGAAAGATCCTGCGGGATGTTTCTCTCCCTGTTCTAGGTCCTCTTGACGGAATTTGTAACGACACGTCTGAACGGCCACAAAATTATCACGAATGTACCGTACTTCCTTTGCCCAGTGGTATGAGTGTAAGGAATCCAAAACCAAAATAAGCCTTGCCCCAGAGTCAATGTTCTTCTCTGACCACCATTCCAGGAGAGTTTCCAACCTCAGATTTTTGTTGTCTGCATAAAGGAGTTAAAAATTAATTGAAAAAGTAACAAACAAATGAATAAATGTACATGGATGTATCAGTTTGTCTGGATTTATTTACAAAACCTGTCCATAAATTTCACCCGAGGGATGAGGGGAAAGTGGTCTCTATAGCCAAGTGGTCTTTATACACAGGTCAAATTCTGCTGAAATTGAGCCATAAGAAAGTGATCTTATCAAGTAGGTGTCTTTATACAGAGGTGGTCATTATGGCAGGTTTCACTATATAACCAGTCAAGAACTTAGTTAATATGGTAAAAAGTTGATAACTCGTTGGACCACAGCCCACCAAGCTCTCAAATAGTCAACTTTAAAACAATTTGATTTGTTTATATAGACCACCTGGCTATACAGATCATTGCTCCTCTGTCCCTAAGGTGATCTTTATAGACATGTTTAACTTTACAACCTTATATTATTTCATATATTCACCAATTACAATGAAATAAGGGAGATAACTCTTCACTGACTTAGTTACCTGCCAAGGCCCAGTCCCCAGTGTCGTACACATCACCGCTATAGTAGAGAAGGTATGTATCGTACCGAGGCCCATTCTCGCCCAAACAACACCGACCAAAGAATGCCTTTACTTTAGACTCTAGGAACTCCTGACTCATCCCACTGCTTGAGAAATCGGTGCCAAAGTTATTGATCATATGGAAGTCGAAGAACTGACATATTTTGTTCAGGGTAGCCATGGCATAAGATCCCATGTCCTGTACACTGCTCGGTGCATACAATTTAACACCAGATCCAGGTCTAAAAATGGAAAAAAAATTGAAGTAAATACATACACTGTGTCCGATATGTTAACTAAGAACATCAATTAAAAGTGTAACAATCCCTTGTTTTACAGACTTGTTATATAGTGTTATAAAAAGATATTTTTTTTAAAGATAAATAAAGATAAAGATCTGGCTATTTCGCCCCTTGTTCAATATCCCCTTGGACTGTGTGGACAGAGATTATAATAAAAATATAGACTTTAAAAGGGTTGTGAATGAAAGTTATCTATCTTTACTTATTACATAGTTATCTGCCTTTGAAGGTAGGTATTGATGGTGACATCATCATTTTGTGAGTGAAGCTCAAATCAATTTTTTTGCAAAAAAAAAAAAAAAAAAAAATTGCTCTTGCAATCTCATGACATCATAATCCATACCTACTTGAAATGGCAGATAAAGCGTGTCAATTGTAATTATGTCTTTGTATATTACAGAGTTACCTCCCTTGCGGGTAGGTATACCATTGTGACGTCATTATTTTGTAAGTGAAACTTGCATCGTTTCCTCTGAAAAGTATGATGTTACGCTCACAAACAGATGACGTAAATCAATACCTACCTACAAGGGCAAATAATGCAAAAAACAGAATATCAAATGTAGCGTAACATAGTGCAATCAACCATGGGTGTCCATCGATGGTAAAACAATGCGCTAAGACCCCTTTATTTACCAATACATTAAGATTACACTAACCTTTGACCTGAGATTGGGCTAATAATAGCATATCCAATAGCTGTTCCTCCAAGGGAATCTCCAAGTTCTCGGAAGAGACTCAAAGTCATACACTCCAACGGAAGAACAATAAACAGAAGAGCCTGGCTGTATCCTGTTCGGGTGGTCCATCCAAGTCCAAGTAGTACCAGCGTTGTAAACAAGGTAACACAAATAAGACGAACCGACACAAGGCTGAAGTGGCGGACACCCTTCGATGACATGATCCTGTTAAGACTCCGCCCTTCGTCAGATATGCTTTTGTATAAACTATTACACTCTGTAACTTTACTCATAAGTTTCCAACAGGAAATAATGTAGATGATGTGGAAACATAACCAGATTAATGAAAAAACTGCAAATATTGGTACAACAACAAACCACTCCTTGTGTGATGTGATCTGTTTCCCAACAAACACTGCTAATGTTACATTAATCACAAACACAAAAAATACAGAAAGATGCCTTAGTAATCTGGAGAAATTGAAAAATGTCTGCCATCTATCTAGTGTTGTCAAATCCGAGAAATACAGGTCAATAACCGGAGGACATGTGTGTCGACCCACAAAGCAAATCAGTCCATATGTATTTATGTAGAGCTTTTCATCTCTGAAAAATACTAAAGCTACAACAATCATTCCTATGAAATTTACTAGTCCAAATATGGATTTGAGTCGTATCGCCATTAAATGACAGATGACTGAAATGACGAAAAGGGAGATCGGAACGGCTTGTTGTCCTGTGAGAAGTGTTGCTACTGACAAACCAAGGCACTCTAACAGTTCTGTAGACTCGCACAGCTTCGCCTCATGTTTAATTAACCTCATGACGCGTTGGGTAACAGCCCAGAAACAGGACACAGCAAGACTAGTCATAAAGAGAATATTCATCACCTCTTGTGTCATTATGTACTCAATCTCCTTCTGTTCCTTTGAGAACACTATTACTCCTAATATACAGCCTAGCCATATGTGTAAGATGGTGCGTCCAAGTGACTCGAAATTGAAGTAGTATTGACAAGCACATGACAATCCAAACACAAACAAACCAAGTATCGCGACAACAAGTATCACAGTGTTCTGGCTATACTGCCACTGCGTGTAGAGTCCTAGTGCTAAAGCCGCTACCAAAATGACATTAGGCAAATAGCCCATGTAGCTAGTAAGACGCAGATCTTTCATTTTCATGCTAGAAGTTGAATAGCTGGAATTGTATTTTTAGAATCTTTCACATTTGATCTGAAAATAGAGAAAAAAAACTTAAAAGTTATATAACTTTAAATGAAACAGCTAATTTTTTTTTTTTTTTATGTGAAAGTAAAACAGGTTCAATAATTTTGTAGAATCACAAAATTTATAATCTTACCATAAACAAAACACTTATCACATCCAGAAAAGTTTTTAGATATAAAATGTTTATTATTTTCTATAATGTGGTTTTTCTTGGAGTTAAAATACGTACCAGAGTTGTAATTACCAAGAAAGAATTAGGACTATGCTGGTATAAGCATAACACAAGTTATCAATGCCTTGCAGGTAGGGTGTTAGAATTGGTCTGCATCCCCTATTGCATGATCGTAAAAGGCGACTTAATTAGGATCTTATCTTTTATGGGTTTTTTTCATCAGGAAGGCTGTGGTTTCTGTTCCCTGGTCGGAATGCACTTTATAAAGTCTCTTGCTTAGCTCTCAGCATATAAAGAGAGTGAGACAACTGGTTCGTCCTTTGTCAGTGAAAGCTTAAAGGCCCCCCCAAAAAATATGTCTGTTAAGGTTTACCCAACCGACCCTAATTTTTTACCCTGGACCCTACTTTTTTTTCCACTTTTCTACGAAAAAATATTAAAAAGTCAGGATTTCGATCTCAGACTCCAGTTCTGGCCATCATTTTAGAGTGAAAAACATTAAAAAAAAAAGAAAAAAAAATCCTCCCGACCAACCCTATTTTTTTTGCAAATGTAACCCTAAACAAACATATTTTTTTTATTTGGCCTAATGTGACCGGTTGGGATATGTTTCATGGTGTCTCCGACTGCATGTTTCACTAATTAGTACAATAAAAAGGCCAAGAGTTCCAATAAACAAGAAGTTAAGACACAACACAAATATACCACAGTCCACACCAGGCGCTTCATCATACAACACATCGCATACCGTATATGGGATGCTGTCTTTACAATGACCCTGGCTGTTTATCAAACTAACATTCACCTTATTAACACGCAGTAGTTGACTTATAAATGTTCATGTACATGATAATCACTGCAGAAGTTTGTTTGGTTTGTTTTGTTTTACGTCCTATTAACAGCCAGGGTCATGTAAGGATGTGCCAGGTTTGTTGGTGGAGGAAAGCCGGAGTACCCGGAGAAAAACCACCGACCAGCAGTCAGTATCTGGCAACTGCCCCACATGGGATCGAACCCGCATCCCAGAGGTGGAGGGCTTGTGGTAATATGTCGGGACATCTTAACCACTCGGCCACCGCAGCCTCCCACACTGCAGAAGGTAGCAAAGATGTGAAATGAACCTTCTTTGTTTCAATAGATCCACACACAGACTTTTGTATTTGTTTCATATTGTAACTTCATCTTAGGTTATCATCAAACCATATGATGTAACATTACAAGTCATTAATATAATGAAAACACGACTTTTAATTTTTGCTTCAGCAATGTACATGTACAGTACTGTACATGTAGTGGGCCCTTGATTTAATTCAACACATGAATGTCGTAGAGTACTTTAACAAAATATCACTGGATCATACATTTACAATATACATGTAAAAATATTTGGTAAGCTTTTAAAGACCTGTCTGAGTGTACAGGTAAGACTACATGTACAAGTTACTACATGACAACAGAAAACGTGACACCACATTTTGATAGATAATCTTTTGGATTACACACAATTTAGCCCACAGCCTATAAGTGGACAGGCACTCTGCATAAACATTGAATTTATTTTATGTGGCGTTTATATTTTATATATAGATCTACCAAATTTTTGATAAAAGTAGTTATATTATGTCATATTGTCGCAGCAAACGTTGAGTCGTGAGCCAGCAAGTCACTACATTTATACTGTCATATTTCCCTCGTTTATGTTGGGAGAAATTGACTCTATGTGTTTATTCAGTTACTGTGTCGACATCAGCACAGTTCAGAGTTATAATCATAAGTACCTTGTCGTTATCTATCGTCTATGCCAGTCTTTCTCTGTTTCTCTTTTCCGTGATGTGATCAGAGATGGCTTTCGTCAATATTTGGGAATTCCCCTCTTTATTGGTATCCACTTCCGGAATCCCTTAGAAGACAAAAATAGATCAGAAGTAGGCTACGTAACCGGTTTACGCCTTTCACACTACAGTAGATGCTCTAGATAGTTCTACAGTTGTACATGAAAGTTCATATTTGTTTCCAGAAACATATAATCAACTGACAAGGACTTATAAATCCTTGTATACAGTATTCCGCGTTTGCATATCATGATATTACAAAGTTAGCTCCATTGTCATCCTCGATATTCCAGGGGTTCCGATCACTTACGATCTCTACACCCCTGGACTATCTCATAGTGAAATTGAAGGCAGTTCAGCGGAAAACATTTGACCAATCACAGGCCAGCAAAGATTTCCTTTGAAGACTACAGAGAGAGCGACGCCTAACATCAAAGTCACACAGTCGACCACAGTGTACCGTTATACGGCTCTTTTGATGTACATCAAATGACTAAATTACCTAGCTGTTCTGTTCCGTTGCCCCCAGTTTTACTATGAGATAGTCCAGGGTGTTGAGATCGTAAGTGATCGGAAGCCCTGGAATATCGAGGATGCTCCATTGTGGGTAGGTATCGAAATTGTTTCATGTTCAGGGGCGGATCCAAGAGGGGCGGACCCGGCAAAGCCCCCCCCCCCCCCCTCTATAATAGGAGGGAGGAAAAAGAAAAGAGAAAAAGAAAAGGGAAAAAGAGGAGAAGGAAAGAAAAAAGGGAGAGAAAAAAGAGGGAGAAAGGGAAAAGGAAGGAATTAGATAAAGAGTGGGAATTAGACAGAAAGTTCATAATCTACCATTACCGTTTGAAGTTACCATTTTAAAATCTTAATTCGATATTGTGGTATATACATGCATGGACACACTTGTACCCAGGCGCAATGGAATACTCATATTCCATTTTTTTCTTATAAGCAGAGACTTAGATATAAATATTTCTCTGTTGGCAGGTTATATCTCGATATCCTTAGAATTATCAAATTTTCTATAGTCAACAGTAAAAAAGAGTTGCCACTGGTCTTCGCTGGCTGAGTAGATACTTCAGTTTGTAAATGTTACAATGCACATATTAAATCCGACTATTAATACATAAATGTGTGTGTACATTCAAAACGCCAGTTACAAGTGAAAGTAATTAAGGTATTTAGCATCACTAGTGACGTTTAATGCCTCTAGTAGCCTTTTATTTGTCACAAGAAAATGTGAATAAAGAAAAAGTGTGGAAAGTGAAACCAAAAGGAAAACCAAATGAAACAGAAAATGTGTGAAATAAAGATGGGAATGTACATAAAAAGGGGCCCAAATTAGATTTTAAAAAGATGATCTCAAGGCAATAATATATTTTTTTTTTTTTTTTTTTTTTTAGAAGTTTTCGAAATCATCTAGGATCTGAATGCACCCTATGGCCAATTCCCTTCCTTAGTTGTTTCAACAAAAATATATCTTAACGATAATGTTATAAGATCGCACAAACAATGTTAAAAAATAATGTAATGTTCAAAGCAAAAGGCTCATGATTGTTTTCTGAAATAATTGCTTGGTGTGAAAAAAAAAATAAAAACAAAAAAAAATCTCCTAGCTGTCCCTGTTGTAAACCGATAACAATACTATTTGTCTGCTGTGCTACATGAACTTAATCAGCATCTTAAGTTAATATTGTTGCACTGAATGTATTAGTCCGTTTTACCCAAACCAAATAATATGATAAACGTATATGGACCTCCACGGCTGCGTTTAATGCCATTTTTGGACATACTTTAATCATGTCGGATTAACAACATTTAATTAAACATACAATGTAACGTCATTTAAATGTAGGGATGTTTAGATAATATCACATTTTGTCTTAATTGCAACATCATGGTAGCTATACATGTATTATAATCGGTCGCTTTGCCTGTCATGATGTTTGAATTTCATGTGGTTGTAAATAATCTGTTCACTTTGATTCAAGGATTTATAAGTGCTCATATACGCCCTTGCTTTGATTGGTTGACCAAACTATCTACGTGTGTTGATTGGCGCTGGTAACCCAAAATGTATTAATCTTGCCGAAACTTGTTAGAATAACGGCAGAATACTTAATTTTTAACAAGTTTCGGCAGAATTAACATACGTGCTTTTTTATTCAGCGTTAACCCTTAATATTAGGACTTTTCCTTAGAATTCCAATTCGATCAGAAAAAATGAAGTATTCTGCCGTTAAATTAAGTATTTTTCTGTCGGCTGTCGGCGCCGTGACGGCCGACTAACAAACTTGAGAAATTGAATTTAAAATACATAATTCATTTATAGCTGTAACGAGTCTATCTTCCTTTTATAGCTACATGTACTTATACATGTATGAGAACATGTGTTATTTTAACAATATCCAACAGTACATTTATTGGTCATATAGATTATCATTATTAGTATTATATAATGATCGATATTGACCAAAATTCACAAAGAATTGGATATCCAAAATCTAGCAACTACCAGAAATATCAAAATTCTGACATTGTGCATCATATTTGCATTGTTCTTTCTCGACATGTCATTTGTAAATAATTTTTTAGTTTCTGTTATAAAAATACATATACATATAACTAGAAATATATATACGAGACAAATGTATACATTGGTCATTCTGAAATATACAATTATGTATACATCTAGTGATTTAAACACTTGTTATATGTTATGTTCGAACGGTATATTTTACTGTAAACCAAGTATTTATACGTGTAAACAAATATGACGTTATACATCAATTAAATGATGGGCCATCGCTAACTTACCTGTGATCTTACTTTTGACACCTGACTTGAGCTAATCAACAAAGCGTGACAGGCCACTAAACACCGTTCCTACGTAATCTGGCTTATTGTAAATTTAGAACATGTATTGCAAAACTAGCGGTTGAATGTGGCAGATGGATTAATATACCAAGACAACAACGATTGTGTAACATGTGTAACTTAAACGAAATTGGAGATGAGTTCCATTATTTATTTAACTGTACTGATGATCACTTAGTATCCAATAGAAAGAAATTTATGTCTAGATACTATTATGAAAGACCAAATACTTTTAAATTTGAAACTCTATTTAATTATGTAGTTAACAATGAACTTATTTCACTTACAAAATTTATAATTATTATACAAGACAGACTTAATTCAGTTCATTAATATAACCAGTATATTATATATGTATATTTTAGTATATGTGTAATATGCACTGCACTATTTCATTGTTAATGCTGTTTACATGTATATGTCCTGTTTATATATTCTCTACACTACTGTTTGTATGTTTACGAGAATAAAATCTTTGTCATTGTCATTGGTTATTAGCCCCCTCATTAGTCTCGATTGACCACGCGTTTTAGTTACTGCAGTATACAGGTAAAGAGATAAACGCAGCACGACATTGGCTATTCGGAAGTACAGTTTTGATTTTGTTCTGTACTTGATATCTGCAACTTGGATTAGACATAGACATCTTCAGTCTTTTTTTTTTTTTTTTTTTTTTTTTTGTCTGACTCGTGCATGATTTATTTTTTTCAATTAAAGACACTAATAAATGAAATTGAGCGAAATATCAAGTCGTCGGATGTATTGTATTATATGAAAGATGGATCGATTTCAGATATAACGCAATTAGTAGATGCATTTACATATATGCAAAATATTCTGTTTAGAATCGTAACTTAATTCGTATGGGTAGGTTATATGAAAAAGTCAGAAATTTGTTAAGCGGGTTTGACCAGTACAACGACCCGAGTCGGGTTTTGGATAACAGTCAAGAATCATTTACATAATATTCGTGTATATGTGGTTCCAAATACCGTAGATTTACAACGTACGTGGATTATTATACACATTATATTGTGTATAATTGTGCAGAAATCGCGCAGAAATGTTCATTTATCTACGACAGGCACATCAATATATGCATGGTATAAATCCCTATTTTCAAGCGTATTCCAAACTCATATCTGTGATTGAGGATAATATTAAATAGGTATCGGACATGTACACATGTATTTGTGTCTGTAAAAATCGATATTTACAAACAGATAGTTTATATTAGATGGCAGACACAGAAAATCGCCACGCTATCTTATGCGAGTAGAGTAGGTCCCGTTGTCCTCGTGACGTCACAGGTCAGGGGTCCCGAATCGGGGTCAATGGCTTGGGGCTTCAGGTGTGTTCTAGAGAAAAGTCGCATTATCTCCAATACCGTATTCGCTATGAAACTCGTACTTTCTCCATTCTAAATTTTATACAATGACACATTTATCAAGCCTTTTAAACAGTGTTCTGGTTTTAAAGAATAGAAATATCATCACATAGTTTCTGTTTGATTGCAAAAAATCTCATGAGTTTTTTTTAGACACATACTAATTATAAGTGATTAGTCCAGCAAATATACTCATGAACAAGAGGCTCTTGGGCCTTAACGGTCACAGGTCTGATCTTTGAGCTCTTATACAGAATGAAACAAGTTTGTTGAAATGAATGACTTTGACCTTTATTCAAGGTTAAATGGGTAAAATAGCCTTACATTTTAAACGACCTCTCCTTAATAACCAGGAGGCCTAGGGACCTTGTATTGAGCCTGTGACATACTGGGATAAAGGGCTACCAAGTTTGTTCAAATGAATTACATTGACATTGATTCGTGGTCACAGGGGTCAAATAGTCTTAAAACTTTAAACGATTTCTAATTGATAACCATAGGGCCTGTGGCATGGTGGGTTCAAGGGCTTCCAAGTTTATTTTAATGAATTACCTTGACCTTCATTCAAAGTCACAGCATGTGCGTTGAAGACACATAAGTCTTCCCTAAGTGACTATTGTGTAATGTTTGAAACATTTCCGGTCCGAGTGATGGTTGTGTGATAATTCGATTTCATTTACTGGATATTCCAGTAAGGAGTCAAATCCGGGTCCAGACTATGTTTGTCATGAGGCCATCAATCCATCCATCACAGTCTGTTTCAGTTTGGCCAATACTCCATCATTGTCCGTTTCTCTCTTGAACTGACTGGCGTTCTGTAGACTGATTGGTACAGAGTCAATCGCGTGAACCTCAAACTCGTCAACGTCATTTTCCATGTCCTGTGTGGCTGTGACAGCACGACTTAGGATATCAGCGATGTAAAGTTCTATACCAGGACGGTAAGACACAACTATATCATACTGCTGTACTTTGAGCATCATGCGTTGCAGTCTGGGAGGGACACTCGACAATGGCTTCTTAAACAAGCTCTCCAGAGGCTTATGATCAGTTTCCACTATTCCCAGCATCTCCTTTTCAATCTGTGCATAGTTCTTTTCAGACCTATTTAGATATCTTGACGAGTACACGATATGTTGTTGTTCCTGTAAGAACCTTGCTCCCAATCCATATGATGAGGCATCAACTGATAGCTTTTTATCCTTTGTAGTACCGAAGTACAGGTGCTGTCGACATGGCGCGTTTCAATGTTTCAAATGCCACATCCTGTTCCTTTGACCACTGCCAGGCTACATCTTTTTCCAACAGAACCCTCAGGAGTTTGTTAACTGTGGCCAGATTAGGAATGAATTTTCCCAAGTAATTCACCATTCCCATAAATCGCTGTAACTCGACTTTGTTTACAGACTTTGGGAGTGCTGATATTGCTTCCACACGATCATCAGTCGGTCGCACGCCATCTGCGCTAAATACATGTTCGACAGATTCAACTTCCGTTTTGTTAATTTTACACTTATCCTTGTTGAGCCTTAGTCCTACCTCCTCACATCTCGCAAGTATTTTTTTTCCCCAATTTTTCTACATGTTCCTTCTCATTGTTGGCCCATATGAGAATATCATCAGCGATTGCCGTGCAGGGCTGCTTCTCAAACACTTAAGAAATAGTTCTCTGAAATATTTCAGGAGCACTCGCGATTCCAAATGGTAAGCGTTCAAACTTGTAGCGACCGTAAGGAGTGTTGAATGTTGTGAGCCAGGTACTCTGTTCAGCCAAATTAATCTGATAAAATCCAGACGCTGCGTCCAATGTACTGAAAACTTTTGCTGTGCCAACATTAGCAGCAACTTCTTCCACAGTTTTAAGTGGGTAATGTTCTCTCAAAACAGCCTTATTCAGTTCTCTGGGGTCAAGACATAGTCTTACCGTTCCATTAGGTTTCTTAACTATAACAATAGGGTTAACCCACTGAGTTGGCTCCTCAACTTTGATAATTACTCCACATTGTTCCATTCTATCAAGTTCCTCATTTACTTGATTCTGAAGTGTGTGAGGTATTTTCCTGGGTGGCGATACTACTGGTGTGACTGTTGGGTCCACCTTGATTTCATATTCACCAGGCATACAGCCAATACCACTGAACAAATGCTTGTATTTGCTCTCTTCCTCTATTGTTTCTCCAGATTTCTCAGTGCCATCAGTCCTTTGATTTACATTGACAGAGTACACGCGCTTCACTAGGTTTAATGCTAGACACGTTTTGAGTCCCAACTCAGGTGTAACGTCAGATTCCACGACTTGTAGAACAATTAAATGATACCTGTCCTTTTAGAGAACACTGGTGGTCAGTCTTTCAAATGTTTCATCATAATGTTCATCCATCTAACACACAGTTTCGTTTAACTGGTGTACATTGTGCTTTCTCGGTGTTTCTTTGCACACAACAGCGAAGTGAATTTTCTTCTGACATTTTTAACAAGTTTTTCCATATGCAGGATATTGTCCTTTGCTGTGTTTTTGTCCACAATAACCACAAAGGCCTACCTGTGTTTTTCAAGTGTTCATCATTCCAGCCCTGTTTCTACTTTGTGGCCTCCGGCGCACGTGCCACGCATCTCTAGCTTTCCCGCCATTTTTGTCGTCATGCTTGATAACGTGAAAATCAGCATGGTCAACTTGAATTTCTCTTATTTGTGTTTCACTATCTTCGTCAGCTCTACATATGTCTATAGCCTTCTGAAGGGTAAGATCTTTGTCCCTAAGTAGCCGTGCCCTCACTGAATCACCACGAATCCCGCACACTATTCTGTCCCTGATGAGTGAGTCTTGTAATGTATAATTCGCACGAGACAGCTTTATGCCGAAGGTCCGTAACGAAATTGTCAATCTTTTCCCCTCCCCTTTGACTTCGTGTATTAAATCAATGTCTTACATAAGCAATGTTTTACGAGGGTTACAGTATTCCTCAAACTTCGTGAAAAATATCACCAACCTGTGTTTTATCTATCCCTTTTTCCAACGTGAAAGTATTATAGACCTCAATGACTGCCGGCCCTAACAAGTGTAGCACGTGTCTAATCCGCTGTCTACTAACAAGTGTAGCACGTGTCTAATCCGCTGTCTACGGTATAGATTTCATACTGTTGCCGAAATCTTCTCCAATTTTCAGACAAGTTTGCTTTCAAGCTTAATGCAATTGGAGGGTGTAGGCGTTTCATGTTTTACTTCTGACACCATGTAGGACTGAGACTGACAACAGGACCTAGAGAAGTTACATACAAAGGGAATAACTCTCGCGGCCTTGCGGACTTATCAAATACTGTTACACATTAGGGGCCATGTCCATGCTTGCATGCTCAAGCATGCAAAAATTAATCTGACTTACATTTTTGAACAGTCAGAAAAAACACAACATTTGAATACACGTGACGCTGCAGAATATAAATTATGTATAAATACATATGATATGCCCAACTGTATGCCTAACATAACTTTGTGCACATTTGAAAGACTTGAATATTAGCCATTCTGGAAATTTATTAGAATAGTCTATATATTTCCGGTTACCAAGTTGTTAAATATGTTTGAATTTTGTCGAAGACAATATTAGACTTAAACTAAAGAAGAAGACTTCTTCACCAAAATCCCTCAAGCAATTGTGGATTTTGAATCGGGAAACACTTACGAATACCTAAATAAACAACATCGCATGAAAAGTTAGAAATATTCTAAAAACATATAACTTTAAAAATGATAGCAAAACAACTTAATTAAAGCAATTGCAACATGTTCTTGGCCTTAGTAACGAAAAAGTGAATTGATCAATTTTGGTTCACTTCCCGCCCCGTTAAAACGCGTGTTAATCCGTGATTTCTGGTGTCACGAAATAGTTGACTTTTATTTTTGTCGAATATGAACATATTTTTGATTTAGAAAAGAATTTTTGTTGTTGTAATTGTTAGAAATAGAACAGAATAAGTAGAAAAATAGGTCATTAATACAATATTTTTTTTATTGAGGTGGTCTAGGACTGGTCCCTTCTTACGCAATTTCCACCATTTTGACAGTGGTCTTTGACTCGCTGTCATAAACAAACCAACACGTAAACTTAATTTTAATTTTGTTTAAAATATTCTCCATAAGTTTTTCATCAGTTAAAATAACTCAAAATTCTCCCATTACTTACTAATTTAAAATTTACACCCAAATCCGTGTATTTTGTTCGAGCACTTGTCACGGGAGTCTAGTATGTATAAAATGTATATAGTTTTGCATGGTTATCACCTAAATATCGTGACTTCCATTTAACCATTGGTATATACGTTAAAAGTTACCAAAGAAGTAAAATGGTTACTACATTGTAACAATTTCCCGTCAGCTTCTGAGGGGCTTCGCCCCCCATACCCCCTACCGGGGCTTCGCCCCTGGACCCTGAGCAAGGGGCTATCGCCCCCTGCACCCCCAGGCATGCAGGCCTATCCAGACCTAGCTACGCCGCCTTGCGGACTTATCAAATACTGTTACACATTAGGGGCCATGTCCAGGTGACATTTAGAAATGACCAATCGAATTGCTGCTTGCAAAATTTTGACAGGGAATTTCAAGGGTCGAAATAGTTTGCAAAAATCTGTCAGAATTATGTTCGTGTACGTAGTCATCTCGCAGAAAGAGCACAATAAACCTAATTTCATATGTATAGTGGGGCGAAATGACGTTTTCAATTATTATGAAAAGGTGTAGATACTGAAGTAAATGTATACGTGGTACTGTATAAAGGCCATCTGGACGTGACCCCATATGGGATTTTAATTATCAGATCCTCTATTGAACGGAGTGGTTATAAAGATCTGTGTTTTAATCAGATTGATAAACTTTATTTATTTTACATCAATTACCAAACAAGGTATAAAACTTATACAAAACAACTTTGAATTGTCCGCACCAATCAGCGCGTGGGTCTGAGAGTGGGAGGAAACCAGAGCGTCCAAAGAAAATGATCGGGTAGGTGGCCCCTTATCTTTTCACGTCCAGGGATCGAACCTCGGACAGCTATAGGTGAAAGGTAGATGCCATAACCACTAGACCACTCGATTACCCTAGTCATAAATTAGACGGCAGAAAATTGATTATAACGTGAACATACCCCATTTGGTACACGACCCCTTTTGGTACAAAATTAGGGTTTTCCCCTCTAAAATCCTAGTTACTGTGTTTTGTTATTTATACTATTGTGATATGAAAATACAAGTATAACCTGACAATTTAAGCTCAAATTTGACTTCGATCGTCTGCATTATATTCGTATACGCCTACATCGAAATATATACACGTTTCATTGATCAGGAAAATTTATATATTGGTTTAAACTATATTTCAATATCCAAACATGCAATTACAGTACAGCAAACATAGCATAAAGGTAAAAGTAAATATAAATAAATACATAACTCCGGTTTACTCTACATCGTCATTTTTTTATAAACGTATGAATGTCCCTACAATAAGGAAAACATGGAGTATGATTTGAAGTAAATGCTTTACAATGGTTTTAACAATTTAACTCAATTTGTTAAACATTACAGAGCTGCAGACACAAGAGCGTCAAACCTATTTCAATATTTAAACTGAACTATAGGTCAACCGATCAACAAAATCTATATTTAGTTTGTATTTAGTGACTGTTTAAATTATCGTGTGACATGCCCATAATAATTAAGCACTGGAGTATGTTTCGCAATTTAAAAAATCCTGACCCATTTTCCCATTAAACTGTCATAATGGTATACGTTTATGTTAAAAAGTTTAGTCTGACTACTGTCTTTAGAAACACAACTTTAAGGAGAGAATGTGTATACGCTATAGCATGTTATTCGATATGAGTCTGTTAGTTGATTGACTGTACAATCATGATCAGAATGCATACATGGCAACAGCATTTTTTGAAATGAAACACAACTAAGACTTCAAATCGACGCAGTTTCTTCTAAAACCGACATAGGCTGACGATTTATCCTCACGGAAGCAGCCATGCGAGCTCGACATGCATACTTATTCATCCTTATCACGGGGATACTTCTTGTGCTACTCCGATATATAGGTACATATATACCAGTGTTTGGTAAAGGTAAGGAAAATATAATATCTAATAATGTTAGGTATAGGTATGGTTAATAAGTTCAGGTTTTATTGACTTAGAGTCTACAGACTCATCAGTTGGATATACGTTATGCAGTTACATTGTACATGTATCTTTACATAACATACAAATGGCGTTTTAGAACAAATTGAAATCAGTTTTTAACATCAGTTCAACATGCAATAAGGACAACTACATTAAAAGTTAGGTACGCTTAGTATTAGTTTTTCCTCGGATTAAAAGAAAGCCTGTCGGAAAATACTAGTCAGCGAATTAGAAGGAAATTAAGTCAGTCCTATTGCATAATTACGTATATTTAAGGTCGTCCAATTTCTTTACTACAATCTCTAAATGTATTTGTTTTCCAATTCATTTATTTGTTTAAATATAACTAGTTGCCGTAGGTATATTTGTTTTAATTGGCCATGTTCAAATTACGTTTGTTGTCTGTTGCTATGTTTTTTAATTGCTTAGAGTTGAGTATTTTCTTTTGATACAGAATTCCATACGAAGACTATAATGCCTAGCCCAGTCAAAGTAACTCGGTTCCGGTCTGGTAAATAATGTAGTATTTAAATTATAAAAGAAAAAAACCAATTGACAGAATTATGCCTTATCACAATATAACACAAATAGCAAGCATTGTGACGTGATAGTAGTATACAGTTGTTGACAGGAGTTGAGGGCAATAAATGATTTGTTGGACCTGAAGACAAACTGTTGCCCGATGCAGAAGGCCGAGGGCAACAGTGTGTGTGTTGGTCCAGCAAATCATATGTTGCCCGAAAAACCAAACGATAACTGTTTTGTTATACCCATGGACTCAAAACAATGCATTTAATTGACGTCATGAATTGTAGTTGTGACGTCACTCCGGTCCAACAGCACATTTTAACATTCGATTTTAACAGTTCTTTTGGCCGCTTTTGAACTTGACCTGATATTGACCTGAACAAATCTTCATGTGAATTCAGCTCAAATTCTTCACCTGAATTTAGGTAAATTTCAGGTCGATTTCAGGTCAATTTCACATGAAATTGACCTGAAAAATTCTTTATGTGCAATTCAGGTCAATTTCAGATCAATTTCATATGAATTTCAGGTCAATTTCAGGCCAATTTCAGGTCAAGGTTTTGACCTGGAATGACGTTTTTGCACTTTTCAGGTAGATTTGACCTGTAACATTTCACCTGAAATTAATTTGAAATTGACCTGAACATTCAAACAGTGTATTTCTACATACATTAGACATGATAAATATATGCTGAGTTCTAGGAAGTACCATCAATTAACTATTTTAAATACATGCTATCACACATCGTTATTTATCTTAACAATATATGTAAATATTACCTTACCGCCTGACAAGCCAAATAGGCTTTCTATTGAAGTTGGACTGGTGAGATACTCGTGAGATTGGGAATACCTGAATTGGCAACAGTATACGATCACGTGACTTCCGGATGTGACAAAATGGCTGCCTTCGCTGGATATTCTGATGTTGAAATTCATTAAAATTGTAGATTGTTATAATAATATGATTTAGAATCCTAAATATTTGTGTTCATTTTTTCGTGTAATTTTATGAAACTCGTTTTGTGAAGGCTCGCCAAGGCTCGGAAAAATAAAGATAAATCTTTTGGATTGAGTGCTCATTTAATTTTTATTTTAATTTGTTTTGAGTTGTACAGTTTTATAATTTGTTTCAGCTTTTGTATTTTTTTTTCAAAATCCTTATTTGTTTAATCCTGGTGAAGTTTCAGACAGTACTTCAGCTCCTGTTCCTATCCTGATCGTTAGTTACATGAGAAGTGGATCAACATTCACGTCTGACGTCATCGCCAGCTATCCGTCATCGTACTATATATTCGAACCTCTGATATATGTTATTCCTAAAATTAAACATAAATACCCAATACAGTTGATCAACGGAACAACAATTCTACCAGAGTAAGTATTTTGTAAACACAATTGTATCAAAACGTCCTAAGTATTATAGCAATACATGTTTTAAACTTAAATATTGTCGAAATGCATTAAAAAGTATCTCATTGTGTAATACATGCATCATCTTTTTGTTAGATTTTACGTTTGATTTGAGTACTATATTGATATATCCATTATAAACATCTGTTTCCCGAAAATCAGTAAGCCATAAAACCACATACTTGTACCATTCAAAATTATCATATTTTTTAACGTTTGCTGACATATTATACGTGAAGCAGTCAATCGCACAATTGCGACATTGATGTTACGGAAGGATTTGTGAATCTTCGTACTTAACTTCTTTGTACTTGAATCACTTTATTTTTTGATTTGCTTATTACAGAGTTATATGATTATGTGATTGTGATGCCATATATTTGCGAGCATAACGTCATACTTTTCGAAGAAAACGACGTGAACACGAACTGTGTCACACAATAATGACATCGCAATCGATATACCCGCAAGGGAGCTAACTCTGTAATGTGGAAAGTCGGAATAATCAACCCTAGAATGAAAATAACACATTAACATTATATATAAGACTTAATAAATAACTTATTTCTAGAAATAAAATTTCAGTGATTATTAATGAAAACGCATGCATGTGTTAGTAGGATTTCGCTTTAATTCATTGCACGGATTTTAAAATTACATTTTCAAGCATTTTTATATCATACCCAGATGAACTTGAACAATACTAAAAATTTTATCTTCATCTTCATTTTATATTTTAGAGCAGACGATGAGGCCGCCATTTTGTCCGACATTTTGTTCTATTGGCTTACCTGTCAATATGGCGGACTAGACTTGGAATATGTTCTCACTATTTCCACTACACATTCTACAACTCGTTTTAAGATGTGTTTGGAAACGAAACAGAACAACACTGAACCAGCGTTACAAACGTGTCTAAAGATTCTACAGAAACAATGTGAATCCAGTACCATCCGTGTGATAAAAACAATCCGTGTTAGAATGAAACGTACAGTCCAAAGTTTGCTAGAACGGATTCCTGGATTAAAAGTGATTCATTTATTTCGTGACCAAAGACCGCGGCTTCTTTCAGCAGAAAGGACACCGACAATGTTATTTCATAGTTTGCAAACTACAGCGAAGAGTGAATGTTCGAATGCTTTGGATGATATCGTCATTCATCAGGAACTCGAACGGACATATCCTGGTCAGCTAGCAACTATATTATATGAAAGATTAGCAGAAAATCCACCGGTGGTTTTCAACCATATCTTTAATTTTCTTCAGTTACCATTTACAAGAAAATCGCTGGAATATATTCAATATATCACATCATCAGCAACCGAGGTCCAATGCAACTTTTGCACGAAAAAGAAAAATTCTACTAAGACAGCACATGCGTGGAGAACTAAGAAATCCTCAGATTTCGAGAAGATAAAAATGATACAGAGAGAATGCAAGGAAACTCAAAACGCTCTTGGTTATTTACCATTAAATAGCATAACTGAAATGAGGAATACTTCAGTCAAATTAAGAATGGCAACTCCCTTCACTGCCGATGCTTTATAAATGCTGTTTTAATTGTGATTTATTCTCAATATCAATTATAGCCCGTGGCAAATGATCTGGAGAAAAATCGTTGAAATTGGAAGAATTGATTGTATTGTATTCTTAACAATCGTTGAAAAAAATCGATTGATACACCAAGTGTATTTTATGTAACCACGTGACTGATTATAGAGGTACTACCAAAGGTATATAGGTGAAACAGGGGGTCAATTACAGTGACCTTTGTAGATGACTTTTTAACCCCACCTTATAACCTAAAATTGTATTAATTGAACGATATCCATCAAACTTTCTATTTCTATCCTATCTATTTTCATTTCATTTTGACAGTTTTTATTTGTATTAATATTTTGCAGTCAAATTGATTTAATAACATTATTTGTAACACACTGAAACAGTCGTTGAGTGTAAAAACTTCGATTGTAGAAATTGGCCTACGAACCTTCTGACGAAAGCTTCCTTTTGGGCCTAAACAGTGTAAACATCTATGGTTTAGTTAATATTCCCGTTTATACGTTTACAAGGTTCATGTTTAGAAAACAAATCTGTCTTCGTTGTTATTGCTGGGTCTATAATTTTCGAAAGGCTTTTGATTATGAAATAGGTGTACGGGATAATTTCTTATAAACAATGAAATCGTTATAAGTTAGTAAGTTCATGTGTTTTGTTTAGCGGAAAATTGACAGATTTCTTGTCAAATGAGGTCGGTTTATTACAAAGGAAAATCTCTACTTTTCCCCTGTTTATTCATGATTTTGAAAACTGTTTTATTAAAGTCCAAAGTTACGACTTTAGAGAACTGAGCCTCTTTCTCCTATTGTATGAAGATAATTTAGTGTTGTTTTCATAATCATTATTTAAGGTCTTACTCTACCATTGGGGAAATGAACGTGAATTCAGATAAAGACAACATTCGTAATTCTTCAGACGGACGGTATATACATGTAATCAAGGATAACGAAAGATGGACATATGACGGTGTTAAAGGAACATGAACCTATAGTCAAACTTTATAACCTAAAGGTTCCTTGCATATCAAATCATTGAACTCGTTTAATAAATTTCATATTGCATAGCTACTTATGTAAGATCCTCTATAACTATGCTCGGTTTGTTAATTTATCTGTTGTTACAGGCAAACATGTTATTGAACTTGTTTAATAAATTTCATATTACATAGCTACGCATGTAAGATCCTCTATACCTTTGTTTGATTTGATGATTTACCCGTTGTTACAGACAAAAATGCTCAAACTGACTTGAATAAAAGCGTTCTGATGATTTCATAACGTTCCATGTCCATCCGTCGTTTTTTTATATATATATATATATATTATCTTATACTTTATCTACTTTAAGTTTCTCTAACTGATTACAATTGTATTATCACTGCCTATTCTATCACACATATATGAAAGGATCACTGCCTGTGATGGAATTTGGCAAATAATTGAACTAGAATTTATTTATATATAAATCTCAACAGTATCAAAAATTAAAAATACTCCATATTTTGGACGATGCTTATTTTCTGAAGGTCAACATCGTTAACAGCTAGTGTTGTATATTTTCAACTTTCTTTATTAAGTCCCCTTACAAAGTACAGTATATAGAGAAAATCATTTACAACATTCAACAAATACAACATATAAGAAGGACAACTTATATATTTTCATGAGTTGTAATTGTCATACTCATGAATCAAGTTTTTAATTTGTTATTTACCACCAAAAGTTGCCAACATTTTGAGAAATATAATACTTACCATGCACAGGTCTTCATTTTACAAATTTATATAATTGCTCAAAATGAAATATAGCAGTGCTGCCAAAAATAATTACATTTAATATTTACGGCGCAATGAAATGAGTACGAATGATCAGACCAACAAGTTAAGCTGTGGTTTACAATTTCATTTAAATTTTTTACATCGATATTACGAATTATTAAAGATGCTCCACCGCTGACAAATGGTATTTTTTCACTATCAAAAACAGGAGCAGACGATTTGGTATTTTTCTTCAGTTACAAAAGTTACTTACTTTACACCATTACCAACATTGAAAAGTTTGAGCTTCTAATTTTACTTCAAGTTAAAAATATGAAAAATAATTAATTGCATCCCGAAAAAATTCCACAGCACTATATCCTATATGGAATGATGTACTGATTGCGCATGCACCAACGGCAAAATAAATTATTTTATATTATTTTTGTGTTAATTAGACATATATAAACACGATAATACACCAATTATTGTTAAAATAATGAATATCATTTATGCTACATCGATATTACGAATTATTAAGTGACTTCTTCAGATTTGTTTTCGTCTAAACATACATAAAGCATTAAAACCAGAACTGTTTCAGTGAAGAAATTCTGTGTAGTTGCAAAAGCTTATAGTTTGTCCGTGCCTTTGAATGATTTTCATTGTTAATTTCATCATTCCTTTTTTTCTATGGATTACTGAAGAAAAAACAATATGTCAAAATGTTCGCCCAGTTATGGCACATATAACAAATATAACATAGAAGGTCAACATAAAGAATTACTGATGAAGAAGAAACATGTTTAACTTATATATATTTGTTCTCAGTGGCGACCAGATGTAATACTCAAGTCAATCTGAGTGGCGGCCAGATGTAAAACACAAGTCAATCTGATTAAAATACAGACCCTTACTTACAACATCTTATTAGGGTCACGTTCTGAAACCTGAAACACCTGTATTATTTCTTCCCACATAATTGAGAACAAAAGTACCGTTTTAAATATTTTAATTTACATACCATGTATATCTGTTCGCAAAAGGTTTTTTTACGGTAAATATTTATGATGGTTTAAATAAATTACATCGTCTTTTAATTATTCTTCTCTCATTGAATCGTTGACAAATATCGAAAGGTTAACAAAATTTGTACAGAATATATTTTTCTGGTTTCATTTTCAAAACAATAATCTATATGACTTAAATTTGTTATCACTTGCATGCCGTCCACTCGGATGGTACGTTCATGAAGGATACCCATCTTGCTGTGGCCAAATGTCCTTGATTGTAAAACTATGACCAGTCTTCAAGACACTACAATGAATCCGTAATCTTAAATGATGTTGAGATGCATCAATCATGTACAATTTTGTTTCCTTATTTCAGAGTTATCTTCCCTTATGTGTATATATTAAGAGTGACGTCATGTGTTTGTGAGCATAACATCAGAATTTTGCACTGAAAACGTTCTCAAAATAATCAGCGAGGGAGGTAACCTTGTAATGTACAAAGACAGAATAAGATCAATTTAGACTGAATTAAACGTATTATAAACCATCCATTGAATATAACATATTTTTATGCAAGCTTTTGAATTTCACATGAAAAATTAACGCCCGATTTTCGTCGATACACAACTGTAAGTATGTAAGTGTCAATGTCTTGGTTCACTGCTCATGACCTTGCTAAGATTGATTTTAAATTCCCGTCGCGACAAATGACTGATTTTAACAAATACCTACTAAAATCCACGCCCTTAAGGTTTGTGTTATCAGACGACGAATTATGAATGATTGAGTGAACTCTATATAATGTTAACAATCATATACCCTGAGATTACTATGTATGAAATTTCGTTTAAAATTTCTAAAATAGCGTCTATTCAAAATTCGAAAAAAATCTAACGAGAGTTCAGATAAACATGATAAATTACCGTCGTGCGTTGGGGAATTTGTTATTCCCATAACTTTATTATTAACTTCTCGTCATATTCAGGGAACTAATCACCACCTATTTCACAATAAAATATATCGCCCGATAGAGAGCAAATATTCAGCTTTGTAAGACTTTAGTTTATAAAAAAAATTAAACCTAACTGTTACAAATGCAATTTAAAAGAAAATGCGCTATAAAATGTAGTCCAAAGTTGAAAGCAAATCAGAATCAAGAGTGATTTGAAATGGCCAATTAGAGTTGATGTAGGTGTGTACACACTCCAAAAAAGATAACCAACTGCCAAATAAAATCTATCAAATGATTTTACATTGTTAAGCATGCGTAGTTATGGGATAAACTGGTTTTTACATTACTTGACAGTTTAAGCAGAAGTTATAATGTAACTTCTGCTTCGTTGAATGAAATTTTCTAAAACACCAACTTCAAAGCAATGATACAATAATTAAACGTACTTATGACTCATGAGGAATGGATGTGTGCGTTCTGTGTTTTATCCTCTAAACATCTAACTATAATATGGAAAGATCTGTTACTTATGTCAGGAGAAACTTCACTTTGTATCCGACACATGACTATTTCGCTGTGATGTAACCGCCATCTTGAAGTTTTAACTCCATATCGGGAACTCGAAAGTGGTAATGACTTCAATGTTTTAAGTTTTGATTAATATTTATTACGTGAGCTGTGTTAACACACAAACTGAAAAAATATGTAAAACTATATTCCGTCTTTGCATATGAAGAGTTACCTCCCTTGCGGGTAGGTATCCATTGTGACGTCATTATTTCATTACTTCATAAGACGGATAATGCTATATGGTATCATGAGTGATTTTGTAAGAAAGAACCATTTCAAATGGTATGGTATAATAAAATGATGTATTATCTAAATAAGTTGTTGATTATGTAATACAAATACAAATTTCAATCCATTAATAATCACGAAAAGCTCGAGTCTGCCATCTTTGATCCAAGTGGTACGCTTCTTAAAACGAACCATTTGTACCGGTACAATTATGCTGGAACGGCGCATTCCATTTGCGATACAGCAGGTTCGTACCGATACAACTGGAACGAATATGCAAATGGAATGCACGGAATAGCTAAGGACAATAAGACGTACATTTGTAAGACACTAAATTGACCGAAAATCAAGGAAAAGAATTTTGTTCCGTAGTTTTCTAGTTGTTCGGTATGGTGTCTACATAATGTGATATTACTAATATTCGCTTGGGTTTTTATTTTGCTAAATTCTTGGAATCATTCAAATTCGCGAAAATTGATACCTTGTGAAACAATATCATGATTTTACATATGACAGTCTGTCATATGAGTGACGATTTCAAAGACTATAAATATCAGTCGTTCAAAATGCCCTCGCAAAAAATAACCAAATCAGTAATCACAAAAGTTTACACTCGCAGAATTTAACTATACAGTAGAACCTCAATGAGTGGGTATTTGTCATTTTCATTGTCAATTTTGGTAATAGCGATTTTCCAGGGATATCTCGTTCTGAAAATAGCCTATAACGCATCAAGAGTGAAGGGAGTAGTCATTCTTAGATTAACTGAAGTATTTCTCATTTCCGTTGTGCTGTTTAACGGTAAATAACCTAGAGCGTTTTGGGTTTCCTTGCATTCCTTCTGGATCATTTTTATCTTCTCGAAGTCTAAGGATTTCTTAGTTCTCCACGCATGTGCTGTCTTAGTAGAATTCTTCTTTTTCGTACAAAAACTACATGGAACTGCGGTTGCTGATGATGTGATGTTCTTAATATATTCAAATGATTTTCTTGTAAAAGATAATTGAAGAAATGTAAAAATACGTTTGGAAACCACTAAAGGATTTTCTGCTAATCTTTCATACAAAACAGTTGCTAGTTGGCCAGGATATGTCCGTTCAAGTTCCTGATGAATGACGATATCATCCAAAGCATTCGAACATTCACTCTTCGCCGTAGTTTGCAAACTATGAAATAACATTGTCGGTGTCCTTTCTGCTGAAAGAAGCCGCGGTCTTTGGTCACGAAATAAATGAATCACTTTTAATCCAGGAATCCGTTTCAGTATATTTTCAACAGTAGTTCTCATTCGAAGACGAATTGTTTTAACCACACGTAGGTTAATAGTTTCACACTGAATTTGTAATATTCTTACACACTTCTGTAATACTGTTTCATTATTAAGACTGTGGTTTGTTTTCAAACACAGATGAAACTTTTTTGTAGAATGAGTGATTGGAAGATTGAGTAAAATGTCCGAATCTAGTCCGCCATAATTACAAGTTAGCCAGGAAAATAAAAGTTCCGACATTAAGTTAGCCTCTTCGTCTGGTCTGAAAAGAAAAGTATGTTCAGATAGATCAATTTCGATAGATCTAGAGAGGAAATTAAGATATTGTTACATGTATTAGCTATGACATTGATAGATATCAATACAACGAATAGCCGTAACTGTTTCATTGTTTTCTTTTTCATTTAAATATTCTATTTTCCCATACCACAGAATGTTTGAAGCATTGTAGGCCTTACATAAAAATGGTGTTTTTTTATTTCTTATTTATTAAAGATGCTCTACCGACGACTGAGCAAAAACGATACTCATCATTTGAACAGTAATTGGTGTTTAATCGTGTATATATACATTTCTAATTACCACAGAAACAAATAAACCCCCCTCCCCCTTTTAATGCTTACGCAATTAGTAATTCATTTCATATAGGACATAGTGCCACGGATTTTTTCTGGATTAGAAGATCAAAATTTTCGGTGTACAGTAAGTAACTTTTGTAATGGAATAAAATTATTAATTCGTCTACTCCTGTTTTTGATAGAGAAAAAATAACGTTTGTCAGCGGAGGAACATCTTTAAATTTAGATAGAGAAGATACAGCAAGAAGCGCACATACTATACAAATAAGTCACGTTATCTATGAAATCCTTCCATTTATAGGTACAATACGATATATTTCAAATGCTATAACTTTTTTCTTGAAATAAAACCAAAAGATTAAATTAATTCATTTTCAAACAAACAAACAAAACAGTTCTTTAAAACACTTCCTGTACTTTTAGAATTGCGGTGTCATAGAACTTACAATGGTATGATCACTGTTCCGTTTATTAATACTATCGGAGCTTTTTTTCTTATTTTACGTATGGCGCGTGAGAATGGCTCGAATATGAAGTGCGATGACGGGTGACTGGCGATGACGTCAGAGATGAAAGTTGATCCACTTCTCATGTAACTAAGAATCAGAACAGGAACGGGAGGACTTGTTTTGTTTTCTGAAACTTGATATAAATAATGATTATATAAAAATCATGTATATATTATATTCAGTCTACATAAGACGAATTAAAGAACCATAAAATAATATTTTGTATCCCCAATCATTTGTCCGACACATCTTAAACATTGCTGCATGGATTTAATTAACATTTACAAGAATATTCATCATGAGTTGTATACACGCCCCTTATTTTTTCGAATCGTCTACCAACTTGGCTACCACTTCTTAGCATCTGATCGGTCAAAAATTATAAAAACAAATTAATATGATTTAAAAATACATTACCAAAACTAAGCCTTTTTAGATTGATTGGTGTTAAAACTACTCTCGGTGGATATTGCTCTGTAACAAACAAACAAAAAAAGGTCAAAAATGTCTATTGTACTGTAAATAAACCAAAGTGAGACTCACGTAATATATATTATACATGGCGAAGATAATCTTATCTTAATCCTGGGACTGTATGTTATGGAGATAAGCCGAAAAATGTACAATATGTGGGAGAGAGAACTGTATCGATGCCCGCCAGAGCCGAGAGATCTGTTCTCTCTCCCGCATATTGTATAGTTTGAGGCTTATCTCTAGCTTAAAACATAGCAAGCCTTTGTGTTAATAAAGTACACCTTTATTTCTAATATAAGCCAGTTTTTTGCCATTGTCTATGAGCTCAGGTAACTCTACCAATGTGCATTCAACCATTACAAATCCAATATAGACAATGGCAACCTAGAATTACGTTTGCCTGTGTTATATGTGATGAATAACATTCATGAACAGAATGCATGAAGCATGCCTTTGGGTTGGACAACTATCTGTTAATTCATTTTCACCGTGTCCACCAACAGTGATGGAGGGATATTACTTTCTTAAGCGATAAAATAATGTGGTTTTAGTGACGTTTATTACTAAAAGGACATTGCCTTCCAATGTCTAATGTGGTAAAGAAATGGCACATGAAACTAGACTTGCAATTTAGGCGTTTGTTTGAAAGCGTCTTGCTAAAATGAGCACATATTACAGTGATTTCCAGGCCAGTTAAAAACAGTCGGCGCCCCAAGAACTTTCATTGAATTCAGAGGATTTAAAATTTCGACCTCTCTTGGGATTTATTTATACCATGTGCAATTTCATTCAACAAGCCAATGGGATTCAGGTGAAATTCTGAAATATTGTTGAAACAATATCAAAATAAGTGTAAAACTACAGTGTAGATGATTTGGAAATTTAAAATAAAAAAGTATTGTACAAAAACAACAAGGGTTTATATAGCGGAAATTGGAGTTAACTCTGTAGATAAGTGTTAAATAGTGAACTCAATCTGGGATATATACAGAAATTCTGTGGATGTATTTAATTTCGCATCAAGGATTACATTCTTTTTATATTCACTGTGTGGGAATTTTTCGTATTTCGGATAAAAAAATAATGGAATATTCCGGCAGGTTGTGTGTTGTGTGTTAACATAATTATGGGATTATGCCCGGAGACATATACTCACCCGTATTGTGTATCTCTCCCCTATGCTACCTTTTACTGTCTTATAAGTGACTGTCTTATATTAGAGTCACATATAAGACAGTAAAAGGTAACACATAGGACAGTTACAGGTTATGATAATCCGGGAGTTAAAGTACCGAAACAACAATAGATGACATCACAATTATGTTTTAAACGGTTGATATTGTATATAAAATGTGTTATTTGGCCTTGAGATCCAGTTTCCTTCCTGGAGCTCAAGGCTTGTTTCCCTTTCAATCTGAATAAGATTGCCGTGGAATATTCTATGCAACCACTGAGATGGCAGCCACCTTCAAAAGTCGTGCACGAGTAAATATATATTCGAATAACGAATAAGTGTCTAAAGTTACTTTACCACCTAAAAGTAAAGTTAGACAGTTATTCGTTATTCGAATAACGAATATTAGACAGTTATTCGAATAACGAATAACTGCCCAACTTTACTTTTAGTATAAATTACAAATATCTACGGTATTGGTATCAGATTTAATGTCCAAATTTTAATATATATTCAGAATGAGAGTAAACATGGGAATGGACATGGGAAAATCTAAATGATTTAATTTGTCCGTTGAAAAATATGTCATCATCGCCTCGAAAAGTCTCTTATCAATTAACCGCAAATTGCTTCATCACGATCGCCAATTCTCACAGTCACCGGAGCGTAACTCTTGACTAGTTCAAAGTTCAAGTTCAAATATTTTATTTAAATCTCACCCTCAATTAAAAACCTATTACATAATAAAATGGAGTGGGCATTCTATACAGAATTATGAAAGACTGTAAAATACATATATATTTATACAAACATAAAGATATGAGAACAAAAACCTTAAAAATAATACGAATCAGTTATTATAAAATAAGTTTCGGCGCCTATCTAATATTTGCTAGGAGGTTTTGGCACTATAACAACACAAATCACTATATTAAATAAAAACATGTTTTGTTCGTATCACAAGGAGTAAGAAAATCAAAATTTATCCTGCTAGCCTTTAAGAACATGTCATTTCTAACATCCTGATATAACGGACAGTTTAACAAAACATGGAACTCATCTTTTTGATCATGGTAGTTAAAGCATGTTCTATAATTTAAATCTAAGTTTTCATAACGACCAGTTTCTATTCGAATTGGAGCCACTCCACATCTGAATTTGGCTAGGGTACCACGTGCTTTTGTTGACATAATTTTAGATAAATAAACCTCAGTGCAAAAAATACTCTTATTAAGTTTTTGTAAGTTCTCAGTTTACTTCCGACATGGCCTGTTGCAAACAAGGAGTTGTTTAATAGTAAATTTGAAGATGCTCCACCGCCGACAGACCATAAATAATATTCATCATTTGAACAATAATTGGTGTTTTATCGTGTATATATAGTCTAATTAACACAAAAAAATAATATAAAATAATTTATTTCGCATTTGGTGTATGCGCAATCAGTACTTCGTTCCATATAGGATATAGTGGCATGGAATTTTTTCGGGATGCAATTAATTATTTTTCATATTTTAACTTTAAATAAACTTAGAAGCACAAACTTTTCAATGGTGGTAATAGTGAAAAGTAAATAACTTTTGTAACTGAAACAAAATACTTAATTGTCTGCTCCTGTTTTTGATAGTGAAACAATACCATTTGTCAGCGGTGGAGCATCTTTAAAGAATCAATAATACTATCAAGATTCTTTTTAAAAAAAACATTGGTCTTGCACTGCTACAAATGTAAAGGTATGACATTCCGATAACATGTCTAAGGCGGTAACTGCAGAAGACCGAAACGTTCTTTAAACCGGAAATCCAAGTTACGACATCTTGGCCCGCTTATAGATAAAGACCACGAGACAATTTTCTAATTATCCTTAAGAGCAATTAACCGGAAAATCTACCGGGGCAGAGAAACACAAACACAATTAAATCTATCACAGAGGGTAATCCAATAAAATTTCTGTTACTTTCTCGAAATAGTTTTGCTTACATTTACGTGTACTTATTCTAGAAGGTTTATATTTGTTCGATAGCAAAAATACTAATTCTTTCTACTCCTGGTTTTCATAGATAAAAATTACAATTCGTCGGTAGTGTACATGATTGTAGCATCTTTAACAATACTAGATACTTTTTCCTTGCCCTGTCCGTACAATACAGTGGTACATGTTATAGACTTGCATTTAAATTCCCAAACACCTGCACGTTTAGCTAAGTAAGCGAGCAGCAAGAGTGTCGCAGTAATCAGGATGATAAAGAACGAATATTGGAGTCGCATGGCTGTCGTGTTTCTGAGAATGACTGTTAGCTCGTTGCTTGTCGCTGCACTGGAATATCGAAAAGGCAATATATCATCATGCATGGTAGTTTGCGTGAGCTACAACAGAAACTAAGTTTAAAGTGTTCGTGTCTTTCGTCTCTCCCTACCCCGTTTTTTTTCATAATAATCATTAATCATATGTACAAAATATGGCTAATCTGTAGTTGTATATTACAGAGTTATCTGTCCTTGCGTATAGGTATTGCGTAACGTCAACCTTTTCAGAGAAAAAGACGTGCATTTGGCTCATAAAATAATGACGTCACAATGAAAACCTCCCCATAAGGGAGGTAATTCTGTAATATACAAAGACGGAATTAGTATTCCTCTAAAACAATAAATAAATGTATGTTTATTATAAATGTTTTACCTTGCATTCAATGTTTACATCGACATTGAAATACGTCCGGCAGTTTTATAGTCGTTGAATGACTCAAAGTTTATAAGAAAGACGTGTTTTGGTAGAATTGTGTCATTTTAAGTTACTACCATCATTTTATAACATTCATTCTTACTTATTTAATAGTTGTTAAGTATCGACAATATAATCATGTACAACATGTATTCTTACCTTTTTCACCAGATTCACAGACCTTTGTTCCTGAAGAATGCCTACTATACGCGTTCTTGGTTTGCTTGCTTACAAAGCCATCGTCCATCTTCAATGAAACAACCTAAACCTAAATCTTGTGGTAGTCCCAATTTCACCTTCACGTTATGGGTGACAGCGTTTAACTGCCTAACTATATACATATCCTTTATCTCGTCAACACCCTCCGTTATACTCAAACAAATGATGTCCACCCGTCGATACGCAACACTGGTTATGTATAGTGTGGATCTTTTTGATGACTAACCATTCGGACACTCCACCATGTGGAGATTTAATATTTCCATCTATACACAATAACGTTTGCCATAGACCTACCCTGAAGGTAGGGTGTAATGTAACTTTTATATCCATCACATACGACAAGGTATGCCTGGTTGAGTGGGCTATATATATTTACGTATCACTACACATCGTATACCCTACGGTCAACAGGTATGGAAACGCTGTTGAAGGATATGGATATAAACTGCGCGTCTCTTTACCTTCGTCAGCTTAAGCAGAGAGAATGATTACGGATGTTTTTGTTTTGTGCCCCGTTACCAACTAATTAAATGGTCATATCAACTATACTTTCATGAATGAAAGTCCTGAGTTACAGCACAGGGATCAGAGAATTAGTTACAGATTATATAATCATAGACCCACCAGAGTGTCCAAAGACCATTTTTAGACGTTTTAGAGGTCTAGATTAAAAACGATGAATAACATACTCTACATGGAACTATACATACGAGAAGGGTAGCACGCTGACACACTCCAAATGTTTAACCCGCCTACTAGTTATAGTTACTACCATTGCAACTGATGTTGATATAACGAACATTACTCTAGCCTCTAAAAAGTCTCTCTTCTCGGGACGTTGTACATCTATATATGGATTTCGCCGTTTCTATTCAAACATATACGAAGAGAGACTTTTTATAGCCGGCCAATGAGATTGCAGCGTAGATGATTTTTCAATAGGCTAGAGTAAAGTTGGTCATAATGGGGCTTAAATCGTCTTAATGACGGCACTATTTATAGATATGTAGGATGATTTTTGAAACGAAAATTATCGCTCTTTGCAATGGTAGTAACCATTTTTACGAAAATGTGCTAGAAATGTGTTTTTACAGCCGCTTAAGTTAGGTGGGTTAAAAATTTGGGTCATGTTAAAATATCTGTACAAAAAATGCAGTTTACACTAGTAAAAAAAAATAAATAAAAACATTCCTTATATTTACATTTCGAACGACCATTTCATTTAAATTTAGTGTTCCGGTGAAATAAACCTTCGTTTTTTTCAACGTTAAACGATTGATGGAACAGCTGAGTAGTTGATGAAATCGCGAAACAGCTGGCTCCAATATGGCGGGAACATGTGTCAAGTTCCGGGAGTAAATAAAATATAGTTCCACAATAATGTTATCGTTTTAATCCATTTATTCCATATGTTTTCATTGTTTTTATTTTTGATACTAACACAATGCATTCAAACTGATGTTGATATCGAACCTTTGTAATGGCATATATTTTGGACTAACCGGATGCGCATTCACATGAGAGCGAAAGTCAGTGTTTTGGTTTGTGTTCTTGCGCAGCAGCCCGTCTGCGTTTATGCAAGTGTAAACGATTATCCGGTTAGTAAGGTTATATAGGAAAGTGAAAACGAAAATGTAAATATACCGTCATATATTTCACTTTGCCTTGGTTAGTTTATATAGTAGAAGTGACAAGTGAATGTAAATATAGGACAACTAACGTGTTGACAGCCAGTACTTTGGAGGATTATACTAAATTCAAGGGTAAGCGGTTGAATGAGAGCTACCTAAATCACAGCCACGGTGCCAGTTTCTTCCACTCTTTTATAATAACATAGAGGCATTTATGTTATATAGTCTATCTCAGAATAGTTTTTTGTTCAAGATCACAAGTAAATCTCAGGTAAATCAATTCACCTGGTAGATGATCAACAAATCAATAACTGTTAATCATGCAAAACTGCTGCAGAATGGTGTATGAAACAGTGGCATACTTCAGAAAAAAATCATACTTGTCATAAAATTTGAAATGTACGTTAAATTATCAATTTTGTATTTATAGACTTAACTGTCTTAGTCTATACATTTTTGTGTTATTTTTTAGCTTTATAAGTGTAAATATTTAATAGAAATACTATACTAGATCATTCGATTTCTCATCATTTTCTTACAATTTCTGACTTATTTAAGTTTTCAGATTTAGATTAATATAGAATTTTTAAAACATCTAGCTGCTCTAAAATTGTCATATACGAGCCATCAAACATAATAGTATTGGCGACATTATTTCTAATTTTTAGGTGTTAACGACACCATTTCATAAAAAAAATATATATTAAGGGCGCAGCCCTTCTTATCCGAAGGGCACGAAGTGCGAAGCACTTCTAAGGTAACGCATACATTAAAATATAAGAAAAAACACAATCTTTCAAAACTCAATCCTACACACTGACAAATTCAGTTTGCGGCAGCCATTTTTACCCACTGTAAAAAATTCCATCAGCGTGAATGCGATGCTTTGAAGTCAGCTCAATATATAATCAAGCGGTTCAAACGCTTTTATGATCCGACGAACGTAATCTTCGACCGGTAAAAGCTCACTGCAATTGCTCTTTATTTGCAAGCGTTCAAGTTATAGACCACATTCCAATATAATCAGCTGACCCAAAACGGAGCATCTGTTATAATGGAAATAAAAAATTCTTCTTTCTCTTATGTAGATTTCCTTCTCAAATGGGGGTTTGGGGACAAGAATAGAGTGAGATATATGAATAAAAAATAAACAGAAAATTCGGCTCCGTTATTTCCATAAATTGAACTTTTTTAACATTGCATAATTAATGGTTACTGAAACATATGGCTGCGCCTTCAGTCATAAATTATATCTTGATATGGTGATATATACGTGATGCAAAAATTAAACAGTGATTAATAACAATATGTGACATACAGTAAATATAACATTCAACGTGTGTTGACATCGGAAATATGCATAAACCACGCTTGATTGTGTTAATGATATCAGATGTTATTTTGAAATTGTGTTAGAGTGTTTGAAGAAACGGAGAGATTTATAACACAAATAATATTTGCAACAGTTACATGGATATGTCCGGGGTACGGTGCACTCATTCACGTATTTAGATTGTCGTCATTGGTGACACAGCATACCATCTTCTACCTTGAAACGAACAATATTCTTCCATTTAAATAATAGATTCATTTTATTCGAATTTTCTGTTTATTAAATAAATATAATATAAATAAGAAAACTTTTTGCAACATTTTAAGTATGCTAAATAGTTTGGTGTAGTTGATATTGGATAAATGCCTACAGCTGTATATACTGTACATTGTGACCGGGAAGTTGACCCCTGACCGGCCGAATATAGGCGAAAGACAAATGGCTTAGCCATTAGACCACACCATCCGTTCACCAATACTTATCGGTTTTAACTATATTTCATTGCCCAAACATATAAAATGAACACAGCAAACACATAAAGATGAAAATGAAAATAAATGTTTCTGTTAGGATTTCTCTTCGTCAATAAATCATTTTTATCAAATGAATGTCCAAATAATTGGAAACGCATGGGATATAAATAGAATAGAATTCAAATATGAATAATACTTTTATCTAACTAAACTTGGTAAACATTGATTAGTAGTCATTATCACACTTTTGTCTTTGATAACGAACGTTTTGCCCATGCGATACTAGTGCTGTCCGTGCCGTCATATCAGCGCCCGGGCTGATATCACATTATGACGTCATAATTTGTTGAACATTATCATTTTTAAGTGATAGTTAACATTCCCTAGGATCTTGTTAATTTTGCTTAAAATTTATGTTTCAACTCGTTCATTGAACTGGGGATTATGTATTTGTAAAAAACCTATACAGTGTACATGTACATGTAATGAAGTTTTTCCACTGTTTCAACATTAAATTGGCCTATTTGATCAATACGTTTTAATACATGTTTTTAAAATGTAAAAAAAAATCCTTTTTTTCAAAATGTGTGACAAAAAGGTTATGATATGACAATTTTGATATCGCACCCTTTATCAGCCCTTGACCTGATATCAGCCCTCGGGCCTGCGGCCCTTGGGCTGATATGGCGGTCTCGGGCTGATAAAGGGTGCGATATCAAAATTGTCGTATAATAACCTTTAACTATAGCGTCAATACTAGTTCTATTTTAAACTGAACTTCATTGTATAAGTTAACTATCATAATTGTCAACATAACCTAGTTTATGTAATTAAGCAACTATTTAAAGTGTGAAACATAACCATATAATTACAACACTAATTAGCCAGGTACAGTTCCTGACCCATTTTTACACAATACACTGCCATAATGAGATATGTTTTTGTCAGATTGTACCCACTGTATACGGTCTTTAGAAACAAAACTTGAAGGAGAGAATGTTTGCAGACTGATTTTGTCTATTGTTCACTCCTATTGACTGTACATGTACCACAATGCATATACGGGGTATGTCAATGTCATTTGTTGAAATGAAACACAACTAAGATCTCCAATGGACGCAGGTTTCTTCTAACATCGACTTTGGCTGACGATTTATCCTCTCAGAAACAGTCATGCGAGCACGACGTGTGCGCGTATTCATCCTTATGACGGGTATACTTCTCGTGCTGTTCCGATATATAGGTAAATATATACCTAGTGTTTGGTGAAGTAAGGAACACATAATATATACTAATGCTAGGTAGAGGCATGGTTCATAAGTTCAGGTTTTATTGACTTTGAGTCTAAAGACTCATCAGTCGGACATACATATGCAGCCACGTGCATCATTACATACGATTTAAATGGGCATTTTTGAACAAATTGAAATTCATTTTTATCATCGGTTGAACAGGTAATAAGGACGTACACCTTCATTGTACGTTAGGTACTTGAAAGAAGGCCTGTCAGAAAATATTAGAAAGCGAATTAGAAGGAGATTAATTAGTTACCTATATGCCTGACAATGACTTTGTAATTCCCCATGCATATGTGTATCTTTAAAGTAGCCTGTTATCTATACTACTATCCCTACATGTATTTATTTTGCAGTTTATTTATTTGTTTGAATATAGCTAGTTGCTGTAGGTACTTTTGTTTTCCTTTGCTATGTTCTAATTACTTTTGCTCTCTATTTTCTTTTGTTACGGAATTACATACCTTATTTAAGCACGTGACGTGATCGTAGTACATGTATAAACTGATTTAAACATATTTTCATTGTTTAACATAACAACAGGATAAGGCACAAGTTATTTCAACTTAGAAGCGCCATTCTCCCAGAATTACATTGTATCTATACAGGTCTACAATAATATACACTACAAGTATTAGCTTCCCAAAAAGCTAGGTGGACTACGCGGAAACTTAACCCTTTGATTGGACAGAATATGGAAATTAAACAATGCTATGATGATATTGTTTAGCAATTTTAATTGTTCTGTTGAAAGCCATTTTATAATTTGTGAGCTTGTGTTAGTGCAATGTAGCCAGGTCTAGTACAGACGAACAGTTTTAATAATACTCACTGTAGTGCAACTAGTACGGCAACGATGTTTTGATCCGTTTCCGGTATCGCTTCGGCGACATGAAGACCACGGTACTGTGCTTTGTATCACTAATTTGCTGGCGTTACGGATGATTGCTGAAGAGTATGATAAGTTTCAACCAAACCAAAAAAATGTATTATTATCTGTTTTCTTATATTCCAAAAAATACATTTGAATATAACACTTGACAGAAAACACAGCTAGATTTTTCGTTCAGCTTCGATTTGTCGACTTATATTGAGGTGTAGTTTTACTGTGATTTAATATTGGAAATATTTAGACTTTCCCGTTTCCATTGGTATATAATTTGTTTACAATAATGTTAAAAATACTTATGAAATTTAATCATTAGTGTTCGATATCAGACTAGTGTCGCAACGGTTTTGAATTTCAGTACTGTACGGTTGAAACACAAGTTAAAAACAAAAGTGAGTGTACGGTTTGGATTTCTTTCTTTCAGATAATGTCATGAAAATAGACCAATTTGTGTAATATTATTAGAATTAAATTCATTAGACATAATATTTGACGTGTACGCAGTTAGACGATTTAGGAAAGCTTCAAGTAAAGTAATGCTATCTTAATTTTGGAGTAGACTAGAAATGGGTATACATGTACTAGTTTATCCCGTAATGCGCTTTATATACAGTAACTTTGTTCATGTCATATTTTTGCATACATCGGCTATTGTAATTAAAAAAAAAAAAACCAAAAGCATATCAAATAGCACGCACAAGGACTTAAGGGTGGCGGCGTCATCATAACGTTTCTCTTTTATGATGTCTTGTGGCGCTTAATTTATAGGCCGCACCTTTACTCACAGAAAATACAAGTTAAAAGTGTTAAATAACCTTAAAATAACTTTTAATAAATATTCGGCCATCCAAAGATGAGAATGAGCCATTTTCCGCCAATCCCTTGTTGTGTCATTTTTCTGAGTAAACAGAGCTTGCTGTCATTTAATTATGTAGAGATGTTAGGGTTGAACATGCAGAGAAGTGAAAAAATAAAAAGTCTAGCAATAGACAACTTTTTTCACAAGCGCAAATACTGGATTTAAATTTCCCGGCTTTATTTATCAGAATGCGATTTCATTGGTTAAGCGACATCACGTGATCGATGACCCCTTTTTCCGAGTGTAAACCCCATAGGGGCCAGATCAAATTTTCAGCTGACCGCCATCTTTAATTCCTCCAGCCGTTCCAGAAAACTTCTACATATAGATCACAGAAAACATTTTCAACCCTCCCACCTCAACCCATGTACTGTAATTTCATGTAACCGATTTCCTGAGATGTGGATTATGCAAACTGTTGTTATTTAATTTTGTTTGCCATATAATATAAACTTTTGATGTCTATATATATAAACTTTGGATGTCTATATGTGTGTTTTAATGTTGATAGGACGCTATTTTACACTATTTTCATGTGTATATTGATGTACGTTCGTCATATGGACATCTTATTTGTATGCTTGTTAGCTTGTTCATAGGTGGGCGCGGCGCTTAATTTATAGGCCGCACCTTTACTCACAGAAAATACAAGTTAAAAGTGTTAAATAACCTTAAAATAACTTTTAATAAATATTCGGCCATCCAAAGATGAGGATGAGCCATTTTCCGCCAATCCCTTGTTGTGTCATTTTCTCTGAGTATGTAGAGATGTTAGGGTTGAACATGCAGAGAAGTGAAAAAATACGATTTTTGGCCGCTTAACCCCTTCGCAATATATACATACTTTGTAGAATGTGAGTTAACCGATTTTTTTTTATCTGGGTCCCTAAAACGTCTAAAATTAGTCTATTGGCACTCTGGTGGGTCCATAATTATATAAACTGTAACTAATTATCCCTGTGCTTAATACGTTACGATTGGATTCTATTACGCATGGAGATGCCATCATATAAATAATACCAAACCGTTGCTATCTCAAACTCCAAACCGTACACTTTTTCGCGATATCATCGATCAAAACCGTTGCGCAAAGACTGACATAACGATGTAAACAATGGGTCAAACATTCTTTATTCTTCATCAAATATAGCAAAGCGCATATCAGATTGATACATATGAACCTAATAATTTGTTTCTCAGTCATATTTTGTGAATATTTTGGATAATAAGCAAGATTCAGATGAAAACTTGAAGTTTTTGCTAGGAACTCGCATCAAGCTGTATGTAAGTGTCACAATTGTATGATAAATAGGAGTAATTTGCGTGAAATCACGATCTTAATACAAGGTAGGATATCTAATTAACACTTGAGCTGCATATCGGTCTGCAACGCCATGCGCAATGTATTTAAACTCCACAAGTTGGAACCTACCTGCTCGGTACTCGTATATCGAAGCGATACCGGAAACGGATCAAAATATCGTTGCCGTACTAGTTGCACTACAGTGATACTTTTGCTTCCAACAAATTAAAAAGGGTTTTATGCAGATATTACTAAGCTCATAGAAAAGGCAAAGAAAATATTGAACTTAATCTAATATGTTTCTATGTTTTTCTATGGTCCGTTTTCATTCCGCTTTTAGTATGTACTGTCATTCCACATTTTAGTATGTTCCGTGTCCCGTTGATAATATATCTGATTATTAATGTTACACGATGGTGATCTAAATTAAATAAGAAATATAAAAGTAATGTCTCGAACATGGTATACTACTACAGATATATTTGTTCCATCTGTAAATGGAACCAGATTTAATTAAAGTACCCGATTAATTTCTAGAAAATCCTTGTTCAGAATACTTTTACCACGAATGCTTGTTCTACACCGATATCTAATTAACGGTTGCAAGCGCACATGTGACCATGCTTTATCAGGGAGATGGCGTCCGAATCCGGACAGATTAAAGTCTATTTCCGTAATTCGTTTTAATATTACTTCAACAGGTTGCTTGTAACACACCGAACATCCATCTGATTCAAGCGTTCTTGCTACATGGCTATCCTGCAAGATGGCGTGATTTGCATCCGATTCTAACTGCTACGCCTCAAGCGGCGTAGCAATAACCAATTAGATTTTCCAGAGTTAGATATTTGTTTGGAAGAAGCGAGTTGAAAACCTGGAAGAAGAACAAAATAACGAAAAATAAGAGGAGGGCGGGAGGGAGGGAGGAAATGGGCGGGGTTAATTAGTCTGTTGAAGTGAAATATTCTTAAGCGACCTTAGAACCGATTACTATTTTTTATAGTACGGATTTAAAAATATATCCGTTTAGTTCGTCTGACAGGTTTGGAGAACTACACTAAAAGAATAACATTAATTGTGACATTACAATATTGATAATGGTTGAAGTTCGGATTCTTTATACAGAGACTGTTTACTAGAAAAAGAGGGATAGCCTGTGATAACTCTTGCTGCTTCAAGTTGGACTTGCTCGAGCTTATTTACATCTGTCAGAGAACAATCGTCCCATAATTCATATGCATATCCGCAATAGTGTCTTTCTATTCAACAAATATTTAAATTTTCTTAAAGATGCTCCATCGCCGACAGAGCATAAATGATATTCATAATTTGAACAATAATTGGTGTTTAATCGTGTATATATATATATCTAATTAACACTGAATATAATGTAAAATAATTCATTTTGTCTTTGGTGCATGCGTAATCAGTACATCATTCCATATAGGATATAGTGCAACGGAATTTTTACGGGATGCAATTAATTATTTTCGATATTTTAAACTTGAAGTAAAATTAGAATTTCAAACTTTTCAACGATGATAATGGTGTAAAGTAAGTAACTTTTGTAACTGAAGAAAAATATTTAATCGTCTGATGCTGTTTTTGATAGTGAAAAAATACCATTTGTCAGCGGTGGAGCATTTTTATACCGATATTTTTTTCATACAAGCCTTTTGGATTTCTTATATATGTAAAGACCACTTTGCATCTGAACTAAAAGTTACACTTTAACGTCTATGGTTTTCAACCTAATGCAAAGTTTCAGTGCCAATAGTAAGTTGCCAAAGTGGCACGTTTTTAGAATTTGTTATGAATAATACATCAGTCTTTTGCGGGTTGAATTTAGTGAGCCAGTCTTGGGACCATTGATGACACTTCAGCAGGTCACTTTTTAAAGATCGTTGAATATCTACATAAGATGATGAAGAAAACATTAAGGAAGTATCATCGGCAAACGCTATTGAAACGCTATTCAAATTATCAACACTATGTAAATATGTAAATTAAAAAAAAAGTTGCCCCAAGTCACTTCCCTGCGGAACACCTGCATTTGTGGAGCCTTGATCAGAATACACATTTTTTCTAAAACTTGCTCTTGCCATCCTGATATATAATTTTTTAACCAACGTAATAGATTACCTCTAATACCATATGCTTCTAATTTAATCAATAAACCCTTGTGCCATACACGGTCAAATGCTTTTGATATATCATAAAAAATAAGACAGGTGTTGTTTTTTTCAAGAGAACAACATATATTTTGGTACATTTCTATCAATTGGTGTATTGTAGAATGACTAGACATAAAACCAGATTTTTTTCATAATAAAGGAGTTATCAAGAAAGTAATTATAAATATACTTGAACACTACTCTTCCAAAAACTTTACCGATACATGGTAACAAAGTAACAGGGCGATAATTGGACACCACATGTCTGTCCCCTTTCTTAAGTAAGGGTAGAACAATTCCTTTCTTCCAAATAGAAGGTAAAACATTTTGGCTATATGACATATCAAAAAGAATTGCCAATAGCTTACATATGGAATTTGCAATATATTTCAACATGTGGTGACTTATAATATCGTGGCCTGACGCTTTTCCTAATTTGAGAATTTTTAAGATATCACAAATTTCATCAAATCGAACAACAAGAGAATCAAGGTAAAAAAATGTTCTATAGTTAAATGTGGGGAATGGAATATCCCTATCATGTTTATTCAATATATTAGATTTTTCAATATCATCAAGTTCAACATTTCCGTTCTCAGGGTTGATCAATGGTGGAATAATTTCCTGTAAACTAGATTGTTTAAACAATTTACGAACGAGTTTCCAAAACGATTTAGGATTACTAGTATCAAGTTTATCGATTTTATCACCAACATTATCATAGAATAATTCCCTCGCGTGCTTTTTCATGTTATTTACCTTGTTTCTTTGGTTTTTATATTTGACTTGACTGGAGGCTGATTTTACATGTTTAAATTCTTTATGGATTCGGTCTCGTAATCGCATAGCTTTCCTAAGTTCAGAGTTCATCCAAAGTTTATCATGGGGTCTTATAGTAAGTCTTTTTAGGGATACATTCTTCAGCCAAAAATAAAAACTGCTCGGTAAATTCAACACTAGCAATATCAACGGAATCAAAATTTTGAAACAAGAGGCCCAGAGGGCTTGTATCGCTCACCAGGTTTGTAATGCCAAGTAATGTTCTGGATACAGGTTCATTGTTTCTTTTCTGAAAGAATTGGAATATTTATCTCTTATTCCACTATTCGGCCCGACCCCTCCTGCCCCCAGGGGGTCAGAGCCAAAGTTTATACAAGTCCTGTCCCCTTCTTCCAAGGATGTTTGTGGCCAAATATAGTCAGAATCCATGCAGAACTCTATGACAAGTAGCGATTGATAGGAATTACCTCAAATGCCCCTATTGGGCCCCGCCCCTCCTGCCCCCAGGGGTTCAGAGCTAAAGTTTATAGAAGTCCTGTTCCCCATCTTCCAAGGATGTTTATGGCCAAATATAGTCACAATCCATGCAGAACTCTATGACATGTAGCGATTTATAGGATTTACCTCTATCTCCCCTATTTGGTCCCGCATCTCCTGCCCCCCGGGGTTCAGAGCCAAAATATATACAAGTTCTGTCCCCCCTTCCCCCAAGGATGTTTGTGTCTATATTTGGTTACAATCCATGCAGAACTCTATGACGAGTAGCGATTTAAAGGAAATATTGACGGACAGACGACGGACGACGGACGTCGCGCCATGACATAAGCTCACCGGCCCTTCGGGCCAGGTGAGCTAAAATGAGGTACAATCAAAATTATTTATCAAAGCGTTAAGCTTATTAAAATCAGCATGCCTGTACGACCAAACTTCACGAGTATAAGTACGAGAAAGGTTTACTGGTACAGACAAAAATATTACACAAGCGTCATGATCGCTAATGGTACGATCGATTGCAATGACATTCGAATCATTACATTGAGAAATATCACTTATTAGAACTGGATCTGGTAAACTGTGTCCTGTCAATTCATGCCTGGTCGGTTCATTAATTACATTTTTTAAATCTAGTTCTAACATTACCTGATATAAAACATGAGTATGTGATAAGGTAAGTAAATCTACATTAATATCGCCAACAATCATCACATTTGATGCTATTTCTAAGGCTTTCTCCACTGAATATTTAAAGTTTTCCCTAAAGGGGTGACATGAACCTTCTGGCCTGTATACAGTACCTATCAATAAAATTTGATGCGGCCTTTCAACTTGTATCCATATAATTTCTCCACCCATAAATTCGAGATCAACTCTTCCAACACATTTAAGAGAATCCGAGTAGTAAACTAGTATCCCTCCACCAGAGATATTTCTATCTTTCCTAAAAGGCTCCATAAAACCTGGTCTAGTTAAATCAGCTGAAGATACTTGATGATCTAAGTGTGTTTCGGTAAAACACAAAATATTAAATTCATTTGTGATGTTTTCGACAAATCAATTATTCCTTATACTTCTGCTATTTAAATGAAATATAGAAAGATATATAAAGATGTGGTCCTCCATAAGCTACATAATAAAAACTTCTCTAGAAACCATTGCCAAATTGCAGATATATCACCTATTGACCATAATCAAAAAACATAAATAGCACAGGGACAGCATCGGAAAAAAATCTGAATTGGTTCATTAAAGTTGAATTATTAGATCTTTCATGAATATATACTTATTACGTGAACACGTAATAAGTTTAACGTGAGCACGTAATAAGTTTAACGTGAGCACGTAATAAGTTTAACGTGAGCACGTAATAAGTTTAACGTGAGCACGTAATAAGTTTAACGTGAGCACGTAAAAGAAAAAAAAATATATATTTCACCTTAAAGAACAAAATATTTCTCATCCTACATCAAATAAATAACACTTTTCATCCTACATCAAAAAAATTTAATAAAATAAAAATTTTGATTGTCTTACACAAAATGTTTTGCGTGCTCACGTTAACGTTGCGCGTGCTCGCGCATCAAGGTTTACGTGAGCACGTAAGTAACAGAACAAAAAAAAAAAAAAAAAAAAAAAAAACCGACAAGAAAAAAATGGCCAGAAGCCCAATTGGCCTTAACGGTCATCTGACTATTGGCACAATACAACATATAGTAGTTTAAAGATTTCAGCCTATTTGAACCTTGTAAATGAAGTTCAAGGTCATTTTTAAAACAATAATGGTAGTCCTTCATCCCAGCATGTCACAGGCCCAATATCAGGTCTGTAGGCCTCTCAGTTATACACAAAAAGTTATTTCAAGAATTTAGCCTTTCTGACTCCTGTGACCTTGGATGAAGGTCAAGGTCATTCATTTGAACGAACTTGATAGCTCACAATCCAAGCAAGTCACAGGCTAATATCAGGTCTCTAGGCCTCCTAGTTGTTCTCAAGAAATCGTTTAAAGATTTTAACATATTTGACCCCTGTGACCTTGAATGACAGTCAAAGTTATTCATTTGAACAAACCTGGTAGCCCTTCATCAAAGCATGCTGCCGGCGAAATATGAGTATCCTGGGCATTTCAGACTTGAGAAGAAGTCAATAAAAGATTTTAGCTTATTTCACCCCTGTGACCTTGACAGTCAATGTCATTCATTTGAACAAATTTAGTAGCCCTTCATTCCAGCATGCTGCAGGCCCAATATGAGTATCATGGGCCGTACAGTTCTTGAATAGAAGCCGTTTACATATTTAAGCCTATTTCACCCCTGTAACCTTAAATGAAAGTCAAGGTCATTCATTTGAATAAACCTGGTGGGCCCTTCATTATATAATGTCACAGGCCCTATATCAGATCTCTAGGCGTCCTTGTTATTATCAAGAAGTCGTTTAAAGATTTTAGCCTATTTTACCCCTGTGACTTTAAATGAAGATCAAAGTCATTCATTTGAACAAACTTGTCAGCCCTTTATCTCAACATGCTGCAGGTCCAATATGAGCATCTTAGACCATTCGGTCCTAGAGAATATTTTTTTTAAGATTTTAGCCTATTTGACCCAATAGCCTTGAATGAAGTCAAGGTTATTCATTTGAACAAACTTGGTAGCCCTTTATTCAAGCATGTTGCAGGTCCAATATGAAAACCCTGCGCTTCTCCGATCTTGAAAAGTCGTTTAAAGATTTTAGCATATTTGACCCCTGTGACCTTGAATGACAGTCAAAGTTATTCATTTGAACAAACCTGGTAGCCCTTCATCAAACCATGCTGCCGGCGAAATATGAGTATCCTGGGCATTTCAGACTTGAGAAGAAGTCAATAAAAGATTTTAGCTTATTTCACCCCTGTGACCTTGACAGTCAATGTCATTCATTTGAACAAATTTAGTAGCCCTTCATTCCAGCATGCTGCAGGCCCAATATGAGTATCATGGGCCGTACAGTTCTTGAATAGAAGCCGTTTACATATTTAAGCCTATTTCACCCCTGTAACCTTAAATGAAAGTCAAGGTCATTCATTTGAATAAACCTGGTGGGCCCTTCATTATATAATGTCACAGGCCCTATATCAGATCTCTAGGCGTCCTTGTTATTATCAAGAAGTCGTTTAAAGATTTTAGCCTATTTTACCCCTGTGACTTTAAATGAAGATCAAAGTCATTCATTTGAACAAACTTGTCAGCCCTTTATCTCAACATGCTGCAGGTCCAATATGAGCATCTTAGACCATTCGGTCCTAGAGAATATTTTTTTAAGATTTTAGCCTATTTGACCCAATAGCCTTGAATGAAGTCAAGGTTATTCATTTGAACAAACTTGGTAGCCCTTTATTCAAGCATGTTGCAGGTCCAATATGAAAACCCTGCGCTTCTCCGATCTTGAAAAGTCGTTTAAAGATTTTAGCATATTTGACCCCTGTGACCTTGAATGAAGGTCAAGGTTATTTATTTTAACAAACTTGGTAGTCCTTCATCCCGGCATGCTGCAGGCCGAATATGGGTATCCTGGGCCTTTCGGTTCTTGGGAAGAAGTCTTTATCAAAAATCATAGAACAAAGAATACATTTTGGAGGCATGTTTGCCAGGCATGGGTTAGGGTATCTGAAGCAGTACAGATGAGAACTTCTTCAGAATTTTTAAGACTTCCTTTATGGTTCAACCCTATTTTTTGCATTGATAATGAATCTTTTTTTTTAAATGGTTTGATAAAGGTGTTCGAAATATTTGTGATTTATTAATTCTGTATAGAATCAGAACATTTTTTACTTTACCAAAGTATTTGCAGTTGAATCAAGAAAATATGTAAAAAGGACCCGTAACACCTACAATTGAATTTTGCCCAATTTAATCAATTTAACAAAACACCAGGTGCATTTTGTAGTACCATGACAGAGAACCTGTAATATACATTTAAAAAATTCAAAAGGCCCTAGGGGCATATGCTAGGGATGATTTAATGTTGCCATCCCGAAGTATACACCAGGATTCCCTATTAGGTACAAAACTATATCAAATTAATAAAATAATCAAAGTATACATTGCTGCAAATTTTGACTGAGCAAATGTAACTTAAAAAATTGAAATAATTTTTTTTATTGGTTCTTGAAACCAAAATTAGCCATATTTGGAGGTCTATTTTTAGAAATATCAAATTTTCACCAAAATGGTACACCCACTTCCAGTTCTTGTACACCAAATATATTTAGTAACTGTTTAGCACATAATGTTAGAAAACTATGAAAATTTAAAAAAAAATCCATGACCGGTAAAGGTGTCAACTAAAAGACAAATTACTGTGGGGTAGTTTTTTTCAAGAAAAATCACATATGGGTCATATAATGATAAATTAAAGGATGCAAACTATTATATTTCTATTAAAATAATATGTTATTTTATTAAAGGAATGATTTTCTGATTATATTAGGCACTGATACGATATTATTTAGCGCATTAAGATAAACATATTTAATCTTAAACCCCAAAAGATAGGGTACTTCTATAGAAGATTTTGTAGCCGAACAGAGTTTTAATGGAAGTAGTTTACCTACTTCCGGTTCTTGTACACCAAAAATATAAAGTAACTCTTTAGAACATTATGTAAGAAACCTATGTCCAAAATTTCCAAAAAATCCATGACCGGTAAAATTGTCAACTGAATGGTTAATTACCGTAGGACAGTTTTTTCGAGAAAAATCATATATCCTTATATCGCTCATATAATGACAAATCGGAGAGTTGCGAAGTATTATATTTCTATTAAAATGATATGTTCTCATCAACAGAATGTCTTATGTATTGCCTTAATTGTTTGTCACTACTTTATTCTTTGAGGTGTTGTATTGTGCCCGATAGTCAGAAGACTGTTAAGGCCCATGGGCCTATTAACAGATACATTAACAGACCGTAACAAATATGCGGATGTATGCATTTTAAGTAAATTTCCAATTTTTGGTTTTATGGCAATAAAAAAATGAATGTTAAGTGTTATGCCGGCCGAGACCCTTGTGGGCTTTGGTCTCTTGTTAACATGTATTTGTATCGCAATTTATGTATTTGTTTAAGTATAAGCTAGCTTATGTAGGTACTCTTATTTTATCATGTTGTGTTCTAATTACGTTTGTTTTCTGTTGCTTAAATAAGTAGAGGTGCCTATTTTCTTTTGTTACAGAATTACTTACGCAGAGAGTAATGACTAGCCCTGTCAAAGTAACTCGGCTCCGTTCTGGTAATGTTGTATTTGATTTATAGAAATAATTGTATCTTATCATTATATAAAACAAATAGCAAGCATTGTAACGTGATCGTATTACAAACTCTTAATTGGTTAATCAAAGTTAAAATATACGTGAAACATAATGTAAGCTTAAATCGGACTATTCTTGACTGAATATCCGTTGCAGAAGCTAGGGTCCCTATCGAATACCTCGAGCGAGAATGTTACGTTGCAAATGAATTTACCAATCGATTATCAGATAATCTCATCATCATTATCAGTTTATCTCATCTGACCCGAAGGGTCATGATGATCTACCGTATTGTCATCATTCACTGACCGTCGTCGTGCGCCGTGCGCCGTGCGCCGTTCGTAAATTTTTCATTCAAACGACCTCTTCGCAATAACCAGAAGACCCAGGGTACTAATATATGGCCTGTAGCATGCTGGGATGAAGGGCTATCAATTTTGTTGAAATGAATGACCTTGACCTTCATTTAGGATTACTGCAGTAGGCTTATACAGCAGGACGGCAAAGCTGCAACTTCCTCTCTCTTCAGTAGTTGAAGAGTTCAAGACGGGCAAGGCGAGGCTCATCATGACCTTAAAAGAGCCCAAAGATGACAAGGTGCGGTTAGCAGGCGTAGAAGAACGCACTGGTAGGAAGTGGTCAGCATCCAAGACAGTCAGCGAAGCAGAGAGCCGGTTGCGACACAAAGACATCGTGGGGACAACCGCTGTAGGGAGACAGGGCCTTGGAGCATCTTAAATCACTCTCTGGAAGAAAGCATATGTCGAAGAGAGGCGAACACTGGTACAGAAGGAGATAAGAAGTGGTGAAGAAGAAAGAAGACAGACTAAAGCAGTGGAACTAGGCGTCCAGGGGCCTGGGCAAGGTCGGACACAGAACCACGTTTACTATCATTGATGGAGATCTGGAAGTATCCGCAATTCCAACTGCAATTTCTCCTCCGTTCTGTGTATGATGTACTACCAACACCAGCAAATCTCCATAGATGGGATCTTGTAGAAACACCAGACTGCCCTCTTTGTGGGCAGAGAGGAACTCTCCAACATATACTTACCTCCTTCAATGTGGCCCTAGCACAGGGAAGATATACATGGCGCAACAACGAAGTCCTAAGGGAGCTTGCAGATATTTTAGAGAAAGAACACAAGAACACCAGATCCAATCAACCAAGGCCCATTCATACACAGATTAGGTTTGTGAGGGAAGGGGAAAGAAGAACGTCAAGATCTGAGAAATCAACCGGAATCATCAGCCAAGCAGGGGACTGGAGACTGGCTGTAGATCTCAACCAGAGATTAAAGTTTCCAGATATTGTTCCTACCAACCTCAGACCGGATATGGTTCTTTGGTCACCAGGATCGAAGAAAATCATCATTATTGAGCTTACAATTCCATGGGAGGAAAGATGCAGTGAAGCCCACGAAAGAAAGAGAACAAAGTATGAGGCACTGCTGCTGGAATGTAGGGAACAGGGCTGGCAGACATGGAACTACCCTGTTGAGGTCGGTTGCAGAGGCTTCCCTGCACAGTCTGTGTGGAGAATGCTATCTGCACTAGGGTTGGCGGGCAGGACGAGAAGGGCAGCAGTGCAGAGGATGGCCAAGGCAGCAGAACGAGCTTCATGCTGGGTGTGGATGAGGAAAGACACCAGTAGCTGGACACCCACCACCGACGCGCAGTGATTGATCACCACTGTGGACCCCCCATCCTGAGAGTGTACCGAGTAAGGGGTCGAAACACACGATGAGGGATGGCCTCGGCTGAGGACGTCGGCGGTGTTGCAGTATAACACCATAGCTGTATATAGGTAACAGGGGTCAAATAGGCTGAAATCCTTTAAAATTTTTCTTGTTAATAACTAAGAGGCCTAGAGACCTGATATTGGGCTCTTGCCATGCTAGGATCAAGGGCTATCAAGTTTCTTCAAAGGAATGATCTTGATCTTCATTCAAGGTCACAAGGGTAAAAAAACCTAAAGTCATTTAAACGACTTCTTTTCAATAACCAGAAAGCCCAAGATACTCAAATTTGACCTGCAGCATGTTGGGCTGAAAGGCTACCACGCTTGTTCAAATGAATGACCTTGACATTCATTCGAGGCCACATGGGTCAAATATGCTAAAATCTTTAACAACTTCTTGTGAATAACTTAGAGGCCTAGGGAAATGATATTACGCCCTTGACATGCTGGGTTTAAGAATTATCAAGTCTGTTCAAAGGAATGACCTTGATCTTCATTGAAGGACACAAGGGTCAAAAAAGCTAAAATCTTTTAAACGACTTCTTCTCAAAGACAAGAAGGCTTATGATCCTCATATTGGGCCTGCAGCATGCTGAGATTAAGGGCTACCAATTTTGTTCAAATAAATGACCTTGACTTTCATTCAAGGTCACAGGGGTCAAATAGGCTAAAATCTTTAAACGACTTCTTCTCAAGAACAAGAAAGTCCAGGATACTCATATTGGGCCTACAGCAACCTGGGATGAAGGGCTACGAAGTTTTGTCAAATGAATGACCTTGGCCTTCATTTAAGGTCACAGGGGTCAAATTGGCTAAAATCCTTTTAACAACTTCCTGTGAATAACTAAGAGGCCTAGAGACCTGATATTGGGCCTTTAATATGCTGAGACGAATGGCAATCAAGTTTGTTCAAATGAATGACTTTGACTTCACACAGACTGTGCAGGGAAGCCTCTGCAACCGACCTCAACAGGGTAGTTCCATGTCTGCCAGCCCTGTTCCCTACATTCCAGCAGCAGTGCCTCATACTTTGTTCTCTTTCTTTCGTGGGCTTCACTGCATCTTTCCTCCCATGGAATTGTAAGCTCAATAATGATGACTTTCTTCGATCCTGGTGACCAAAGAACCATATCCGGTCTGAGGTTGGTAGGAACAATATCTGGAAACTTTAATCTCTGGTTGAGATCTACAGCCAGTCTCCAGTCCCCTGCTTGGCTGATGATTCCGGTTGATTTCTCAGATCTTGACGTTCTTCTTTCCCCTTCCCTCACAAACCTAATCTGTGTATGAATGGGCCTTGGTTGATTGGATCTGGTGTTCTTGTGTTCTTTCTCTAAAATATCTGCAAGCTCCCTTAGGACTTCGTTGTTGCGCCATGTATATCTTCCCTGTGCTAGGGCCACATTGAAGGAGGTAAGTATATGTTGGAGAGTTCCTCTCTGCCCACAAAGAGGGCAGTCTGGTGTTTCTACAAGATCCCATCTATGGAGATTTGCTGGTGTTGGTAGTACATCATACACAGAACGGAGGAGAAATTGCAGTTGGAATTGCGGATACTTCCAGATCTCCATCAATGATAGTAAACGTGGTTCTGTGTCCGACCTTGCCCAGGCCCCTGGACGCCTAGTTCCACTGCTTTAGTCTGTCTTCTTTCTTCTTCACCACTTCTTATCTCCTTCTGTACCAGTGTTCGCCTCTCTTCGACATATGCTTTCTTCCAGAGAGTGATTTAAGATGCTCCAAGGCCCTGTCTCCCTACAGCGGTTGTCCCCACGATGTCTTTGTGTCGCAACCGGCTCTCTGCTTCGCTGACTGTCTTGGATGCTGACCACTTCCTACCAGTGCGTTCTTCTACGCCTGCTAACCGCACCTTGTCATCTTTGGGCTCTTTTAAGGTCATGATGAGCCTCGCCTTGCCCGTCTTGAACTCTTCAACTACTGAAGAGAGAGGAAGTTGCAGCTTTGCCGTCCTGCTGTATAAGCCTACTGCAGTAATCCTAAATGAAGGTCAAGGTCATTCATTTCAACAAAATTGATAGCCCTTCATCCCAGCATGCTACAGGCCATATATTAGTACCCTGGGTCTTCTGGTTATTGCGAAGAGGTCGTTTGAATGAAAAATTTACGAACGGCGCACGGCGCACGGCGCACGACGACGGTCAGTGAATGATGACAATACGGTAGATCATCATGACCCTTCGGGTCAGATGAGATAAACTGATAATGATGATGAGATTATCTGATAATCGATTGGTATATTCATTTGCAACGTAACATTCTCGCTCGAGGTATTCGATAGGGACCCTAGCTTCTGCAACGGATATTCAGTCAAGAATAGTCCGATTTAAGTGTACATTATGTTGCACGTATATATTAACTTTGATTAACCAATTAAGAGTTTGTAATACGATCACGTTACAATGCTTGCTATTTGTTTTATATAATGATAAGATACAATTATTTCTATAAATCAAATACAACATTACCAGAACGGAGCCGAGTTACTTTGACAGGGCTAGTCATTACTCTCTGCGTAAGTAATTCTGTAACAAAAGAAAATAGGCACCTCTACTTATTTAAGCAACAGAAAACAAACGTAATTAGAACACAACATGATAAAATAAGAGTACCTACATAAGCTAGCTTATACTTAAACAAATACATAAATTGCGATACAAATACATGTTAACAAGAGACCAAAGCCCACAAGGGTCTCGGCCGGCATAACACTTAACATTCATTTTTTTATTGCCATAAAACCAAAAATTGGAAATTTACTTAAAATGCATACATCCGCATATTTGTAACGGTCTGTTAATGTATCTGTTAATAGGCCCATGGGCCTTAACAGTCTTCTGACTATCGGGCACAATACAACACCTCAAAGAATAAAGTAGTGACAAACAATTAAGGCAATACATAAGACATTCTGTTGATGAGAACATATCATTTTAATAGAAATATAATACTTCGCAACTCTCCGATTTGTCATTATATGAGCGATATAAGGATATATGATTTTTCTCGAAAAAACTGTCCTACGGTAATTAACCATTCAGTTGACAATTTTACCGGTCATGGATTTTTTGGAAATTTTGAACATAGGTTTCTTACATAATGTTCTAAAGAGTTACTTTATATTTTTGGTGTACAAGAACCGGAAGTAGGTAAACTACTTCCGTTAAAACTCTGTTCAGCTACAAAATCTTCTATAGAAGTACCCTATCTTTTGGGGTTTAAGATTAAATATGTTTATCTTAATGCGCTAAATAATATCGTATCAGTGCCTAATATCATCAGAAAATCATTCCTTTAATAAAATAACATATTATTTTAATAGAAATATAATAGTTTGCATCCTTTAATTTATCATTATATGACCCATATGTGATTTTTCTTGAAAAAAAACTACCCCACAGTAATTTGTCTTTTAGTTGACAACTTTACCGGTCATGGATTTTTTTTAAATTTTCATAGTTTTCTAACATTATGTGCTAAACAGTTACTAAATATATTTGGTGTACAAGAACTGGAAGTGGGTGTACCATTTTGGTGAAAATTTGATATTTCTAAAAATAGACCTCCAAATATGGCTAATTTTGGTTTCAAGAACCAATAAAAAAAATTATTTCAATTTTTTAAGTTACATTTGCTCAGTCAAAATTTGCAGCAATGTATACTTTGAGAACAAGATATCGGTTTTTGAAACTGAACATTAATTTGATATAGTTTTGGACCTAATAGGGAATCCTGGTGTATACTTCGGGATGGCAACATTAAATCATCCCTAGCATATGCCCCTAGGGCTTTTTGAATTTTTTAAATGTATATTACAGGTTCTCTGTCATGGTACTACAAAATGCACCTGGTGTTTTGTTAAATTGATTAAATTGGGCAAAATTCAATTGTAGGTGTTACGGGTCCTTTTTACATATTTTCTTGATTCAACTGCAAATACTTTGGTAAAGTAAAAAATGTTCTGATTCTATACAGAATTAATAAATCACAAATATTTCGAACACCTTTATCAAACCATTTAAAAAAAAGATTCATTATCAATGCAAAAAATAGGGTTGAACCATAAAGGAAGTCTTAAAAATTCTGAAGAAGTTCTCATCTGTACTGCTTCAGATACCCTAACCCATGCCTGGCAAACATGCCTCCAAAATGTATTCTTTGTTCTATGATTTTTGATAAAGACTTCTTCCCAAGAACCGAAAGGCCCAGGATACCCATATTCGGCCTGCAGCATGCCGGGATGAAGGTCTACCAAGTTTGTTCAAATGAATGACCTTGACCTTCATTCAAGGTCACAGGGGTCAAATTGGCTAAAATCTTTAAATGAATATATGTTGTATTGTGCCAATAGTCAGATGAACGTTAAGCCCTATGGGCCTTTTGTTATATTTTGTAGATGCTTTTTCATGACAAAGCCCTTAGTTTTTTTAATCCTGGTGAAGTTTCAGACAGTACTTCAGCTCCCGTTCCTATCCTGATCGTTAGTTACATGAGAAGTGGGTCAACATTCACATCTGACGTCATCGCCAGCCATCCGTCATCGTACTATATATTCGAACCTCTGAGATATATTGTTCCTAAAATAAAACACCAATACCCAATACAGTTGATCAACGGTACAACAATTCTACCAGAGTGAGTATTTTGTAAACAAAATTTATACAAGATGTCTTAACGTCTTAAGTCATATTGCAAGGCGTTTTTTCATTTCATTTGCTATTGTCATATACATGTATAATCATCAAAAAATGTGTCAAAGTTTGCTAGTAGAATTCAGGATACGTGTCATCATGATAAGAAAGCGCTGTAATCGTAACGTCATAATGGCAACATTAATGTTACGTATAATTTGTGAAAAAAAAATCCCGTGGTAAATCTTTGTAGTTGCATGCAACAAAATAATCAACATTTGAATAGACACCCCCCTTGAATAGACGCACCTGTTTTATCCATTCAGCTAGTCTCAAACATAAAAATTAGTCAGAAATACAATTTTGATGAGGTATGAAAGAACACATATGTGCAGGCACTTGTAAATATTCCGTTTTATTTCATTAAGAGGATCAATAATATTTCAAGCAATTTGTTATTAAACGGGGATGAACTTGGAAAAAAAGCTATGCTTAAAAATGCAATATTCACTTTATCTTTCAGATCACACGATGAGGCCGTCATTTTGTCCGACTTTTTGCGTTCTTGGCTTACCTGTCAATATGGCGGACTTGACTTGGAATATGTGCGCCATATTACTACCACACATTCTGCAACACGGTTTAAAATGTGTTTGAAAACGAAACAGAACAACACTGAACCAGCGTTACAAACGTGTCTAAAGATTCTACAGAAACAATGTGAATCCAGTACCATCCGTGTGATAAAAACAATCCGTGTTAGAATGAAACGTACAGTCCAAAGTTTGCTAGAACGGATTCCTGGATTAAAAGTGATTCATTTGTTTCGTGACCAAAGACCGCGGCTCCTTTCAGCAGAAAGGACACCGAAAATGTTAATTTATAGTTTGCAAACTACTGCTAAGCGTGAATGTTTGAATGTTTTGAATGATATCGTCATTCATCAGGCGCTCGAACAAGCATATCCTGGCCAACTAGCAACTGTTTTGTATGAAAGATTAGCAGAAAATCCTTTAGTGGTTTCCAAACGTATTTTTAAATTTCTTCAATTACCTTTTACAAGAAAATCATTTGAATATATTAAGACCATCACATCATCAGCAACCGCGGTTCCATGTAGTTTTTGCACAAAAAAGAAGAATTCTACTAAGACAGCACATGCGTGGAGAACTAAGAAATCCTTAGACTTCGAGAAGATAAAAATGATACAGAGAGAATGCAAGGAAACTCAAAACGCTCTTGGTTATTTACCATTAAATAGCACAACTCAAATGAGGAATACTTCAATTAATTTAAGAATTACAACTCCTTTCACTGTCGATGCTTTATAATTGTTTTTTTAGTAAACAATTCCGAAAACAAAAATCAATTAATAAATGTTCATGATATATTATAGAATATATAACGCGTATACTTTCTGTAATTATATGCACTGGCTGTAGCGGCACTATTAAGATATATAATGTAATACATAAATTGAGCTAATGTTGAATTTCAACTCATTAAGTTTTGTTGAACTTGTAAAGTATGACAAAATATGCGATGAAAATGTACATTTCAGAAAACAAGTCCACTGGGTTCAGTACATATTTTTGTAACCAAATAACTAATATCTTTGTTGACTAGTTTCTATATCAAGTACAAGGCGCGCATGTATGACCGGATTTGACATTAAAATACTATACACATCGAGTCTTTTTTACCTTGTCATGAAAATATATCATTAGAATATGGCATGAAGAAGAGCATTTTAGTCAATCATCAAAAATGTTCCCATTATATTCTTTTAGATACACCGGTCATGAAACGAATTCTAGTTTTGAGGGAAAAAAATGTCCGCAGTATTTTGGACAAAACTTGCTGATTACTAGAAATCCGCTTAGAATAATATATCTAGCACTTTTGTCTTAAAACAACATTCTCACTATGCTCAAATAATATAATGACATTTCATAAGTGATATCAATTGGAAGGACTCTATCTATGTATTATTTGCGTGATATAATGTACAACCGACATTCGCACGACAGAGTCAAACTGACTCGCGGCGTGTATTCTTCTGTAAAGTCGAATCTAGTATTGTTCAGAAGTCTGTCTGGTTAGGTTCACATATGAAGTGATATCTATATGCACACTATTGTCACGTCACTAAGCGGCTAAAGAAACCCAAGTAATTTCCCACCGATCGGAATCAGTGTTGGATTGTCAAAGTAGGTTATTACTAGAAATAGATTTTGCAACACTTTTGACTTATATTTCTTTTTACTAGCTATAAGTAGTCCTCTGGCTTTTGCAATTTTGCATTAAGTATAGAGTTTTACTTACAACAGTTGCACTACTTTCAAAAAATGACACAGCACACAGTTATGTTCTTCTTCTAGTGTTTAACTATACTACATTTAGTCCCCTGCTACATCAACCAACACAACCACGGTAAATATAATGTCACATGTACTCAGCTTCAGAAATGTATGGTACTTTGTTCATTCTTCTTCTCTTAATATATTTCCTGTACAATTTCTTGAAGAAAAATAATCTATATTCAAACTAGTACTTGAGCTTACAAGCAATGAAGACTTAGTTCTACTACCAATAATTAGTTTACGTTATACTCATAATAGTTTAAGCTTTCTAACATCTGCTTCATTGTCTGATTTTAGAATTAGATATGGTATAAGGTCGTTTTTGTATATTGACTGGGCAAATTTTATTATCAGAGACAATAGCTTTGATAGAAGGTTCAGTGTTCAGTAGTATATCTAAATAATCTTCCAGCCTACATAACGAAGAGGATAATAAATACAACATTTACTGCATTGTTGTATAAACATATAGGACGCATTGTGTACCCTGTTGGTATTTTAACCATGATAAATTTTGGATACCCTTTTTTGGTAGCTACACCCTAATAGCATCTTCAATTAAATTGTATTAATTGTAAAAAAATCGTAGCTAAAATATTTGTGATTCGTCAATCGAGATATCTTTATTGGTATTCCATATACCTTATATACCTGGAAAGCCATATTTTGCAACTGCAAATATATTCCTACATTTCCAATGTGTTACATCGAAAGGATTTTCTGTATATATATGGAACTTTAAAACCAGTGGTTTGAAAATAAATATGTCTACATACGAAGTGTCCGATAATGTGATATGAACAACATATCTATGATATGGTCCAGTGCAGTGCAGAGTCCTAAAGAATAGTATTATGGTGACTTGTATTTCGGTGAATTTGGTAAATGCAGTAAGGATTATCATTTCACAGACCACGTGATAATTTGTATATAGCGTCAAGTATGTGTAAATATGTCATTTATTAATATATATTTATAAAACATATAGTGTATTGATTTTAATTAAGGATTAAGATATGTATATGATATTTGTGTCTGAATTCTCTGAACATAGTTAAAACGTTAATGTGATGGTGTTGGATTTATTATTCGTGATATTTGTCTATAAATCTTCCATTTGTGTTTCCGTAACAGATTAAAAAAATGTACATAAAACATATTTGCATATTTATATATTGTTATCGAGAATTGAAATGTAAAGTGTTTTATCAATGCTGAAAACGCGATCTAAAAAGCATGCATTTGAAAAACATTCTTATTTTTTTTCGAAAATTGTTTCTGAGACATCCCCTAGTTATGACAGTGTCGTATCCAAGAAAGTGGTAGTCATTTCGTCTTCCCCGCTGGTTAGTTATCTACACCGGCCAAACCCCTATATAAAGCATGGGACTTTACACACGTGTCTTATTCTAAACATATCTTGTCTCAGATACACATGCCTCGTTCTTGTATTAAACAATGTTAAACTGAAAATATACGCTGCGCTCACCTGACAAGTTACATGAATGTACTGTCAGCTAGAACCCAAAATATGTCCAACACGTGTGTTTCCATGATAGAGTCGTTCGTTCGAGACAGTTGGTGAGGTGAACATGGCCAGTCCGGTGCATCGAGCACGATAATATACGTGGAAATATACGGACCTGCGGACGGACAATTTAGATTTCTATTAACTTGTGTGGACATTTTATTTTGACAAACATCTAAATGACAGCTTATAATTAAAGGAGTTGATATGGTTTCTTGCTAAAACAAGCCCCATACAACTTTACAGGTAAAGGCTTCGTTTACGTTTTAGTAGATGATACACATGTACACTACTGCTAGGTGTATATATGATTAACGCGCATTACATATAGGTCGGTGTGCGCGTCGAATGTAAAACAAAAATGACTGTCCTCGACAGGGGAATGTCTCAAAAACGGTACTTGAAATACAAGTATACATTTTTTTTTATCTCAATTCAATATTTATTTAACTTGCATTGTCAGCTGTAAGGAGACGGACAACTAACGACTGTAAAAGGCAATCAAATAGGCCGATAAGACCGCAAACCGGAAGACATAAAACTCATATTTAATGCATTTTGTGGAGTCTCTTGATGTAACGTCAAAATCGACCAAAAAGTTTGAACTTTGATGCAAAGTTTTGTTTGAAATGTGCTGATTTCATTGTTGTGATTTTTATAAGGAACTCTGATTTCGTCCATGCCGCTCCGTCAAATTGGCGATCCCATATACTTTCTCAAGAATGGTTCGAGTTGAAAGTATTGTAAAAGTAGTGGTTGGGAAATATTTTGAAGTATTTTTATTTTTTTTTTTATTTTGGAAGGTACTTACCAAAAAATAATTTTGCTTAATGAAATCAACACCAAGCTTTGATGCAGATTTACATTTAGAAATATTTGGCCCCCTGTAGAGGGAGACATCTAAAATTGCCTCGCAGGAAAGAGTTCTTGAGGGTAGGGCCTAAGAGAAAATCATTCTGTAAAGGGAGACAATTCCAGGTGTTTTTCCTTTATAGTCTCCATTTGTTGTGTATTTATGTAGAGTCGGCGGGAAAGGTAAACGGTTGTGCTAGGATGAAGATGGAAAAGAAGATGAGAGGATGGTGTTTGGATGAGTGGGATAGAGGGAATGTGGGCAAATTAGTAGAAAAACACCTTTACACTTGTGGTTTCCTAGCTAAATATATATTGTAGTTCTTCAATAACGTCAAATAGGTGGTCTTAGGCGAGACAGCTGTGTCTTTTGACATATAATTTGCATTCAATATTTAATACAGTATATGACACAGCGGTTATATTTGTTGAAAGGTAGCCACCAGCTACTATACAGATGGATATCCCACATATGAATGAACCTGGTGTTTTTTGCTTGCTATTACATGGTCCAATAAATAAGGTTAACTTTTTATAAACATGTTTCTAAACAAAACAAATTGTTCATTAATAACTATAGCAAATCATTTAAAGATTCAAAATATTTCAAGCTATTCGGTTGAAAAAGGAAACGATTTTTATAGGTAGCCTCTATTTTAAAATACCATATTTAGTCGCCTTTAACGATATATATCGATCATATAATTCATTGACACATTTTTTCTTCATTTTGTTGTGATAAAATTGATGAATATCCATCTTTCATTATTCATTAAGGATAATCTTTATTTAAACTTCATTAAAAAGCCTGTAATAGAAAGCAGCACTCCATCAATTAAAGTAAATGTTGAGATATGTTCATAAATGTTCCAGACGTGTGTAATACCTGTTCATAGTGTGTTACCGGGCAACAGAATGGCGTCCATTGGTATGCGCTTATTTATTGCTAAAAACGCACAGACGAATCCATAATGTTCGTACACAAAACTGATATCAGGATTATAAATCTGATGGTAGATTCAGCATTAATTTGACCTCAGTCGACCCCGCGGAGTATCGTATCCATGTCACTCGTTTGGCTGGAGCTAGTGCAAAAAAGTGATGAGACCTTTAAATAATTACTTTGGAGCATACATATCATGCTAAGACTGTCAGTAGGTAGACACCCAATCAATGTAATCAATGCTGTTACGTGAATTATGGAAGCCAACCAAGTACAATCATAACCTAAACACTGTTAATGAAAAACAAACTTTTTGTGTATTTTGACACAGTTTTAATTAATGTTAACGTTTCTTTTGAGTTTTCTTTCTTTGTTTAATCCAAGGATCTACATGTCATCCACGTACTTTAGCTTGGTTTAGTTTAGTAAGAAAAGTTGCAAAATATCGAAATCTATCTTGCGGTATTATAAGTTATCTGCTGTATGTTTTTGACAGGATAAATGAAAAATTCCCAAAACTGAAAGAAAATATTTTAAATATGATGCAGAATCGGATGAAATGACAAAATATAGTAAATAATGTATTATAAAAACTATTCACGGATCTGATTTTTTATTTTCGTTTTTGCAGAAATGGCAATTTACTAATAACGACAGGTGCTATCCATCCGATCAACGAAGCATCATAACATGTCGCTCTTATAACCACATCTTTGTGTAAGCTGTGTAGTACATTTGTATTTTTTGGAAGGTGCAGCCGTTAACGTTAACATTATTGTTTCAACGATCTTATGAGTCCAGATTCACGAACTCTTTAACTTAAATTTCTCGGGAGGAAAGCAATTAGGCAGGTTAAGGGAAAATGTCATATTTTCTACACAGAATTTAAGTTAATAAGGACTTTCCTAAAGTTGTTCGAGAAAAAATGTTCGAGAAACTGGATCCTGATCAAAAGACTTCACATTCTAAAGAAACTCTGATGTTTGATTTCAACAGTTATAGTCTCTCTAGACTTTCATAAATGATACAATTTTACAATCACATTGTGAATGCATTGTCATGCTTCTTATCTGAATGTTAAGATGTATTGAAATCAAGCACCGTAAATTGGAACATCTTTTTTTATTTGATTTTCTCATTCTGGTTTTTGGCGGATTGCTTTAAAATTAGTATGGTTTCATTTTGGTTATGTTTTTGGCGTTTCCTAGTGCAGCATGTATAATTTAGTGCATGACTTTCATATTCAAATTCATATTTCGTATGTGATCGCCTTTAAATCTTCATCAATGTTGAGAAATCCTTAGTAAACATTCTGCTGTAGCTAAACGTTTTAACTCTTTTGTGTCAAGTGCCAGAAAACGTCAAATTATAATCACATTCAAAACATCTCCATCTATAATATGCGTGTATTATGGTATTTGAATGTTAAAAGCATGAAATATTTATAATGAATGTTAAAAGCATGAAATATTTATAATATCTTATCAAATGTATATTAGTTAGATCATAGTTTGAAACCAATGTCATATAGAGATCACGAGGTTATATATGTCAGTTTTGTTGTATGGATATATCTTGCAAAGCAGAGGTATTATCTTATCAATTTAGAACGTTTGGTGGCTACTAAGTAATAATCGAAACATTATATAACAAAATATTGGAGTAAACATAACATGTCCGAATAAGTAATGACAATTTTTGTCATGAGTTGCCAATGTCTTAATTTGAACCACGTGGTCTCCATATTATGTAGGAATTTGAATTGCTTTTAACTTTAAAAAAAAACCCATAAAAATAACACATTTTGGTGAGATTTTGCAGCAGAGAACCATGTTTCTTAATCACAAGGTTTCTGATTCTGCGAGTAATCATCCTTAATATTCCAGGGGTTACTATCACTGTCATTATATAACGAAAGTGATAGTAACCCATGGATTATTAAAGATACCACGTGTTGTGTTATAACCCATCGGCTGTAAAAGGAGTATCGATTCTCAGACTAATAGACGTATTTCTCAGCTGATCCATGTTCTGTAACGGTAAGTAACCAAGAGCCTCCTGAACAGTTTTACATTCTTCCTCTATCATTTTGATTTTTATAAAATTTTGTTTACTTTTAGTCCTCCAGGCATTCGCTGTTTTCGCAGAATCCCTTTTTTCGACACAAAAAGCACATTCGACCTCCTTTGAAGAAGATGTCATATTCTTAATACTTTTAACAGATTCTTCAGGTAATGATAAACCAATAAAATCAAATATACGCATTGCGATCCTGATAGGATTTTCCGCTAGCCTTTCATACAAAAGTGTCGCTATCTGGCGGGGGTGCCGTTTTTTCAACACTCTTTGAATGGCAATGTCATCAGCCGCATCTTTACATTCCATACGTGCTGTTTTGACTAGAGTTGTTGCTAGCATAAGAGGAGTTGCTTCAGCTGAAAGAAGCCGCGGTCTTTGGTCACGAAATAAATGAATCACTTTTAATCCAGGAATTTTTTTCAGCAAAATATCAACTGTTTTTCTCATTCGAACACGAATTGTTTTCACCACACGTAATTTACTAGATTCACAGTGTTTCTGTAAGATCTTAAGACAAGATTGTAGTACTTGTTCATTCTTTTTTCTTCTCTTGAGACAAATTCTAAAAGGCGTTGTTGATTGGGTGCCTATGAGTTTATTTAAAGCTTCCCTATCTAATCCGTCATATTGACATGTGAGTAAACCATGTAGAAACTCCGCTGCTAGAAATGCTCCATTGTTAATTCTGAATAGGAAATATACAACAGAAATTAATCTAATATAAATGATAGTATTGTTCTAAAAAGACTGAAATCATCGTAAAGATCTTGTCTGTAGTTGGCATTCATAGGAAATACAGTGCTTAAATGTGCCTTATTTTTTTCGGGACACAAAAGCAGGATTTGCTGTTGATTAGTTCCCCTTTCTGGTGATTGTGACATCACAAATATCAAAATACAACTCACAATCACCGAAAAGTATGACTTCTTGACGGTTAATTGTACTTCACTCATGTCATATTGGTGTCTCGAAATCGAAGTATATTCCAAGCTCATACTTACGTTGATATTGTTGTTCCATTTACTAATTCAATGGGTAGATTTTTCTCCATTTTCTCCACACTTTTTTTGATTGGTTCAAATAAGTAGTACGACGAGGGATAGCTAGAAATGACACTGGCTGTGAAGGTGGAGCCGCTCCGCATGTAACTAGCTATAAGTACTGGAATGAAGCCAGCTTTATCTGAAACTGTAAAGAAAAACATGAACCTTGTAGTAACGGCTTTGGTTAAAAGGTGTGTAACATAATTATCATCGTATCCAAACAATAAAAATGGAGGATACGTATTATTATATATCACGCCAAATTTTAATCCCATGGATATTTTTTTTCATTTCAATAGAACAATGTGAAATGCTACCTTAAACATATTATTCCATCTTTGCATATTATGAAGTTACCCCCCTTCCGATAGGTATTGATTGTGATGTCATTATTTTGTGAGCGAAATTCACATCAGTTTTTTTAAAAGTTTGAGGCTACGCTCGCAAACACAAATACGTCACAAACAATATCTATCCCTAGAGACAGGTAAACCTGTAATGTGCCCATACAGGATACGCGTAGTGCTGCTCACCAGGTGTTAAAGAAACGTCACAAATGTTACAAGTTTTGTAACAACCCATCTTTCTGGTAGCATCTATGTCACTACATAAATTTAAACGATCATTGTAAAATGCGCAGTCGGATGACAAGTCCTCGCACGATGTTGACGTGAACGGGGCATCTGGAACAGAGCAACATAATCTAAATTAATTAAACTATTGCAGTGCAATATGAATTATACCGCATAATTATGATATCCAAAAAGACATAAATTAAATCATACATTTTAATACAGAAAGTTGAACGGCCGCATTAATTTAATGCAATATCAAAAACAAATTTCAATGCTTTAGTTTTGTTTGTTTGGTTTAACGTTGCAGTAACGGGCCATTTTTAAAAGGACTTGTCAAGCTTATGTGGTGGATAAATCCCCTAGTACCCGGAGAAAAATAGCCACTGACATGCGGTTGATATATGACAACACCCACAAAAGGGATCCAAACTCAATGTAAATACCGGGAAACTTATGGCAGAAGTAAGTTACCAGCATCTAGGTCATTGGTCAACAATTCGTTTGGTTTTCTGGTGTTTATCTTTATGTCCTATTCATAGGGTCATGTAAGGACATAAAAGATTTTATGGTGGAGGCAAACCGGAGTACCCAGAGAAAAAAAAACCAAGCTGCAACTGCCCCCACATATAGAACTTGCAACCCAGATGCGAAGGCTTTGTGGTAGTATGTCAAGACACCTAAATCATCTACCCATCTCCCTCCCCCCAAAAAACAAATGAATAAAAATGTTACAATTGGTGTCGTAGGCCACTCTAAGTATAAGTGTTGGAGGTTTCATTAGAAAGAGAACCTGAATTGGTTTTTTTTTTGTTCGGGGGCGAATACATTTGAAAGAGTGTAATAATGTAGCAGGTTTTAGTTGTATATAGTGTAATATACATGGTGATGCGGTCGCCATCTAATTTCGCGCTAAGGGAGTTTCCCTTTAGCTCTCTCGGTAGAGCGGCGGATAAGTAAGTCAAGGGTCGCGGGTTCGAGCCCGGCAGATGGCTTACTACTCTTGCCCTGTTACATTTCGTTCAAACATGTGTCAATAGACATTTCTATTAATTGAGAATAAGCTGTGAATCCTGGGAGGGGTTATCTCAAAATCACTTGGTATTGCAACCAAATGATCAATACAGGTCCTCTGAACCTCTTGTTTTTACATATATTTAATAATTGTACATACATAATAGCCTAAAACATGGCCATTCAATTGTTCGTTTGCCTATACAGAATAATTTAATGTACATCTATGGATAAGCTGATACTTGGGAGATGGAATATAAGATATTATGATAATAAAACAAATCACATGTACATGTACACGTAAAATACACAAAAAACACAAATCTAAAACAAACATTTGCAAGAGTTTAACAGAGGCCGGATAGAAAAGTTAATACAATATCTGTCTCACTCTTCATTTCAAATACATTTGCTCCACTTAGATACTTTTCCTGATAACGACAGTAGATACTATCATAAAACATTCGTCTCAATGGATTTCGACTCTTAAATTATATAGACGATTTTATAGACAAACTTTCCGTCGATCTAGCTACCTACTGGGTCTAGACAGTGCACATACTGGTGCATTTGTTGATGTCACTTTCAAGTTTTCTAGTTTTCATTTTTTACTTTTATTTAAATACATTTTAATGGAACTACTAGGCTGTATATGCAAAAATTTGTGTTCGACTCATCGGCCATAAATGGGCTGTCCAATATACTTCTACTCGTAGAATAATTCGACTCATTAGACTTCACCTCACTATAAGTAACACCAGTAGTATAATATAGGAGAAAAAATATTTGTTTGACACCTCGAAAACGTATTTGAGTTGTTCCTATGATGTGCCTATGACGACGAATGAAACCATTTTGATTTAATGTGTCGTTATAGAAATGCACCAAGTCCCAGTATGTCGCCGGTACATACACCGGCTAAGAAGTCTTTACACAGATAACAATAAATTGTAACTTAGTAATTTCGCTTGTGTATGTGCTATGTGACCAATAGAGAGATATATAAGCAAGCAGAAGGTAGTAAGGAGAAGTGTCTTGAAAGATACGGAATTGTAAAATAATATACTAATTGTGCAATATTCCATTACTTCTAAAATAATTACGTTTTTTGTTTTTATTTTCTCATTTTAAATTTTATTTTTTTTACAATTACGGAATGCATGCGTAACCAAATGAGCAATACTTGCGGACACGCAAAAACTAATCTTTGATAGGTGAAATGCACGCTACTGGTAGACCACCAATGAGGAACAGTCCTTTTAAATCAAGGCATTGAAAATCAATTTCATTTTGAGATGATACGCTTTAGAGTTCACATTCACAGCTCACTTTAACATCCACTTAGTTAATTGAAATGTAATAAGTATGTTTTGACGTAGAAAAGATGAAATTCCACATCAATTTACTATACGCTTCATTATAGCGGTGTGTTTCGAAAGTGATGGTCGTTTCTACGTAAAGGTAAACTACTAGACTTATTAATGAATTCTACATACCTGCATTATGAGAGATATTTCCAAAACTCCTTCTGACTTTAATCACGCTTATTGGTGCAGTCACCAATCCTTCATAATAGTTTAGCATTTCTGTTAAACGAAAACACTATGTATTTAAATTATAAACTTTGAAAAATATATAATTAAACACTAAATCGAATAAATATTGGCGAATATCATCAAAATACATAACTTTTACCCATACAAATAGGCAAGTAGATTCTAGACGTTAACTACGCTCTGACTTATCAAATTATTTTTAATATGACAAATGCAAATATGTGTAGTAATTTCAACTGATAAAGTGTTATGGAAATTAACCCTTCAAACTTCTTTTTACATGGGGAAAAGCAATGATATCTTGACTAATAGTACGTTCCGACATATGATTTGCCGTGACGTTAATTACTCCACATGCAATTGATATATGTGATAAAGCGACATCCTGGACTATGGAATAAACTTCAATTAATTAAAAATCGAACGAAGGAATATTTTTTTCATTAATGCGTAGGACAAATGTATTGAAAGATTGCACATCTAAATTGATATCTATACTAACTGGGTCTATTAATTTTGCTGAATTTACCTATTGGGATTGAAAGGCAAAGCAAACATGGCTATAACGTCGATTTTTTTATGCCGTAAATAGTTCTATTTTAGTTAACAAAACGCTTATTTTACGGGAGTATTTTCTTAAAATAGTGTATAGGGTAGGGTTTCAATCAATTCACTCATCCCAAAGTATATTTCCGTTCAGTCCAAATTATGTAGGTAAGCATTTACTTCTGTTTGGTTTCCTCGATGTACAAATCTTCACATCAGGTGTGTATATGCGCGGATGATCAATGTTCAAATACAGATATCGCGTTATCAACTTTTACAATCCATCCTTTTCACACTTGCTCAAAACAAACATTTCATTAAAATCTTTAAATCCCAAATCGTCGCCGATTTAAAGGTAACATTCATTAAATTTGTATCTTTTAATGATTTAAACTCATTTATCATTTTGGGGAACAAAATAAAGTGTAAAAAAATCAATAAATGATACAAATTTAAATAATGTTACCTTTTGGTGCCACTATCCAGATTAATTGAAATTTTTAATGTCTTTCTTTCCTCATTAATTTCGAAGGTCACCTCACACAACTGTGAATAAAAAGTGATGAAGTACATCTTGATAAACTTTTAGGTGGGGGATTCCATCTTGTTTTGAATTCCGCACTAAAAATTGAGCACAATTTTCACACAATTGCTATCTTAATTATCTCCTCTGACAAAAATAGACTTAAAAGAATTTCAAAACTTTCTTACATGTTTTACTTCTACATATATTTCCCAAACAAATTACAAACAACCATTTGAAACTGATTCAACATGAATAACTAAACAGCAGGTTCATAGATATTCATCTTTATCTAAAATCTTTTGCCCAAAAGAGGATTTCCATAACAACGAACTACATTGTACTTACATAACGAATTACATTGGCAGGTCCGTTGCAATTCGTTATAAACAAGTTTTATTGCATTATCATAGATAGACCATGACTACATTCTCTTTAATTTTATACATATTCTGAAAAGTCATTCATAAAAGACAAAAATTACCTGAACATGCAATCAGAAAGAGAAGAATTGCAGTGGTGATAAGAAAGATTAATCTGTTTCTGGTCTTCATGTCCACTGAGTCACCGACATCTGTAATCAAACCACATCCTATTGACTATTGCTGTACAACACACCTATAAAATATCCCCGCCACTGCCCTCCCGCATAACGCGCCTTTGTATATCCGCCATCTTTATCTCTTTTAACAATGCATTGATCGCTGTCGTAAAGTATCGCATATATCTCCCGTTGCCCTGAGTAACACACTCAAACATCATGTAGGGTTGACAGAACTTAATCATGCATTTGTTTCTGATTGTCAGAAAATATTTTTCATGAATAGATTTATTATAGAATACAAAATGTAAGATGGGACAGTTTACACGGAACTTTTGATGAAAGATAATTTTCTTAACCAGACACAAACTGTTGAAAATATAAAATTAAGATACAATGATTCACTACACTTGATGTATTTGTTTACCCCCAAATGAAATAAAACACGTCTTGTTTGTTGATAAAAGGCCATGCAAAGTCGAACTTTAAGTTCAGTGTGACAGCCAATTTAAAAAGATCAATGTCTTATTATATACCAAATGTTTGTACAGTTCACAATCAATATCTTATTATATACCAAATGTTTGTACAGTTCACAATCAATATCTTATTATATACAAAATGTTTGTACAGTTCACAATCAATGTCTTATTATATACCAAATGTTTGTACAGTTCACAATCAATATCTTATTATATACCAAATGTTTGTACAGTTCACAATCAATGTCTTATTATATACAAAATGCTTGTACAGTTCACAATCAATGTCTTATTATATACCAAATGTTTGTACAGTTCACAATCAATGTCTTATTATATACCAAATGTTTGTACAGTTCACAATCAATATCTTATTATATACCAAATGTTTGTACAGTTCACAATCAATGTCTTATTATATACAAAATGCTTGTACAGTTCACAATCAATGTCTTATTATATACAAAATGTTTGTACAGTTCACAATCAATATCTTATTATATACCAAATGTTTGTACAGTTCACAATCAATGTCTTATTATATACAAAATGTTTGTACAGTTCACAATCAATGTCTTATTATATACAAAATGTTTGTACAGTTCACAATCAATATCTTATTATATACCAAATGTTTGTACAGTTCACAATCAATGTCTTATTATATACAAAATGTTTGTACAGTTCACAATCAATGTCTTATTATATACAAAATGCTTGTACAGTTCACAATCAATGTCTTATTATATACAAAATGTTTGTACAGTTCACAATAAATATCTTATTATATACCAAATGTTTGTACAGTTCACAATCAATGTCTTATTATATACCAAATGTTTGTACAGTTCACAATCAATATCTTATTATATACCAAATGTTTGTACAGTTCACAATCAATGTCTTATTATATACAAAATGCTTGTACAGTTCACAACCAATATCCTTCCTTTATCGATGAAATACTGTCATATTTTCATCGTCTCATACATTCAGAAGTCTACCGGTCTACACGTGTATGAATGGAATATCAAAATACATGCTGAATTTTGATCACTCGAGAACAATTTGAAATGTACGTCATAGACTCAACAGTCTGTCATATACAAACCGAAACAAATCTATTACAAATAATTGTAGTGCTGAGCTCAATAAGGTAGGACAGAATCACACTGTATAGAACACACACATCAAAAGCCATCGATTAATTCGTGTATTTCATATTTTACCTCGTACCAGTCACATCTATATAATCAAAACGGTTAAGAGATGGGAACCATTTATGTTTTAACAGCCAATCATGATTTCTGCACATCTATATCGTCTAAGCAGGCAAGCTATAAAATGCATTTTTCGAACAGTTTTAGAAAAGCCAATATGTCTACAAAATTGGATATTCTGGCCTTGGAACCAACCATTATCTGTTGTAGAAGTCAAGTGTACCATTTTACGAACTAAAAAGATCAAAATCACTTGTTCAAGAATTCCTTCACAATTTATAGATATTCTACAAACATTGAATAACTGGTTCATCTGTGTTAATTGATACTGTTTATTGCAAATACGTTAGAAAATCAGTAAAAAAAACAAGTACGGTGGCTAATTATTATTTTGTCAATTCAATATTCAAAATTCAGGTACATGCAGCAAGCACAGTATAAGGTTAGGATACATAATGTCATTAATAGCGCAGGGTAGACACAAATAACACTATGAGAGAAAAAAAATCGTGAAAAAGTATTCGGGGATGATAGAAAGTATTCCATGATAATTTTTTCCGTTACAACAAAAAGTCGGATACTTACAACGTGGACGAGACTCCTATCTGAAAACGCAGAGTGTTGAAGGGAAATCACACCTGTAAATGTCCACACACATCGTATACACTGGGTAGTGTATAATCAGCTATGTAAAACAAGGTAGCTAAAGATAGCACAGTAAAGGACAATAACATACTGCCTATGGATCTTATTAAAATATGGCCTATGGATCACGTTACAATATGGCAGACAGACGCTCAGGATATTAACAAAGGTGTTCAAAGTTAAATGCCCTCAGTAGTGCGTCTATAAGGTGTAAAATACTGAAAATAAAACTCTGAATGGCAAAATCTAAAATACAACACAGTGGAGAATCTAACAAAACGTTTAACCTAGTTCAGATAGAACTTTAACTAAAGACACAGATTAAATTACGTAAAACTCAGTGAATGACGAAGATAAAGACAGTTGTACCACCCAAAATTTACTCAATGATGAGTATGGATTTACGTATATAAGTCACAGTATATAAAATTCACACGCCACTTCTCCGGCTCCGATTTCTCGAAACAAAGTACAGCTTAAGTTAAAACGTTTTTCTCCTTATGTAACGTATGTGATTAAAATTGACTTAAGTCATTTTTTTGTTTGTTTGTTTAATTTTGTTTTGAGAAACGCGGGCCTGGTCTCGTACCCTGAAGAAAAAGTACTCACTGAATATGCCTTTGAAATGTGATGTCGGAAGTAGTAAGTTAACGTGTGTCATACAGCAGGTAGGCTTTCCCATATCCATAGTAATATGATAACGTTAAACAGTAAACCTTCAAATGAATCCTTATTTAAGAGTAAATTGCGCATATGACATTTCAAAAACTGAAGTGAAAACAAAGATAAAATACAGCGTAAATACCAATGTTCTTTTTGTGTTATAGTTCATGGAATTTACATATCCCATGTTGGATAGTCACTTATAAACCAGTTACATGCAAGTCCTGAACACAGCTCGAGGTGTCAAGGTATAAGCAATTCCAGAAGAGTTTCAAAACACTTATATAAGAAATACATGTTTTTGTATTGAAAAACATACACATATCATTTATAGACAATATTGACAATATTCAGAATTTCAAGCTGAATATATTACAATCTTTGGAAATGATTTTTTTAAATGTATCCTGCACTATTTTTCGATAATAATATTATTTTAGGACAATATACACTGTCACGAGCAGTAAGGTATCCAAAAATCTTGTTCATGGTCCACTATACTAATATATCATGTTTTAATATCCAGTTTGTTTTAAATATTTTATGTTGGCGACTTTCTTTCAGGTAAAGAAGAGCTGATGTTTTTTATACCATATCTATTTCTCGATCTTTTTCCATTTTGTTTTGTCAGATATGCAAGAAAACACTAAATCACACATTGTAAATTCTTTTCAGTTTCTATATACAATGTATCACTAACAATCACCATTACATCCCAGTTAGCGTAAATCCTTTTGTTCTTATTGGGTTATATTTCATGGAATCTACATAATATAACCATAACTGATCTATTAGTGAGCTGTAGCCGGTTTATATTAAGATTTTGTATCACTGCCCGGTTTATATGTGATTATTTTTTGGACAGTCAATTATAAACCAGTTAGGTAAATCCTGAGCACAGCTCGAAGTGTCAAGGCATAAACAATTTCAGAAGAGTTTCAAAACACTTTTATAAGAAAAATGTATCTTGAACAACATACACTAATCATTCATAGACAATATTGACAATATTCACAATTTCAAGCTGAATGAATTTATTTTGATTTTTGAAAATACAAGTCTAGCAATAGACACTTTTTTCACAAGCGAATAATTATAGTCATTTGAATTTCCCGGTATTTGTGTATAAGCTTTCAGCAGTTCCGTTTTTATTGATTGACCATGGTCAATTATTTATCACGTGATACTTGACCCCTGTTTCACATGCGTAGGCCCCACAGAAGGGAGAACAAATTTCCAGGAGGACGCCATATTGTTTTTGTACCCTTGTTAATAATACTTCAAAAAATCTTGTAACCTGGGCAATTATACTTCAAATCAAGACCACACTCTTTTGTTCGCGGTGTACTGATGTATTGCTGAGGCAACAGCTTCAGGCTTGGTGAGTCATGTTTTATGGGGTGTCGACGTCATCATACCGTGTTTCACTCCTGTTCGCACTATATGATGTCTTTTTGGCATTTTATTTATATGCCGCACCTTTACCCGAGAAAATAACAATATGAACATATTTGCATCTAATTGGTTAAAATAAATATATGGCCATCCAAGAGATGAGCCATTTTTCGCCAATACCTAGTTGAGTCATTTTCTCTTGAGCAAACAGAGCTTGCTGGCTATACAAGTGTTGGGGAGTTGTTTTTGAAGTGAAGTGAATTTTTTTTTAATGCATCTTGCACTGTTTTCCGATGGTGATATTGCGCACTGTCACTTCTTCTGCAGCAAAGCATACACACGAGCGTGTTCTATGCTGCATGTACATATATACAATAGTGGGTGATCTTTGGCCATTTTGGATTTCAATATTTTTCCGGCATTCACTGTTATATTACATAAGCTCCTACCAGCCACATCTATTAGAATAGTTGGAGTACACGGATATCCTGTAAATCGAATGGACATATTTTTCGTATTCACAAACTCTTTGTTGGGGTTAATCAACTCACTCACATGTTACTGAGCTTACCAACACACAAATAAATATCCTGTATCGAATTTCTCTTATTATCCTAATATTTTAGCTCTTTTTTCAATCTTTAAGGTATCCAAAAATATTATTCGTGTCCCACTACGCTGATATCAAGTTTAACATTTTTGTTTTGTCTGATATGCAAGAAAACTAAATCACATATAGTAAAGTTCCTATAAGTTTCTAGATACAATGTATCACTAATTATGTAATCACCAGTAAAGACGTTGTCCTGGTAGAGCAAGGCTATGTCCATCATCGGAGGACATTTTTAAAATGAATAATATTCCTCAAGAAATGTGACAATGATAATTTTAGCGTCACCAGGATTATACGTGATGAATGCAATGGTATGGTTTACTGCCCTCATAAATATGAGTGAAAATGTTCATGTTTTACCTGTTACTTATATGACATGTGATGCATAGAACGATATATCTACACTTGCTAGGCTTGTTCACTTTACGCAAATACTAGCCGATTTCTTTACCATAACTGCATGGTAACATTGAACTTTGAACTTGCGTATGAAAATGTTCTATGCAACTTAAAGGGGCTACTTTTTTAAAGAAACATGGCTTTGTTTACATTTTGACGCAACATTACGTGTATGTTGTTGTTTTTCACAGAATTTTGGAAAAATGTAAACAATACATATATGTTTTATATTCATATATGATACCAACATTTTTTAAATTAACAATTGGATAAAGAAACGGGAAAAATATCCCGACCGGGGCGACGTGCAGTGCTGTCAAATGTAAACATTACATCTGTGTCTGTGTTCGTCCTACGATCGAGTCTTTGAAGTGGACGGGTGTGAGACCCTCTGACAGAAGTCAGTTATAAACATATCCTCTTGTCTTTGTTCTTTGAGAATTTAATCATGTGTATTATAAAACATGCACCTCTATGTTAGTAATCCAAGTGTTGACAGTTACGCGTCACCACAAATAAATTGTACCCATCGAACACAAGTGGAATTGTTCCGTCTGTAGATGGCGATGGATCTAAGCGTAGATTATATAATCACATGGCTCCCAAGGATGTAATAGCGTCAAGCCAGACGACAATCTCAAACACGTTGAGCTACTTGAACACCGGTGTTTTGAAAACTTCGGCTAACTCAAGTGTGTAAGCGTGCGTCAGCTTCGCCTCGCTGCACAAAAACGTCAATCGTATTAGGTATAAAGCTGGGTCCATACCTTGACAGGATTTCACAATCCTTTACTTGTAAAGCTGACGATGCAAGTTAATAAGTTTGCAATTGTTGTAAAAACTGACGCAAATAGCATTTATTTAGTGATCATTTATACGTTATGTACATGTGGCTTTTTTCTATTTCTTATTTTCAGATCACTGACAAGTATAATGTATGTATTCTGCATTTATGTGTGTGTAGGTATGGGTTACTGTTATGCCAATGTACCATACAAAGACCTTTAAATCTAGTTAAATTACAGTACAAATACATTATATTTCGAGGTATAAAGAACAACTAGGACATTCTATACATCTTTATTACTCTTATGTACTAAAAGCTATTTTTTATCCTTCAACCAAATTTCTGTGGCATTCAATCGTTAAAACGTCCTGCTATGAATCGTATTTAGATTTTCCTTAAAGACATTAAAAACATCCCAGTATTATGTTTTCTTGACTACAAACTAACCCGGTCAGGTGTTTTTTTTATTAATTTTTAATTTTCCTGTGTTTTAAGCAGGCCTATAAATTTTACGTATACCAAATCTATTAAATTTCAAGTTAAGAATAGTTTTATATCCTCCATGCAATTATTTCAAAACCACGACAATAAAAACAAAAGGATTTATTCATAGTTATAAGTTACTATACGAATTCGGTTTAAAACCTAAACCTATGCAACAAAGCAACCTACTACAGAAAATTAAACTTGGTTTGCGGAGAAAGAAAATTAAGCATAGTTGCTCTGGAACGAGTCTATCATTTATCAGGCTAACTGTCTTACCTCGAATGTTTACATACAAAATATTGAAAGAGGGGAGCTAACTTCATTTTTGATCAGGAATGCGCTGTGGCTGAGTTATTAAAGTAACTATTCTGACATTCCACGTTTATATATATTTGCATTTATTTGTGCAGATTGTATTATTCAAAACTTACACAAGACAGTAAAATTAAGAAATATACCGCATTTATGTTGTTCTAGAAATCGTCCATGTTGCCTTTGATTATTAAAACTGATAATTAGAATGAAATTCAAACAGGCAAATTCGTGGAATTTCCATCCCCTGCTTTCAAGACATATTGTAGGTAAACATTATTAAGGTTAGGTTTAATTATTAAATTTATTAGTTATTGTACGGAAGTGGCAGAAACTGACTTTTTTTAATTTAAGCAAAGGACCATAACTCCGCTAAATAAGGTCTGTTGAAAGTCGCGATCGAACTTGGCCGAGTCCTTAAGGCATTTAACCTTGGTACTAAGTTTGAAGAAAATTGATCAACATTTGTTACACTTATTGCCCGGAAATGACATAAAATTACGTTTTTAGTATTTCAAAGGGCCATAACTCCGCTAAGTAATGTCCATCGACAGTCGCGATGAAACTTGGCCGAGCCCTTAAGGCATTTAACCTGGTCATCAAGTTTGAAGAAAATCGGTTGACATTTGTTACAGGTATTGCACGGAAATGGCAGAAAATGACGTTATTTGTATTCAAAGAGCCATAACTCCGCTAAACAAGGTCCATCGACAGTCGCGATCGAACTTAGCCGAGCCCTTAAATCAAACATTAAACCTTGTCACCAAGTTTGAAGAAAATCTGTTTACATTTGTTATTGTTATTGCACGGAAACGAAGTGTTACAGACAGACAGACAGACAAACAGACGGACAAATCCGATTGTTTTGCTCTTGTCTTCATACACAAAGAATTTTCGTGCAGGTATCTCACTTTTCACAACACGCAAGTGGCATCGAAGGGATTTTCTATCCAGTACGACTAACACATAATCTGTCTGATGTGTGCAATGAATCTACTATTGTAATATTCCGTTCACATACCATTGGTACATTTTTCATTGGCAGTGCGAAAGTCACCATGTTGATATCGCAGTATGTCCAACGATGTGATATCACGAGTCTTAATTTGAACATCAATATATCAAGACTGGCGTAAAAAGGAACTTCGTCTCATCAACTATTGATAATAACCTTTGAACTCCTTGGCATTGGAGGCCTCCAATATGTATTTGTGTCCTAGTCAAATTTCATCGTCCCATGTTCTGTGTTTTCACTTTGCGTTCTTATGTTATTGAGAAATCTTTGATTATGTCAAATTTGGGCGAAGATATATAATACATTTAATAAATTCAACAATCTGAGTACGTGTACAGTTATGTGATAAAATGCTGCTTTAATAAACTTTCGTTTAATACTAATCTCCAAATTTCGGCACAAAGGTTAAAGGTAACTGGTATCCATAGAAATCATGACTAACTTCACATAAGGTAAAGACCGCTTTTCGGTTTGTCTGTCATTGCTGTTTTGGCTGTTTGTAACGCATGTTGGATAATGGATGCGAGGTATGGCAATGTCCGCAAACTTTGTTCTATAGATATACGTAGTCTAGCTGCCCTTCGGATATCATCATTGCACAGGCTAGATTTGTTCAGTATCTGTAAAATAAAACATATTTCTGAAAATTGGTTTTGTAGATTTAGTTTTTTTTCAAGCTAATATATTTTCATTGATACCTCGACATGTTTCTTTAAGTAAACAACCGCATGTTAAATAACAACGGTGTTCATTTACCTAATACTTAAACCTACCACATTTGAAAATGAACTTTATGTTTCACATGTTGTGTCTGTAATATTAACCTTTACACCATTAATTGCAATGATAATTTATTGTTCGATTTATATTATGTATATATATATATATGTTTTTAATATTTAATTATCTATCTTTATTTTATAATATCTTTTTTATTTGATTATTATTGTTATTACATATTTTTATTTATTTATTTATTTATTCATTTCTTTATCTTATCATTTATTTTTTGATCACACAAGTTGGATCGTTACATACATGTTCCATTCTGGTGGTACAGAACCCGATTTGGTCCAGGATACCATCGTAACGCTGCATCCGCCGTGTTGTGTGCGACATCATCACGTACACATTTTCCAACAGCACGTGGACCTCTCTAAGGAAGACAAAGTAAGACCGTATGTCCCTGCCTGTCGGAAGACCTGTTACCTCCATATGATTCTTTTTGGAATTCTTAATCTGAAGAAGAAAAACCGTGAAGCAACAGAAGAAATATCGAGTGCAGATCATACAAAAATACTACAATAAAAGTTATTAATTTTCCCATAATTCACACCAAAGATTCCAAAAGATATAAATGATAAAAAGTTCCATATCCAGAGTGTTCGAATATGCATAAAAGAGTATCCTCATTCTGCGCAAAGTAGGATTTTGCAAATATATGAAAAAATAAATAAATGAACTACAACAGAGAGAAATACATTATATGTCTTGAAAGCTTTAATTAATGGTATTTAGGAGTTTTATGTTGTCATATACTTATAGTTATCGTTAGAGTCATTACTTCAGAAGAAAAGTGGAAAAAAAGAATGTGTGTACCCTGTATGATATAGAGTTCTCGAAGTTTTTAACACGTTGTTCAATAACGCGAGTAGAAAATGTCCTTTTCCACTTAAAACGATGTGTGACACATTTGTCATAGAATCTTTTGTGCATTTGAAGGAACCTTGTGTCATATAGCGACATTGTCTGAAAATCAACAAAACAATATTGTCATTTAGCTATTTAATTATCGAATGCAACGAAGGTCCACACTATATTTGCAATTTTGAATGCAAGTAAAATTATGAGGTTTTGCAAATTTGGGAAATTGGATGATCCCTTGAAGAGAAGTTTTCAAGCGTTTTATCATCTTGCTTTCACAACAATATACTAGCAAACAGTAATACCTAATGTTAGCATTGAAAACACTTTTTGTCAACTAGGTACACGTAACAAGTGATATACAGAAATACAATATAATACCTGTACTAGTTTAGACATGGACTAATACTTTAACTCATCCATACGTGACTTTAAAACATATGAAAATCGATAACAAGTATATAATTTTCTTACGTACAATTAAACTGGTAGAATTGGTTCTACACTCCACACCATCGACATGACTAGCCCCGTCCCGGAGACACATCCAGCAGAAATTGTGAGAACATCTACAAACCATATGTGGACAGCCGCCATTTTTCTCTATTGGATGTTTGCATCTTGGACATTTCTTAACGTCGACGTAATAAATACGTGTATTAGTTGTGCCCATTTCTCCGTCGATATGGTCTATATAGATGTAATTGAAAAGAAAAAAGAAGCCATAAAAATACATTGATATTTCCATCACGTGATATCGCTATTTTCAGAAAACGACATCATATTACTTGTTCCAGCTCACAGTTCAAAATGTTCGTGTTGAGATATTTGTTTCTTTTTAAATCGTTTGCAGATGTTTTTTGTGTCTAAGGAAGTGACGGTCATTTTTTGTTAAAGACCACTTAGATACGAATGTTGGAGTTGGTGGGTATAAAAGGAGACGCTACCTGCCAAATGTAATTAAGCACGTGTCTGTATACAAAACGTATATGTATTCCACATGTTGTTCATGGTGAATTCTAATAAGAAGTGCGAGGTGCGGTTTAACAAGAAGAGTATACTTGCATAACCTCCACCAACACTGGTAAGTAGGTAGCATTTGATAAAAATAGTCGAAAAGTCTTTATACACGAAGAGACATCTGCAAACCATTTGAATTTATTATCAACAGGAAAGTTGTTTATACTTGCATTGTCATATACAAATAGACACATAACGAATATACCACAGTCTCCCAAAACACACACCACACAATACGTACAGGCTATACACCGCTACACATACACACAGGCATCCTCGATATTCCAGGGGTTCCGATCACTTACGATCTCTACACCCCTGGACTATATCATAGTAAAATTGGAGGCAACAGAACAGAACTGGTAATTTAGTCGTTTGATGTACATCAAAAGAGTCGTATAACGGTACACTGTGGTTGACTGTGTTGCTTTGATGTTAGGCGTCGCTCTCTCTGTTGTCTTCAAAGGAAATCTTTGCTGCCCTGTGATTGGTCAAATGTTTTCTGCTGAGCTGCCTTCAATTTCACTATGAGATAGTCCAGGGGTGTAGAGATCGTAAGTGATCGGAACCCCTGGAATATCGAGGATGACACACAGGCCGTCCTTACATGACCTTGACTGTCAATAGGACGTTAATTAATTAATTAACAAACACATCCAGCGTGATACCGTTTCGTTTAATGTGTAATACTTACTATTTTTTGCAAGCTGTTTCCGGTAGGTGGAATACTGTTCACATGTGGCAGGCCAGTGGATGTCCTTCTGGCAGCCAAAGCACCAAGTCCTGTCACAGTCACACAGAACAGGGACGTTGTCGTCAGTAAATCTAGTACCTATACTCAATTAGTAATACACAAAGTAAATAATGCATTAATATATCATCATCATTTATAAAAAAAATAAGTCGAAGTTGTCGTCAGTAAATCTAGTACCTACACTCAATTAGTAATACACAAAGTAAATAATGCGTTAATATATCATCATCATTTAAAAAAAAATAAGACGAAGTTGTCGTCAGTAAATCTAGTACCTATACTCAATTAGTAATACACAAAGTAAATAATGCATTAATATATCATCATCATTTATAAAAAAAATAAGTCGAAGTTGTCGTCAGTAAATCTAGTACCTATACTCAATTAGTAATACACAAAGTAAATAATGCATTAATATATCATCATCGTTTATAAAAAAAATAAGTCGAAGTTGTCGTCAGTAAATCTAGTACCTATACTCAATTAGTAATACACAAAGTAAATAATGCATTAATATATCATCATCATTTATAAAAAAAAATAAGTCGAAGTTGTCGTCAGTAAATCTAGTACCTACACTCAATTAGTAATACACAAAGTAAATAATGCATTAATATAGCATCATCGTTTAAAAAAAAATTAAGACGAAGCTGTCGTCAGTAAATCTAGCACCTATACTCAATTAGTAATACACAAAGTAAATAATGCATTAATATATCATCATCATTTATAAAAAAAATAAGTCGAAGTTGTCGTCAGTAAATCTAGTACCTATACTCAATTAGTAATACACAAAGTAAATAATGCATTAATATATCATCATCATTTATAAAAAAAAATAAGTCGAAGTTGTCGTCAGTAAATCTAGTACCTATACTCAATTAGTAATACACAAAGTAAATAATGCATTAATATATCATCATCGTGTAAAAACAAACAGGTCGACGTTGTCGTCAGTAAATCTAGTACCTATACTCAATTAGTAATACACATTGTAAATAATGCATTAATGTATCATCATCACTTATAAAAAAAATCTATGTCGAAGTTGTCGTCAGTAAATCTAGTACCTATACTCAATTAGTAATACACAAAGTAAATAATGCATTAATGTATCATCATCATTTATAAAAAAAAATCTATGTCGAAGTTGTCGTCAGTAAATCTAGTACCTATACTCAATCAGTAATACACATTGTAAATAATGCATTAATATATCATCATTTATAAAAAAAATCTATGTCGAAGTTGTCGTCAGTAAATCTAGTACCTATACTTAATACAATTAGTAATACACAAAGTAAATAATGCATTAATATATCATCATCATTTATAAAAAAAAAATCTATGTCGAAGTTGTCGTCAGTAAATCTAGCACCGATATTCAATTAGTAATACACAAAGTAAATAATGCATTAATATATCATCATCATTTATAAAAAAAAAATCTATGTCGAAGTTGTCGTCAGTAAATCTAGCACCGATATTCAATTAGTAATACACAAAGTAAATAATGCATTAATGTATCATCATCATTTATAAAAAAAAATAAGTCGAAGTTGTCGTCAGTAAATCTAGCACACATAATCAACAAGTAATACATAATGTAAATAATGCATTAATATTGCATTAATGTATCATCATCATTAATTTAAAATAATTCATGTCGAAGTTGTCGTCGGTTAATCTAGCACCTATGATAGTAATGATTAATGCATGGCTATATTATATAAACCAAATTATCATCAACAATTATAAAGAAATGTTTTTTAAAAAGTGAATGATATTGACAAAAAACAACTCGATGGGATAAGACAGCAGACATTGCCTATGTAGATCATCTCCCTAACTGACATAAATGATAATGGTTGATATGTAAGTGGAGGAGATTTTGACACACATCAACTGGAAAACAGCAAACACGAAAAAACGATCGGAGAACAAAAGGGTATCTCCATATACTTTGTATAGGTGCAACTACGTTAGACTCAAATCTGGCCGAACGATATTACTTAATTCCAGATGTAAACATCAGATACGCGATTTATAGATTTAAAAGTAAATGCTAGTTAACAGGGTAAAGGCAGATACCTCATGATGTGTCCATGCATGAGGCATGAGTTCTCAAGCTACAGTAATTTAATTTAACTTTTTTTTTTAAATATTTGGCAGTTTTGAAGTTATGAAGAAATGCTTTAAAAATGTTAAAATTTGAATATCAATCTAAAACAAATGACAATTCAATTTCCTTTGCCGTTCTCATAGCTATAGTGATTAAAAATAAAATTGAAAATTTCGGGTATGTGAGACTTCCTTTGCCGTTCTCATAGCTATAGTGATTAAAAATAAAATTGAAAATTTCGGGTATGTGAGACTACTAGAATTAACAAAGTTGCTATGGTAAATTGTGACTTACCGGTACTTATCACTTTGGCTACTTTGTGACAGGACGGAGAAGGACACCAATGCCATAGCTGGGAACTCTCCAACAGTCGCTCCTTTTTCCTGCTCATCCATTGGTTAAACAGGTCACATGACACGAGAATACGGACCAATATTTGATCAATGTATTCTCTACATTTGAAGGCCTTTTCACACAGAAAAAAAAGTTATACAATGTTTTCAAATGCATATCGAAATTATGAGGAAACCTATAAACGATTATTTAAAAAAAAACCAAAAAAACATCAGTATATATGGGTATTAATTTGCTCAGCCGTATCGCCCATCCATTTCAAGATAATAAGAATGCGAACATGTGCATATTCATGAATAAATATTTTATGGTACTCAATTAAATGATAATAAATACATGTATATGTATAACCATTATATATTCTAAATAAATTCCGAAAATTTAAAAAATCATTTACAACGCTCATTATTAAATAAAATATGTTTATGGACAACAATAAGTGTTGATGAGACGTATGAACTAGCTGAGTTTAGTACTTGCCCTTCAACTAATAATACTTTCTTATCGGTTTTTTAGGGTTAGAAATATGTGTTACACTATTAAATTCCAATCTCAGTGCCAAAGTAAACCTATGTTACCTATATTCCTAATTTATATCTACCTACATTCCTAATTCATATCTACCTACATTCCTAATTCATATCTACTTATATTCCTAATTCATATCTACCTGACATGGGATATCGTTTGCCCCCTCCTTAATCCTTGTGATGATATGAAGTCGCCAACACTCAATACAAAAGTAGTGTTGACATGTCAACAGGATGAAACCGTCTGCTTGAGGGCTGTGGGATTCGCAAAGACAAGTTTCACAGACGCTAGGCTGAGAGGATATTGGTGGCATCTCGACTAGTTCAAATGACTTCATGATATCGTCCTGTATAGGAAAAGGAAACAAGACGCTAATTTACGAATATCCTTATACAGTAAAACTTCGAAACAAATTCAAATGCACGGTTTGCTTATTTTTATCTATACTTCTTTAATAAGCGTAAAACGGATTGACATATAACGAATTATCTGTTGATACGGAGTAATTCCGCAGTCTCGTCAAGTCAAATTTACGTTTGTAACCTTTTTCATGCCATGTTTTCTGCAAATGCTGATTGAAGCCTCATTTCAAAGTGACATTTGGGGCAAAACAGGGAAATCGGTCGACAAAGAGACCTTTTCCCTAAAGACTAAAAGTGGTTGATTGACTAAATAGTAAATCCCTTATAAACGTTTAAAGCGGCGACTTCAATTGTTTTGCTGAAATTATCATACGATGAAAATAATGTTGATACCTGGTGACTGATATCGTCTGAAAGTAGAGTGTCGTATGCTTGCTGTACAGACTTAACATGAAACCGAGCGTCTGATATTGTAGAAGTCAAATGTCCTGTAGGCAGGACATGACAATCTTCCATTGTGCTGAAAGGAAAAAATATGTTATAAAGGATACATACCAACATTTAACATAAATGCTGAACTCGAAATCGATCCATAATACATATACTTGTACGTGTACTATTTGTACTGAGCGTAGATATCATGTGCAAATAATAACAACACATGTACCCGTAAATATTTCAGTAGGGATTGCTTTATAAAAAAAGTTTATTTTCATTTTAACCAACATACCGATTGTGATCCAGAGTCAGATTCGTGAGTGCCTCCTTCGCTATTTCAGTTATCTGGTTCAGCGACAGCGTGGAAGCGTCCACCTGTGTCAATTTGGAGTTCAAGTCCTCCGCTGGCATTTCAGAAACTGTTCCGTCACATTCGAATTGCACTTTTATCCTAGATGAATAAAGATGTAAATTTTGAAATGTGTTAATATTTCAACATAACCATTTTTCTCAAGCAAATACTTGTCTCTTGATACTTTACATGTGCTAGACAATGTGAAACTAGCGCTTTGCATGCAGAAATTTCCTTTGGTGCTGTTAATTACGCGAAATATACACATGTATAGATATTTACCAGTATTCTGACCGATCCGATGTTGACCATCCACACCGCTGCCATAGCATTACCAGAGCATTTTGTACTCCCGTCCTTATCGTAACACAGATTTGCTGAGGGATAGAATCACTAAGTTGGACATCAAATTCACTGAAAGTAGACATCATGTCCTGGACACTTTCCTTGTCAATGACACAGCAGCAGTATTGACTTTCTAGGTCAAGGTCGTTCCATGAATGAAAGGTCACGTCATTTTCGTGGCCAGATACTTCATCTTCTTTATCATTCACTGGTTGATCTATGTTTTTGTTTATATTGCACTGCTCTTTTTCAACTTCCACTGGAGCCTCAATATATACGATATTGCTCTTTCTTTCATCTCGATTTGTATGGCTGTCAATTAACGTTTTATAATCTGTTTGCCGGTTATGATATTTCCCTCTGCTGTCGTTGCATTTAGACAATAGACTTTGTTTTGAATGCTTTGTCGCGATAAAAAATAAATCACCAAAAGTAAGTGGTCGACGTTCTCTAACGAATCCTTCATCGTTTTGAGGCATTTCCTCATAAGTTGTGTTAAGTTCATCACCACTGTCGACAAACACCCCTGATTCCTTGGTATATCCGGAGAGTATTTGGCGTTTCTCGATATTGTCTATCCCTTTGTAGTATGCCTGTGCCCATGGTTTTGATCGACCACCTTTGGTTTTCCAACGTTTTTTCACTTCCTCTCCTCTTCTTTTAATATTATACCCAGATCCGTGACCTACAGTATTATGATTTGCACTTTCCTAAACTTCGTCTATATTTACAATCAAAGTCATTTTCGCTGTCTTCTATTGAAATTGATCAATCATATGTAGAATATGTTTTATACAAACAAATGTGCATGAAATAGTTGGATGATATACGCTACAGTATTGTTGAAGGCGAATAAATTGTAAGGAATAGCGAGAAATGTATAGTTTATTACTGTTTTAAAAATCGATGGTGAGAAGTATAGTTCGAATAGGCGTTTTAAAAATCGATGGTGGGTAAATATTCTCCCTGTGAATTAGTATCACAGAAAAAAACACCTTGGAATTTTATCTACGCGAAAACAAAAACTATGCTAAACTGTACATATGAACTGTGCTTTTTTGATATTCCGTCCGTATTGGATAATATTTACTTAGCCATTGAGGGTATCGGATTCTCATCATTTGCAAACAACTTTTTCTTCTTAGAAGTATGAACAAAAGATACGGCCAATCAGAAATTCGGATTTGGTTTGAAACCAAAAACAAACATTGTATAGCTGGTTATTTTCGCGGACTATTCTTTTGGAAATTTGATCTAAAAACGAGAATTTTCGGGTTATGGAATTAAGCGTAGATATCATTCAACCCTTTTTTCATTATTTCGCGGATCTAATTTTCGCGATCATAGCAATGTGCCGCTAAACATCCTCGCGACAATAACCGGCTATACGGTAATATCGTTATACATATTATACAATGTACTTCGTCTGATGTTTTACCTCTGGTCTGAGGACATTTACAGTATCTATTGAAGACGTCAGGATAGTGGATCTCATACCGGATCTCAGGCACGTTGACGTGATGGTAGTCGCCCTCCATGACTCTGGATCAGAAAATATCACTTTCCTCAACCGTAAGATGAATTCTGAGTGCAGCTAATGATATGCTGTAAATCAATTTCTTTCGCTTGAGATTTACTTTCGCGAATTTCGCGATTCAAGTAATCTCCCCAAATTGATACCTACCGATACTGTAGCAATGATACTGATAGGAATTTCCAGTCAAATCTTAAATCCGCGAATATTAACCTTCGCGAACTTTTAAAAAAAATGAAAATTTAGTAGCTGCGAAAGGAAGTTGATTTACAGCAAACCTTACGTTGCCTATTTTAGTAAGTGTTCCTTTCAGAATACATCCAAACCAAAATAATTCAATATTAGTTTAAGAAAATTAAGATCGACAAGATCGAAATTATTTAGTAATGCCTTATTAAAATACCATCTTCTTCATCTCTGTTTCACCGTTCCATTACACGGCATTGTTTATTAATTTGTTTTGCAAAGATGCATGTAATGAAATTAAAAAGAAAAACCGATGCATGCCCATCGCTATAGTACATCAATGTATGTTTCTTTAATACTAATGCCAATAATTTACAAAATAAAGAACATATTGTATTCTGAAACTACTTACTGCCTGAAGTAATAATCCCTTCGCCTCCAACAGTATTCGGGATCAGGCCGTGTCACCATCCTCTGAATTCCTCTTGTATGGCACTTGTGTGGTCGTTGAGGCGTGGTCCTGGCACCAGGCGTTGACACTTTGTCGGTTTGATGACAGTTTAATTTGAGGTCGGTCAGAGACGATACCTTGCTCTTTGGGTACATGTGATGAACTGTGTATTTGCTATCGTGGTAAGACAATGTACTGGCCTTAACCTCAGCATCGAGGGAATAAATAGTTCCATACCGAAAAGGAACTCTAGATCGCTCGTGCATTACCAGTCTGAATTCTAAGTCTTCTAACTCTCCACTGTCAATTGCTTCAATAATCCTTCCTGGTAATGTCCACCTCTTCCTCTTGTTGAGAGAATATACCTCACGATCCACACTATAATTCCTGTTAACCTGCATTTCACCGTCAGGTAAATAATGTTCCAAAGAATTGTTGACTTCTATCAGTTTGTCGTCATCGCGTCCATTACTAAAGATGAACTTATATATTTTTCCAGTTTCTTTGGCATTTTTATTGCGGCACAGATGACAAAATGTGTTACCTTTGTTGTAATCATATTTGCTTTTCTTTAGAACCATTATGCTTGCCAAGTAGATAACGGGAAAATATTACCTACAACGTGCAAGAAAAATGTCATATATTACACAGAAAGGGTTTGAAATAAATTTGTAATACATTCTGTAAGTTTATTTTAATTACATAAACATAAGCTCCTCTACACCGGACTCCGACCTAATGCATATTACATGTAATTAAAGGAAAGCTTTGCAAGATAATACTCTGAAAGGTTGAATTTCTCCCAATAAAAACATTTGATTACATACTACATTACATACTGATTAAAATCTATATCAATACATATTAATTGAATACTGCCATAAGTAGTAAAACCCTTGAAACGCCTTGTCTCATTGTTTACCTTCATGCACGTACACCTCTGGTTCTTGGCTAATCGATGTTTATTAGGATTATAGCTTCATATCCCCCACAAACTATCGGTCAATTTTAAATACAAATATTATAATAAGTATTCTAATGAACTGTATATTAGTATACGTGTAAACATTATCATTGATGAAAAATAATCGATTTATTATTTAAAACATTACTTCTCCACGACAATCAAGGATCTTCCTAAGAAGCACAACGTTCACAAATAGAACTGTCAGAGTATGGAAAGTCTTTCTGGAGATGTTATATCTGCTAAATTATTATATACACGTTCAAGAATTGGTTATATGGAAGCTCGAAAATCAATTAATTGTATAAGGCAGCCATAAGACGAACTTTATATACAATAAAGTCTACTAATATTAGGTTTCCGAGCCTCTTCTTAGATTGTTTACATTATGTTGACACAGTGAATGTAAGGATCGACAACTCGGAGACGAGAATACACGTCTCGTATGTATATCTATATGTGTGAGGTAAATGTGTGTATCTATGTGGTATAAACCATCATAC